>NC_090324.1:197610649-197947217 GCF_040869045.1 Eurosta solidaginis
AACATATAAATCATTTAAAATCAGTTTTCAAAAGACTTGAAGAATATAATTTAAATATCAAACTTTCAAAATGTACTCTCGGTGTAAATAAATTAAGTTTTTTAAGTTACGAAATTTCAGGCGAAGGTATTAAACCATCTTTAGATAGAATTGATATCAAAACAAATTTTGAAAAACCAATTTCTATAAATAAATTACAAACATTTTTAGGTATGATAAATTACTATCACAGATATATTAAAATGTTAGCAACAGAACTTAGTCCTCTGCATGAAATGTTAACACATGCAATTAAAAACAAACTCAAACAATTAAATTGGACAAATGAAACCACAACAGCTTTCGAAAATGTTAAAAAACTTTTTGCTAAAAATACTTTACTTACACATTTCGACAAAAATGGTACTTTATCATTAGCAGTAGATGCATCAAATGTTGCTATTGGAGCAGTTCTTCATCAAACTAGCAATAATATACTAGAACCCTTAGCTTATTTTTCAAGAAAATTAACTACAACAGAAACTAAATATTCAACATTTGATCGTGAACTTTTGGCAATTTATAATTCAATTAAACATTTTAAACATTTTCTTGAAGGTAGAACTTTTACAATTTATACTGAGCATAAAACTTTAATTCACGTTCTAAATTCTAAAGTAGATAGATCTCCTCGTCAACTACGTCATCTTGAATATATTGCTCAATTTACAAATGATATTCAATATATACGTGGAAAAGACAACATAGTTGCCGACACACTTTCCCGTATTCCAGAAATAAATGCAATTTCAACTCAAGATATAAATTTTGAAACTTTATATAAAGAACAGCAAACTGATACATTTTTACAAAAAACCATTTCTGATCCAAATTCTAAAAATAATTTAAAAGAAATTCATATTCCAGTTATTAATTTAAACATATGGTGTGATGTTTCTCTACAACCTTATCGACCTTATGTTCCACATTCTATGAGAAGAATTATATTCGACAAAATTCACTCATTATCTCATCCAAGTATAAGAACAACTAGAAAATTAATTCAAAATAAATATTATTGGCCTAACATGCGTAAAGAGATTAACGATTGGACTTCATCTTGCATCAATTGTCAAAAATCCAAAATTTCAAGACATACTAAATCTCCTATCCAAAAAATTCAAATACCATCAGGCCGTTTTGAACATATTCATATGGATATTGTTGGACCTCTTCCAGTTTCAAATGGAAATTGTTATATTTTAACAATTATTGACAGATTTTCACGTTGGCCTGAAGCTTATCCACTTAAAGATATTTCAACAAATACTATAGTAAAAACTTTTATTCAAAATTATATACCACGATTTGGTATACCATTAAACATTACAGTAGATCAAGGTTCACAATTCACTTCAAAATTTTTTACGGAATTAACTAAACTTTTAGGTTCTCATAAAATTCATACATCTCCTTACCATCCCCAAGCAAATGGCATGATAGAGAGATTTCATCGAACTTTAAAAGCAGCAATTATAGCATCAAACGACTCGGTTCATTGGTCTGACATTTTACCATTCACTCTACTTGGTTTACGAACTTCTATTAAATAAGATTTAAAATGTTCATCTGCTGAACTTGTTTATGGCCAAACACTTAGAATACCTGGTGAATTAATTATTTCAAATAGTAATAAAGAACATGATTTTTCTAATGACGCTCTTCATAAAATAAGAGATTATTTTTTGCTTGTTCGTTCTAAAGTTTTTCATCATAACAAAGAAAATTTTTTCGTTCCTAAACAATTAGAAAATTGTGAGTATGTTTTTGTTAAAGTTCTTCGTAAATCTAATTTAGAATCACTTTATAAAGGACCTTTTAAAGTTATCTCTAAGAAACAAAAAACATTTACAATTCAATACAAAAATACTATTAAAAATATTTCAATTGATTTACTTAAACCAGCAAACATACTTATTAACACTAATTTAAATACAAATACATTAAACAACAAAAAACAAAAAAAGGTTACATTTAATATTAATTAATAATTTGTTTGTTTCAAATTTTCTTGGAGGGGGAGTAAATATAGTGTTAACTACTTTGTACTCTTTACTTTAATTTTTAAAATAATTTTAATTGAGTTTTCGTGTTAACTTAAAATTTTGAATAACTTCAAAAAAAAGAAAATTCTAATTAGTTTGAAAATATTTAAACTCAAAAATAAACAAAAATAAATTTTTATATTTCAAACCGAAAATAAAAGATTTTTTTAAAATATCAACTTGAATGTTGATATAACCCCACCATCACATTATTGCTTTGTCATCGAGCCTTGGTACGTGTGCCAAAGTTTCAATCAAACTTATGGCCATTCAAAGTGGTAATAAGGCCAATTGACCTTATGGCCGTTGACTTAATGTCACCACACCATCACATTAATGCATTTTCATCGAGCCTTGAAATGAGTGCAAAGTTTCAATCAAACTTATGGCCATTCAAAGTGGTAATAAGGCCAATTGACCTTATGCCCGTTGACCTTATGTCACCACACCATCACATTAATGCATTGTCACCGGTCATTGATACGTATGCAAAGTTTCAAATTAATCAGACTTCTAGAAACCGGTGAAAATTAAACTCAAATATTCCGTTACATAGAGGCGAAGCTAATAAAAGCGTCTTAAAAAGGGCTCCAGTATGCTATTTCGTAGATGTGCCACGCGTCCACTTCTATCATTAATAAAGAAATGCGTTTTTCGCATTATGTGCAAGGTTTCAAATCTATGGCCATTTGGGGTGGTCACAAGTTCAATTGAGCTTATGTCCGTTAACCTTATGTGAGCCCACCATCACATTATTGCATTATCATCGAGCTTTGATACGTGTGCAAAGTTTCAATCAAACTTATGGCCATTCAAAGTGGTAATAAGGCCAATTGACCTTATGGCCGTTGACCTTATGTCACCCCACCATCACATTATTGCATTGTCATCGAGCTTTGATACGTGTGCAAAGTTTCAATCAAACTTATGGTCATTCAAAGTAGTAATAAGGCCAATTGACCATATGGCCGTTGACCTTATGTCACCACACCATCACACTAATGCATTGTCAGCGGTCCTTGATACGTATGCAAAGTTTCAAATTAATCAGACTTCTAGAAACCGGCGAAAATTAAACTCAAAGATTCCGTTACATACAGGCCAAGCTAATAAAAGCGTGTTAAAAAGGGCTCCAGTATGCTATTTCGTAGATGTGCCACGCATCCACTTCTATCATTAATAAAGGAATGCGTTTTTCGCATTATGTGCAAGGTTTCAAATCTAAGGCCATTTGGGGTGGTCACAAGTTCAATTGACCTTATGTCCGTTAACCTTATGTGACCCCACCATCACATTATTGCTTTGTCATCGAGCCTTGGTACGTGTGCCAAAGTTTCAATCAAACTTATGGCCATTCAAAGTGGTAATAAGGCCAATTGACCTTATGGCCGTTGACTTTATGTCACCACACCATCACATTAATGCATTTTCATCGAGCCTTGATATGAGTGCAAAGTTTCAATCAAACTTATGGCCATTCAAAGTGGTAATAAGGCCAATTGACCTTATGCCCGTTGACCTTATGTCACCACACCATCACAATAATGCATTGTCATCGGTCCTTGATACGTATGCAAAGTTTCAAATTAATCAGACTTCTAGAAACCGGCGAAAATTAAACTCAAAGATTCCGTTACATACAGGCCAAGCTAATAAAAGCGTGTTAAAAAGGGCTACAGTATGCTATTTCGTAGATGTGCCACGCATCCACTTCTATTAATAAAGGAATGCGTCTTTCGCATTATGTGCAAGGTTTCAAATCTATGGCCATTTGGGGTGATCACAAGTTCAATTGACCTTATGTCCGTTATCCTTATGTGACCCCACCATCACATTATTGCATTGTCATCGAGCCTTGATACGTGTGCAAAGTTTCAATCAAACTTATGGCCATTCAAAGTGGTAATAAGGCCAATTGACCTTATGGGCGTTGGCCTTATGTCACCACACCATCACATTAATGCATTGTCATCGAGCCTTGATACGTGTGCAAAGTTTTAATCAAACTTGTGGCCATTCAAAGTGGTAATAAGGCCAATTGGCCTTATGGCCGTTGACCTTATGTCACCACACCATCACATTAATGCATTGCCATCGGTCCTTGATACGTATGCAAAGTTTCAAATTAATCAGACTTCTAGAAACCGGCGAATTTTAAACTCAAAAATTCCGTTACATACAGGCCAAGCTAATAAAAGCGTGCTAAAAAGGGCTCCAGTATGCTATTTCGTAGATGTGCCACGCATCCACTTCTATCATTAATAAAGAATGCGTTTTTCGCATTATGTGCAAGGCTTCGAATCTATGGCCAATTGGGGTGGTCACAAGTTCAATTGACCTTATGTCCGCTAACCTTATGTGGCCCCATCATCACATTATTGCATTGTCATCGAGCCTCGATGCGTGTGCAAAGTTTCAATCAAACTTATGGCCATACAAAGTGGTAATAAGGCCAATTGACCTTATGGCCGTTGACCTTATGTCACCACACCATCACATTAATGCATTGTCATCGAGCCTTGATACGTGTGCAAAGTTGCAATCAAACTTGTGGCCATTCAAAGTGGTAATAAGGCCAATTGACCTTATGGCCGTTGACCTTATGTCACCACACAATCACATTAATGCATTGTCATCGAACCTTGATACGTGTGCAAAGTTGCAATCAAACTTGTGGCCATTCAAAGTGGTGCTAAGGCCAATTGACCTCATGGCCGTTGACCTTATGTCACCACGCCGTCATATTAATGCATTGTCATCCACCCTTGATACGTGTGCAAAGTTTCAAAGTGGTAATAAGGCCAATTGACCTTATGGCCGTTGAACTTATGTCACCATACCAAATCATTAATACATTGTCATCGAGCAAAGTTACAATCAAACTTATCGCCATTCAAAGTGGTGATAAGGCCAATTGACCTCATGGCCGTTGACCTTATGTCACCACACCATCACACTAATACATTGCCATCGAGCCTTGATACGTGTGCAAAGTTTCAATCAAACTTATGGCCATTCAAAGTGTTAATAAGGCCAATTGACCTTATGGCCGTTTGCCTTATGTCACCACACCATCACATTAATGCATTGTCATCGAGCCTTGATACGTATGCAGAGTTTTAATCAAACTTGTGGCCATTCAAAGTGGTAATAAGGCCAATTGACCTTATGGCCGTTGACCTTATGTCACCACACCATCACATTAATACATTGTCATCGAGCAAAGTTACAATTAAACTTATCGCCATTCAAAGTGGTGATAAGGCCAATTGACCTCATGGCCGTTGAACTTATGTCACCACACCATCACATTAATACATTGCCATCGAGCCTTGATATGTGTGCAAAGTTGCAATCAAACTTATCGCCATTCACAGTGGTGATAAGGCCAATTGACCTTATGGCCGTTGACCTTATGTCAGCCCACCATTACATTACTGCATTGTCATCGAGCCTTGATACGTGTGCAAAGTTTCAATCAAACTTATGGCCATTCAAACTGGTAATAAGGCCAATTTACCTTATGGCCATTGTCAGCCCACCATCACATTATTGCATTGTCATCGAGCCTTGATACGTGTGCAAAGTTTCAATCAAACTTATGGCCATTCAAAGTGGTAATAAGGCCACTTGACCTTATGGCCGTTGACCTTATGTCACCACACCATCACATTAATGCATTGTCATCGACCCTTGATACGTGTGCAAAGTTTCAATCAAACTTATGACCATTCAAAGTGGTAATAAGGCCAATTGACCTTATGGCCTTTCACCTTATGTCACCACACCATCACATTAATACATTGTCATCGAGCTTTGTGTGCAAAGTTGCAATCAAACTTATCGCCATTCAAAGTGGCGATAGGGCCAATTGACCTTATGGTCGTTGACCTTATGTCACCACACCATCACATTAATGCATTGTCATTGGTCCTTGATACGTATGCAAAGTTTCAAATTAATCAGACTTCTAGAAACCAGTGAAAATTAAGCTCAAAGATTCCGTTACATACAGGCCAAGCTAATCAAAACGTGTTAAAAAGGGCTCCAGTATGCTCTTTCGTAGATGTGCCATGCATCCACTTCTATCATTAATAAAGGAATGCGTTTTACGCATTATGTTCAAGGTTTCAAATCTTTGGTCATTTGGGGTGGTCATAAGTTCAATTGACCTTTTGTCTGTTAACCTTATGTCACCCCACCATCACATTAATACATTGTCATCGAGCCTTGATATGTGTGCAAAGTTGCAATCAAACTTATCGCCATTCAAAGTGGTGATAAGGCCAATTGACCTTATGGTCGTTGACCTTATGTCACCACACCATCACATTAATGCTGATTACGTGTAATTCGGGACGATGGGGATTCGCTCGCACGTAACACCAAAAAAGAAATGTAAAAGAGAAGGAACTAGTTAGTGACTTATTGAAAAACAACACTTTCACTAATCTAATTAACAACAAACTTTCTTTATTCAATAATTCAAAAGTAAGGGGAAAAATTAAATTGTAAAGTATTTCGGAAATCACTTTCACTTAATGGTATGGAATTTGCACTTGAAACAATGAATGCTTACCTTCGGTTTGTTTGCTGGAGCTCACTTGCTGATGTTCAAAAGAAAAGTGAAGTGAAAGAAAAAGAAAGAGTCCATGGCACCCGCCGATTGCTAACTTTCGTCGAGTTTTCCCCTACTCAATTAGTTTTCGGCTGTGCAAGGACAGTTACCGGTAATAGTTAAGTATACGGGCCGTATTAGGGTGAACTAAAAGTTATTTTAAAAATATTTAGGCTGGTGGCCTAAACATGCCGGCCCCCTTGCGGAGAGCAAGCTGAGAACAAACAACCAGTCCGAATTGACATCTAAGATTATACATGTAGCGATATATTGGGTGTACAGAATATGAAATAAATTAGGATTCGTACGTTGTTCTCCATCGCCTTGTGGTGATGGCTCCCATTTCTCGATAAATACTGTGGATGAGAGAAAAATGGTTAATACATAAATACGTGGTTCTATTTAGTTCAATGCACCTTATTAGATTAAAATGCGGATGCGGAGGTATCTGTAGATATGTTGTCGATATAAAATGTATTCTGGGATTGGCTTATTGTTGGTAGGCCCCCGATATGACCAGGCCAAAGATGGTAGCCTGAGCTAGTAGCCCGTTAATCGTGGACGGTGGCGTGCCGCTGATCATTAGACTAGCATAAACATCAGCGCCGAGTGTAAGTCGCACTGGTGTGGCGCGGTAAAAATCGGGGTCTGCCAACCGCATAAATTGGAAAGGCGTTGCGATTGTGGAGTCTACGCTAGCGATCGGGTTGAGACGGTTATGGCGTGTTATTATTGTAGCTTGGGTGATTGCGCGGGAAGTATGGGGTAGCAGGGAGGACCCCATACTTCCCGCGCAATATCAGTGTACATCTCGTTGGTGGCGTGGAATCCATGCGCTCCAGATGGAGTTCGTTCGCCAGATTGGCATCAATCACTGTGTTTGGGGAGCAGGGATCGATGAGTGCGCGTACCAGGACGTGTCGGAAAGGACGTGTTTCAGAGCCACCGACGTGTGATTTCTGCTTGCTCCCAGTTGGTCGTACAGCTTCGGTTTCTAATTGCCGTTGTTGTTCGTGCCGTAATAGCGGTCGGAAAGGACGTGTTTCATAGCCGCTATGTTGTCTACGAAGGGTAGCTAATGCCGTCAATCTTACTTCTTCTTCTTCTTCGGCATCCCGATCATCCATTTGTTGCGCCCAAGACTTGGTTCTTTCGGTGAGGGCCAGGGATAAGGCCCCGTCTGAGCTTTCTCCGTTATCGAGAAGGTCGCTTGTGGTTTGCCTCCATTCCTTGGTTTCGTCCCGGTGAAGGGTAGTATGATGATGCTCGTTGCATCGATAGCACTTGTCCTTACTTGTGCATACCTCGTGACTGTGAAAAGGGGACAAACAGTTGATGCAATAGTTATGTTCGCGGACCGCCTGCCACCTCTCTTCAGCGGACATCCTGCGGTATTGTGCGCAGAATCGTACGCCGTGATTTGCGGCGCAAAGGCGGCATGGTACGGAGAAACTTCTGGAACGCTCCTCTGTATTGACGCGAGTTGCCGTGAAACGAGTCATTCTAAAAACATAATCGAGCGTTATTACATTGATTTCGTCTACATGGATGGCTAGTGGGTTTATGTATGAGGACGTTTTTTTTTTTTTAATATTTGCTACTATTATTATTAAGAAGGGGCAAGGGGAAAACCGCTAAACTGATTTTAGCACCCATCATCCCATGTAGATGGTGTTCTGGTATTTTACCTTACATATTTCAGCCTTTGGTCGGTCGATGTCGCTGAGCTGGCGCTATATAATTTGTGGTGTGTTTTAATTTTACTACAAGTGGCGTGCCACCACACACTACAGATTCCGAACTTGACTGTTGTACGTGTATTTTTTTCAAGCTATAAGCTGTTTTACCAGCTAATAATGGCAGAGTAGTAATGCACTCTATACGCCAGGTTATTCTTGTGTTTTTAAACGAATTTAAGGTTAGGTTTTTTATTGGCACCACGCCATTCTGCCATATGTATTTGAGACATCACGCCAGATATTCCGTTAGTTTCTGTGTATTAACTTTACAGTTAGGTTTTTTGTTGGCACCACGCCATTTTTCACATTAAATTATTTGTAATACGATTTGGTGTTATATGGCCCTCGCCAGGTTTTAAATTTTTTACTGATTCCTGTTGAGAGTGCTCAGCCCCTATCTGACCCCAGATCAGTGGAACCTCGCATCTCCCAACTCCGCCGAAAAACCAAAAGGAAGCACTAAGCCAACCTTAAGGCCTAAAAAATTTTCGGCTCAACTAACAAGCCCGACAATTTACAGTTGAGCCGAGGATGACCCGCGCGACCACTTTGACTGAACGACTAGAACGGAAAGTGTTGTACGTGTATGAAAAATGCTTGCGCAGTTGCGATTTCATCATTCAACCTTATTGTTTCGACGTGTATTGTCGATAAAGCTGAGGTCACACTGAGCTGCACTACACTGCGCTGCAAAATATTCTTCGCATGTATTCTTATGGAACAATTCACACCTAGCGGTAGCAGCACTGCGCGGCGCGGCCATGAGCGGCACTGTTGATCAAATAGAAAAAGTGAAGCGCCGCTGCCGCTACATGTCGCACCGCTTAGTGTGCACGCACTTTAATTGCCGTCTTCCAGGGAGTTTTACAGCTCCACCTCACGCTCAACTCTCACGGGAATGCTCTGGATCATTGATAGACTTGAGAAGAGATGGCGTGAAATTTGCACACACGCGAGATGTGATAGTCAGATGCTGCCGCTGTTTTTCATTTAACTCATACGGCGAAAGGCCGTGAGAAGAAAGAGGAAAAAAAACACAAGAGCTGACGGAGAATGACGTAAAAATTGCCCTTAAAAATATCGGAACTCCTGTTTACATGCGCAGTGCGCCACCTTCTGTAATTCCATCCTGGTCAAGCATTGCAAAACCGACGTTAACCTCAGGCAAAAATCACTTCGAAAACCCCCTGTCGCGCTGCCACACTACATGTCGCGTATAAAATATCTCTACCAATCATTCGCTGAAGCAGTCAAGTGTGACGTAGACGCGCAGAAAGAAGCAATGTGAATGCACAATCTTCTGTGTGTGATTTGTGATGCTTGACTGCTTGACTGTCAGAAGTGAAGTGTAGAAATTTTGACATTTACTACACTTTTCCACTTCCTGAACGAGAAAATTCCGATTAGCCCAAGTGAGACCTACTACACGTGTGTGCGCGCAAGTTTTTGATTTTCACAAGTTTCTGAAGAACAAATTTTCTTGTTTTAAAGGACCAATTTCTGCATTTATAAAATTCCGAAGTAATATCAACAAAATGGCACAAGCTATTAAGAAAATCATGCCTATGCTGGATCGCATTTTAATTAAACGCGTGGAAGCAGTACCACCTTTTTTTTATAGTGTGATCGCTTTGAAAATCGTTTTTAGAATAATTCTTTATTTTAGCTTTTTTGTGCCGTGTTAATCAGTGTTTCATACTTTGTATTTTTATAAAAATTATTGTAAAATAGTACACAAATAAAAAAGCTTATTAAATGGTAAGTAAAGTACAACAATCTTTTTGTAGCGAATCTTAAGGCAGGCGACAGATTATTAACAAGTGGTGCACCGCTTAATAGAAGCGTCTTTAGTGATAAATATGTTGTAGGTGGTATGTTGAATGAAATCTTTACAAACTTGCTGCTCATTATTTGAAAGTAAATCGCTACCCAAAGGTTTTTGTAGATGCTTCAATTCATCTATTTGAGCACGTAAACTACTGCTCATTGGTATTGTTGCTGTAGGTGATATTTGCGATTTCATATCAATAATATTATTGTTTTCAGGAAACAATAGTTGATGAAGTTGTGGTTTTTCGTTTACGACGACGTCGTTTATTTGGTTTTTTTTTTTTTATTATGACTGCGTTGGCTTTTGAGACGCTCTGTGTATATACTTTATGCCTTTGATAACTTTAGAATGTGAGCGCTTTTTATCTCAAGCTTTTGACAATCGTGTTTTCATTTGATTTAAATTTCGATGGCTACTTTTTTCCTTTGTTTGGAACGCGTCAACGTTGTCCAAGTTGCATGTGGTCGGCACCATTCCCTCCTTTTGACGGAGACAGGTACTGTTTATGCCTGCGGAGAGAATAAGTCAGGCCAATGTGGTATAGGTAACACCCAGCCGGTGGTAAGTATCCCAACCCCAATAAACTACCGTGGTCCGCCAATTATTCGTATATGTTGTGGAGCCGAGTTTGACATTAGAGGTAATTTGCATACATTTGGGTTACCCGAATACGGTCAATTGGGACATAACACAGATGCAAAGTATTTCGTCCATGCGAACAAATTGTCTTGTCACTTTGAAACGTCTCCAAAATAAAGGAAAAATCGTACTTTATATTGCGAAAGGCAAGAAGGACATGTAATACCTATAGAGAATGTTCAAATTGTCGACTTCGCCTGCGGTAATAATCATACGGTCGCCACTGATTCTAAGAATCGTGTGTATAGTTGGGGATGTGGCAGCTTTGGGCGCCTTGGTCATGCAGAGCCTACGGACGAGATGGTACCTCGTTTAATAAAATTTTTCGACGTGCAAGGACGTGATGAACGTAATGTATATTGTGGCGCAACCTTTAGTCTTGTCCTCAACGAGCTTGGCGTACTCTTTCTATTTGGGCAAAATAAGAAGACGGGAGAAGCAAATATGTACCCAAAACCTGTTCAGGACTTATCTGGGTGGAACATTACTGATATCGGATGCGGAAACACTTCTATTATCCTATCAGCTGATGATACCTTACTAGCCTGGGGCGCTTCTCCCACCTATGGGGAATTGGGTATTGGCGAGTTCCCAAGGTCGTCCACTGTTCCTAAGGAAGTCCTCAAAATGGATAATATGAAAATACCTCAGGTCGCTATGGGTTATTCTCATGCTATATTACTGCTCACGAGTCAACTAAGCAAAAATATGATAAGTTACTAGAATATACTATCGGTGACTGAGTAATGCAGTTGCAAAAACATATTTATTTAAAGCTTATCCAGCATTTATTAAACATATTCAGGGTGGCGTAGAAAAATAAATAGACAGTGACTGCGAAAGGTCTACGTAACGTCTGGATTGAAAGGCTAATAATTTCTCCTAAAACTTGCTAGTGATTGGATCTTCACTTGCACTAGTTTCCATTGATCATTGGTTATACCAACCGTACAGGTTTCCTTTTGCCCCTGGGCAATTTTGTCCTTTTGAAATAAGGTTAAAATAAAAAAAAATGATTCGAAACTTTTTGTGCTCCACGCACGTGCGAAACAACTTTTGTGGACTAAGCTATCAGCTTTTAAATTTTGGGGAAAAACTTTTTTTGTCAGCCATGAAAGTCTTAGAGGAGCATGTTGAAGATATGCCATTATCATGAGTAAAATTTTGGGAACGTGTTAGTTTGGCCCCCCTTTTATTTGTTTGTATGAATGTGACTCCGCCAAATAGGAGGTGTGTAAATGGCTCCGCTAAACATAGGAGCGTATAGTGCACTCATGCCAAACATAGGCAGTTGTATGAATGTGACTCCGCCAAATAGGAGGTGTGTGAATGGCTCCGCTAAACATAGGAGCGTACATTTCACTCATGCCCAAAGCAAGGCCATGGGCGCATGAAAACAAGTCTTGCTCCGAGGTGAATTAGTTAAGTTGTATATATAGATATGGCCTAACCCACGCGTTCCCATTTGAGCTCGTATTCACCTTTATCTAAACATTAGGCAATCTTAACCCAATGCCATCTGCAAAGGTGTACTACTGTTTAGATAAAATATAGGTTTGCAGACAGGAAATTCTCCTGTTGTATAATAATTTCATGGCTGATAGGAAAAGCTTTTAAACCTAGATCTATTTTAAAGAGCAATGCAATTCGCCAACCGCATCGTTGGTTTGAAATTGGTTCCTAAGGAGTGTTAAATGAAGGGTTTGTTGGTCTTGGATAATTTGTAATAGGATAATAAAAAATTGTAGACAAGCTTTAGATCCCTAATTCGGTGTCACACCCTGACTAGAAAAGAATTGGAATTAGGGAGAATGAGAAGTGGGGTATTAAAGATCTCCGACCCTCTCCTCGCAAGGAGGAAGCAAGACCAACTTTGTGATTGGTCTCGTCGTGTGCCTTCTCGCGGTATCAAGCTCGACGACTCGAACTCGATTGTCGGCTCCATAATGGAGTTTGATTATTCGTCCTAATCTCCATTCGTTCGGAGGTAAATTTTCCTCTTTTATGACTACCAAGTCCCCTTGTTTCAGATTGGCTTGTGGGTGTTTCCACTTGGTGCGTTTTTGCAATTCGAAGAGATATTCGGACTTCCACCGTTTGCAAAACGTTTGATGTAATGCCTTCAGCTTCTCCCAGCGGTTGACAAGTGAGGCACGATTCTCACTGACGTCAATCTCTGGTGGGGCTAGTAGATGACCGCCAATGAGGAAGTGTCCCGGAGTGAGTGGTTCCAAGCTCAACAGGTCGTTGGAGGAGGGGCTCAGAAGTCTCGAGTTGAGACAAGACTCAACTCTGCAAAGAAGGGTACTGAACTCCTCCATAGTAAATTTGTAGTCCAACGCTATCTTTTTGAAGTGGTTTTTAAAACTTTTGACTCCAGCTTCCCACAGTCCGCCCATATGACGGGCGGCTGCAGGTATGAAGTGCCATTGAAGGGTTTGGTGATAATACTTCGATAGGGTTTGGTTACGCGCATCGGCGAGGAAAGCTTTGAGTTCGGATCGAAGTGCTCGAGAGGCACCGACGAAGTTTGTTCCGTTGTCGGAGTATATGTTCTTCGGACATCCTCGCCTGGCGACAAACCGATCGAAAGCTGCTAAAAAGGCGGCGGTACTGAGGTCACTCGCGACTTCTAAATTAATCGCCTTGGTGGCAAAGCAGACATAGAGGCAGACGTAACCCTTTGATATGCGGCATCCTCTTCCGCTATAAGATTTGATGTCAAACGGTCCGGCAAAATCTACCCCCCGTATTGGTGAAAGCCCGGGAAAAGGTGGTTCGCTCTGGAGGTAGATCTCCCATCAGTTGGGTTTGGGTCCGTTTGCGGAATATGGTGCAGGTTTTGCAATTATGTATGACCGATCGGATCATATTTTTTACCCTAGGTATCCAATATTCTGTGCGTAGGCGACGAAACATCAGCTGGTTCTCACCATGCAGGGTATCTTTGTGGATGAACTGGACAAGAAGTCGTGTGAGCCGGCAGTCATACGGCAGAATGATCGGGTGCCGTTCACTGTAGGGAAGATCCTTGGCCCCTGAAAGACGACCGCCCACCCTCAATATGCCCCTTTCATCGACAAGGGGGGTAAGAGGCAGGATCTCACTCTTTGATCCGATGAGTTTCCCGGATTTTAAACTCGAAAGTTCCTCCGAATAATGCTTCCGTTGGTAGAGAGTTATTAAACGATTTGTCGTGGCCTGAATTTCATTGGGTGAAATGAAGTACGATTCCGCTTTAAAGGAAGATTTTGTTTTAGTATTGGTTCTTTGCGAAAACCTTATAATATATGATATGACCCGCAAGGCTCTTGAAAGTTCTGAAAACCTTTCTAGGATATCCTCATTTCCACTTATTTTTGATGTGGTAAAGGCTTTTACGCGCTTTTGCTCAATATTTGTCTGATACTCCTTTTCTTGATTTGGCCACTTTGAATTGTCTTCTTGTAACCAAGAAGGTCCCTGCCACCACAAGGAGCTTGCGGTTAGGTCTTTTGCTGACATCCCTCTGCTGGCCAAATCTGCTGGGTTTGATGCAGACTCTATGTGGTGCCAGGCACTGTTCCCTACCTTTTCTACGATTTTGGTTACTCGATGAGCAACAAATGTTGACCAAGAGCAGGGAGGTTTTTTAATCCACGCTAAAACGATCGTTGAGTCAGTCCATAGATGTGTATGGAATTTTCCCAAGTTCAGGTTTTCGCGCACTGATTCTAAAGTTTCGGCTAACAAGACTGCTCCACACAGTTCTAATCTGGGTAGCGAAATTGTTTTTACGGGAGCTACTCTTGTTTTCGCAATTAGTAGGCTGACGTGGACCTCCTCATTAACCCTTGCCCTAAGAAATATTGTAGCTGCATAGGCTTTTTCGGATGCGTCGCAGAATCCATGTAATTCAACGTCCGCATTTAGTGTAAAATTTACCCATCTTGGTATCTGAATATTGTTAATATCCGGGTAGTCCTCCATAAAGGTTTGCCATTTATCTAGGGTACGCGTGGACACTGTCTCGTCCCAGTCAGTTCCTTCCAGCCAGATGTTTTGCATTATGATCTTCGCTACTATGATGACTGGCGCGAGCCATCCCAAGGGATCGAAGAGTTTGGCGATCGCTGAAAGTATTGCCCTTTTTGTCAGGGCCTCACGATTTTCGATAGGTTTTGCGGTAAAATAGAAATAATCAGAATGCGCGTTCCATCTGATGCCTAATGTTTTGAGTGTACTCGCATCCTCGAATTCCAGAAAATCTTCGTTTAGCAAGTGGGATTTCGGGATTCCATTCAGTATTCGGCTGCAGTTCGAAGTCCACTTTCGCAAAGAAAAACCTGCTGACCGTAGTACGTGGGTGACTTCCTCCCGAGCTTTAATTGTAGACCTGATGCTGTGGCCTCCTGCTAGCACGTCATCGACGTACATGCTTGTACGCAGAATGCTGGCTGCTATGGGTGATGACGTCTCTACATCATCTGCTAGTTGGTGCAGTGTCCTTATTGCCAAATACGGAGCACAGTTAACTCCAAACGTTACTGTCTTTAATTCATAGACGTTGATAGGATCCCCTGGATTATTGCGAAATACTATTCTTTGAAACTGGGTTTGGTTGGGCATTACCCATATTTGGCGATACATCTTCTCTATGTCGCCATTAAAGACATATTTGAAGAACCGCCAACGAAGGAGCAGAATTGTTAGGTCGGCCTGCAGTACGGGGCCGGTGTATAACACGTCATTCAAACTAGTGCCATTGGCAGTGGGACACGATGCGTTAAAAACTACTCTTACTTTTGTAGTCGTGCTCTCCTCTTTTATTACCGCATGATGAGGCAAAAAATAGCAATTTGTTGCATGGGGAGGTGTAATTGTGGGAACTTTTGTCATATGCCCTAGTGTTTCGTATTCCGCTAATACTCTGTTGTATTCAGTTTGTAGGGCTGGCGTTTTCGATAGACGCGTCTCGTTTCGGTAAAACTGAGAGCAAGCGCTTTTCAGAGAGGGCCCTAATGTGATGCTGTTTGGAAACCCCTGCTTGAATGGTAGGGCTACGATGTATTTCCCATTGGTATTCCTTTTTGTTGTCGCTTTGTAAAGTGCCTCGCAATAGACATTATCCTCAGTGAGTGACCTTTTCTTAGGGATATCTTCTAGCTCCCAAAAGGCAGTCAATTGTTTCTCGATGCTGATTTCATTAAAAAAAGATACTCGGTTATTAACTGGCTGAGTTGCTTCTGTGCGACCGGTTAATATCCAACCGAAGACGGTTTCTTGGGCGAGAAGCGTATTTAAGACGTTCTTCCGTATGCCGTCTAGAATAACTTGAGGATAAATGTCGCCTCCTAGGATTAGGTCAACTGGTTCGTTAACGAAGAACCTTTTATTCGCCAGAACAAGATCAGGGAACTCTTGTCGAGTCATTGCGTCAACTTGACATGTTGGAAGATCCCCTGTTAACTGAGGTAGGACCAGAACGACTGTATCAATGCATACTAAGGGGTCTATGAGGGAACCCAGTCTTATGAAGCAGGTTTCTTTCACCTGCGCAGATGGTGTATTATTAATGCCTGAAACTTGGACGTGCAATCGTTTCGATGGCAGATGTATTCTGTTTTTGAGTCTTTCTGTTATAAACGAACATTCAGACCCAGAGTCTATAAGTGCTCTCGCGGAGAAATCCACTCCATTATAGTTTATTTTCACTCGTGCTGTGCCTAGTAATACCCCCTTTGTTGTATGTGCATGACAGGAAGAGACGCTATTAATATTCTCTTTTCTCTTTTCAGAGTCCATCCTTGCCCTTGCCTGTCGTGAAGTGGAGGGTACGTTATCATTGTTATGTTGGTTGCCCCTTTGGGTCGTTGTTGATGTTGTTTTTGGATTAGCTGTCGGAAGGTGGAGCAAGGTGTTGTGCCTTGAGTGACATGAGTTGCAGTTGATTGGACTCGTGCATCTTGTCACTGTGTGCCCAGCCGACAAGCAGTTCAGACAACAGTTGTTTCTTTTCACATAAGCTATTTTGTCTGCCGTGGACAGCTTACGGAATTTTTGGCAGTTTCGTAATTTGTGCTCCTTACTGTTGCACATCTTACATGCCGTTTTTGGAACGCTGGCTTGGTAAACTCCAAGTTTTGTAGGCATTTCCTTTGAACTATTCGTATGAGTTTTGGGCGGCATGGATGGTTTGCTACCCTTTATGTCAGACACAGTTTCTAGAGTCTGAAAACGGCTGGACAGGAATTTGTCCATATCCTCCCATTTTGGGATGTCCGTTTTCTTCTCTACGGTTTGTTCCCATAGCGCCAAGGTGGACTCCGGGAGCTTTGTGGAACATAAGTATGTTATAATTGCATCCCAGTTTGTAATGTCGATTTTGTGACATTGAAGAGCCGATATGCAATTATTTATTTCGCGTTGTAATTGTTTTATTGCTGTTCCGCATTCGTATTCGACTGCCGTAAGATTAAACAAAAGCTTCAATTGCGTGTTCACTAGGACACGCTTATTCTCATACATGTCTTTTAAGTTTTTCCAGGCTGTTTCAAACCCTTCATTCGTCAAGGAGCACCTTTCTACTATTTCTTTTGCTTCCCCTTGAGTTTTCTGCCTTAGGTAGTAAATTTTTTCAACATCTTGCAGATCCTTGTTGAGAATATATAAGGCCGTGAACATATCTCTAAAAGCCGGCCAAGAAAGGTAATCACCTTTAAACACATCGGTATCGCAAGGGGGCAGCCGGATTTTATGTCCATGATTCGGATTGGTTTCCACTTTTGTGGCAGGGGCATTTGCAGGTGGTGCTAATTTTTCCACTTCAGCAGCGATTGTAGCCATGCATTTCATATAGCATGCGAAACAGCTTTTATTTTTCTGCTTAATGGATTGCAGGTCCTCTTTCGTTATATCTGTAGAGTTGAGGAGACCTTCATAAAGTGACTTTGTCTTCTTCCATAGTGATTTCAGCTCCTCTTGCTGTATTGCAAGGGTGTGTTTGTTTTGTTCAGCGATTGGCTTCGCATTGAACTCCTGCTCAAACTCCACTATGGAGTCTGTCATTCTTATGTAGGTCTCCATTTTTTTTATTATTTTAAATATCTTGTCTCTTTTAAGGAACGAGAGCGGAAGTAATGACTCTAGAGTATTGTGCTTGCAACGAAAGCGAAACTATAAGAATTGACACAGAAAGAAATCTGTTTCAAGATTTAATGTGCCTAATTATTTGTGTATTGTTGTTGAAATTTCTAAGAGTGACACAGATAGAAATTTGGATGCAAATTTAATGTGTTAAAATTGTTATTTGATGAAAAAATGAAGTGGGCTAATTGTGCCAAACCAAATTAGTATTCCAAGAAAAAAGGAATTGACTGCAATTGTGTACTTCTTCGACCGTGAAAAGCGTAATAAACTTATTTATTTTGATTTGTTTTCTTGTTTGATACACAATTTTGAAAATAACTTTATATGGACTGTAAGTAAATAGTGTCTGCTACCAGCTACTAGCCATCCAATGGTGTATATTATAAGTCGCAGTGGCTTGGATATTGTGTACAAGTGTATAAACTGAAGTGAATCTGTGACAAGTTTATAAAAAGCAACAACCAGGCGGAAATAAAGGTGTTGTGTACTTCTTATCGAAATTTCGAATGAAAGGAGACTATCCCTAAGTCTTATGTTGCACAGTGCAGTGGAGGTGAGGAGAAAAATATTTCACCGGTCCTTGATACGTATGCAAAGTTTCAAATTAATGAGACTTCTAGAAACCGGTGAAAATTTAACTCAAAATTCCGTTACATACAGGCCAAGCTAATAAAAGTGTGTTACAAAGGGCTCCAGTATGCTATTTCGTAGATGTGCCACGCATCCACTTCTATCATTCATAAAGGAATGCGTTTTTTGCACCTCCTGGGGATCACATCACATTAATACATTGTCATCGAGCCTTGATATGTGTGCAAAGTTGCAACCAAACTTATCGCCATTCAAAGTGGCGATAGGGCCAATTGACCTTATGGTCGTTGACCTTATGTCACCACACCATCACATTAATGCATTGTCATCGGTCCTTGATACGTATGCAAAGTTTCAAATTAATCAGACTTCTAGAAACCGGTGAAAATTAAGCTCAAATATTCCGTTACATACAGGCCAAGCTAATAAAAGCGTGTTTAAAAGGGCTCCAGTATGCTATTTCGTAGATGTGCCACGCATCCACTTCTATCATTAATAAAGGAATGCGTTTTTCGCATTATGTGCAAGGTTTCAAATCTATGTCCAGTTGGGGTGGTCACAAGTTCAATTAAACTTATGTCCGTTAACCTTATGTGACCCTACCATCACATTATTGCATTGTCATCGAGCCTTGATACGTGTGCAAAGTTTCAATCAAACTTATGGCCATTCAGAGTGGTAGTAAGGCCAATTGACCTGATGGCCGTTGACCTTATTTATGTCACCACAACATCACATTAATGTATTGTCATCGAGCCTCGATACGCCTGCAAAGTTTTAATCAAACTTGTAGGCATTCAAAGTGGTAATAAGGCCAATTGACCTTATGGCCGTTGACCTTATGTCACCACACCATCACATTAATACATTGTCATCGAGCCTTGATATGTGTGCAAAGTTGCAATCAAACTTATCGCCATTCAATGTGGTGATAAGGCACACTGACCTTATGGCCGGTGACCTTATGACCATTACATCAATGCATTGTCATCGGTCCCTGATACGTATGCAAAGTTTCAAATTAATCAGACTTCTAGAAACTGGTGAAAATTAAACCCAAAGATGCCGTTACATACATGACAAGCTAATAAAAGCGTGTTAAAAAGGGCTTCAGTATGCTATTTCGTAGATGTGCCACGCATCCACTTCTATCATTAATAAAGGAATGCGTTTTTCGCATTATGTGCAAGGTTTCAAATCTATGGCCATTTGGGGTGGTCACAAGTTTAATTGACCTTATGTCCGTTAACCTTATGTGACCCCACCATCACATTATTGCTTTGTCATCGAGCCTTGGTACGTGTGCCAAAGTTTCAATCAAACTTATGGCCATTCAAAGTGGTAATAAGGCCAATTGACCATATGGCCGTTGACTTTATGTCACCACAACATCACATTAATGCATTTTCATCGAGCCTTGATATGAGGGCAAAGTTTCAATCAAACTTATGGCCATTCAAAGTGGTAATAAGGCCAATTGACCTTATGCTCGTTAACTTTATGTCACCACACCATCACATTAATGCATTGTCACCGGTCCTTGATACGTATGCAAAGTTTCAAATTAATCAGACTTCTAGATACCGGTGAAAATTAAACTCAAAGATTCCGTTACATACAGGCCAAGCTAATAAAAGCGTGTTAAAAAGGGCTCCAGTATGCTATTTCGTAGATGTGCCACGCATCCACTTCTATCATTAATAAAGTAATGCATTTTTCGCATTATGTGCGAGGTTTCAAATCTATGGCCATTTGGGGTGGTCACAAGTTCAATTGACCTTATGTCCGTTAACCTTATGTGAGCCCACCATCACATTATTGCATTATCATCGAGCTTTGATACGTGTGCAAAGTTTCAATCAAACTTATCGCCATTCAAAGTGGTGATAAGGCCAATTGACCTTATGGTCGTTGACCTTATGTCACCACACCATCACATTAATGCATTGTCATCGGTCCTTGATACGTATGCTAAGTTTCAAATTAATCAGACTTCTAGAAACCGGCGAAAATTAAACTCAAAGATTCCGTTATATACAGGCCAGGCTAATAAAAGCGTGCTAAAAAGGGCTCCAGTATGCTCTTTCGTAGATGTGCCATGCATCCACTTATATCATTAATAAAGAAATGCGTGTTTCGCATTATGTGCAAGGTTTCAAATCTATGGTCATTATGGGTGGTCATAAGTTCAATTGACCTTATGTCTGTTAACCTTATGTCACCCCACCATCACATTATTGCATTGTTATCGAGCTTTGATACGTGTGCAAAGTTTCAATCAAACTTATGGCCATTCAAAATAGTAATAAGGCCAATTGACCTTATGGCCGTTGACCTTATGTCACCACACCATCACATTAATGCATTGTCATCGGTCCTTGATACGTATGCAAAGTTTCAAATTAATCAGACTTCTAGAAACCGGCGAAAATTAAACTCAAAGATTCCGTTACATACAGGCCAAGCTAATAAAAGCGTGTTAAAAAGGGCTACAGTATGCTATTTCGTCGATGTGCCACGCATCCACTTCTATCATTAATAAAGGAATGCGTTTTTCGCATTATGTGCAAGGTTTCAAATCTATGTCCAGTTGGGGTGGTCACAAGTTCAATTGACCTTATGTCCGTTAACCTTATGTGACCCTACCATCACATTATTGCATTGTCATCGAGCCTTGATACGTGTGCAAAGTTTCAATCAAACTTATGGCCATTCAGAGTGGTAGTAAGGCCAATTGACCTGATGGCCGGTGACCCTATTTATGTCACCACAACATCACATTAATGTATTGTCATCGAGCCTTGATACGCCTGCAAAGTTTTAATCAAACTTGTAGGCATTCAAAGTGGTAATAAGGCCAATTGACCTTATGGCCGTTGACCTTATGTCACCACACCATCACATTAATACATTGTCATCGAGCAAAGTTACAATCAAACTTAACGCCATTCAAAGTGGTATTAAGGCCAATTGACCTTATGGCCGTTGACCTTATGTCACCACACCATCACATTAATACATTGTCATCGAGCAAAGTTACAATCAAACTTATCGCCATTCAAAGCGGTAATAAGGCCAATTGACCTTATGTCAGCCCACCATCACATTATTGCATCGTCATCGAGCCTTGATACGTGTGCAAAATTTCAATCAAACTTATGGCCATTCAAAGTGGTAATAAGGCCACTTGACCTTATGGCCGTTGACCTTATGTCACCACACCATCACATTAATGCATTGTCATCGACCCTGCACGTGTGCAAAATTTCAATCAAACTTATGGCCATTCAAAGTGGTAATAAGGCCAATTGACCTTATGGCCTTTCACCTTATGTCACCACACCATCACATTAATACATTGTCATCGAGCTTTGATATGTGTGCAAAGTTGCAATCAAACTTATCGTCATTCAAAGTGGCGATAGGGCCAATTGACCTTATGGTCGTTGACCTTATGTCACCACACCATCACATTAATGAATTGTCATCGGTCCTTGATACGTATGCAAAGTTTAATCAGACTTCTAGAAACCGGTGAAAATTAAGCTAAAAGATTGCGTTACATACAGGCCAAGCTAATCAAAACGTGTTAAAAATTTGACCTCATGGCCGTTGACCTTATGTCACCCCATCATCACATTAATACATTGTCATCGAGCCTTGATATGTGTGCAAAGTTGCAATCAAACTTATCGCCATTCAAAGTGGTGATAAGGCCAATTGACCTTATGTCACCACACCATCACATTAAGGCATTGTCACCGGTCGTTGATACGTATGCAAAGTTTCAAATTAATCAGACTTCTAGAAACCGGTGAAAATTTAACTCAAAGATTCCGTTACATACAGGCCAAGCTAATAAAAGTGTGTTAAAAAGGGCTCCAGTATGCTATTTCGTAGATGTGCCACGCATCCACTTCTATCATTCATAAAGGAATACGTTTTTCGCACCTCCTGGGGATCACATCACATTAATACATTGTCATCGAGCCTTGATATGTGTGCAAAGTTGCAATCAAACTTATCGCCATTCAAAGTGGCGATAGGGCCAATTGACCTTATGGTCGTTGACCTTATGTCACCACACCATCACATTAATGCATTGTCATCGGTCCTTGATACGTATGCAAAGTTTCAAATTAATCAGACTTCTAGAAACCGGTGAAAATGAAGCTCAAATATTCCGTTACATAAAGGCCAAGCTAATAAAAGCGTGTTTAAAAGGGCTCCAGTATGCTATTTCGTAGATGCGCCACGCATCCACTTCTATCATTAATAAAGGAATGCGTTTTTCGCATTATGTGCAAGGTTTCAAGTCTATGTCCAGTTGGGGTGGTCACAAGTTCAATTCACCTTATGTCCGTTAACCTTATGTGAACTCACCATCACATTATTGCATTGTCATCGAGCCTTGATACGTGTGCAAAGTTTCAATCAAAAATATGGCCATTCAGAGTGGTAGTAAGGCCAATTGGCCTGCTGGCCGTTGACCTTATTTATGTCACCACAACATCACATTAATGAATTGTCATTGAGCCTTGATACGCCTGCAAAGTTTTAATCAAACTTGTGGCCATTCAAAGTGGTAATAAGGCCAATTGGCCTTATGGCCGTTGACCTTATGTCACCACACCATCAGATTAATACATTGTCATCGAGCCTTGATATATGTGCAAAGTTGCAATCAAACTTATCGCCATTCAAAGTGGTGATAAGGCACACTGACCTTATGGCCGTTGACCTTATGTCACCACACCATCACATTAATGCATTGTCATCGGTCCCTGATACGTATGCAAAGTTTCAAATTAATCAGACTTCTAGAAACCGGTGAAAATTAAACCCAAAGATGCCGTTACATACAGGACAAGCTAATAAAAGGGTGTTAAAAAGGGCTTCAGTATGCTATTTCGTAGATGTGCCACGCATCCGCTTCTATCATTAATAAAGGAATGCGTTTTTCGCATTATGTGCAAGGTTTCAAATCTATGGCCATTTGGGGTGATCACAAGTTCAATTGACCTTATGGCCGTTAACCTTATGTGACCCCACCATCACATTATTGCTTTGTCATCGAGCCTTGGTACGTGTGCCAAAGTTTCAATCAAACTTATGGCCATTCAAAGTGGTAATAAGGCCAACTGACCTTATGGCCGTTGACTTTATGTCACCACACCATCACATTAATGCATTTTCATCGAGCCTTGATATGAGTGCAAAGTTTCAATCAAACTTATGGCCATTCAAAGTGGTAATAAGGCCAATTGACCTTGTGCCCGTTGACCTTATGTCACGACACCATCACATTAATGCATTGTCACCGGCCCTTGATACGTATGCAAAGTTTCAAATTAATCAGACTTCTAGAAACCGGTGAAAATTAACTCAAAGATTCCGTTACATACAGGCCAAGCTAATAAAAGCGTGTTAAAAAGGGCTCCAGTATGCTATTTCGTAGATGTGCCACGCATCTACTTCTATCATTAATAAAGGAATGCGTTTTTCGCATTATGTGCAAGGTTTCAAATCTATGGCCATTTGGGGTGGTCACAAGTTCAATTGACCTTATGTCCGTTAACCTTATGTGAGCCCACCATCACATTATTGCATTACCATCGAGCTTTGATACGTGTGCAAAGTTTCAATCAAACTTATGGCCATTCAAAGTGGTAATAAGGCCAATTGACCTTATGGCCGTTGACCTTATGTCACCCCACCATCACATTATTGCATTGTCATCGAGCTTTGATACGTGTGCAAAGTTTCAATCAAACTTATGGCTATTCAAAGTAGTAATAAGGCCAATTGACCTTATGGCCGTTGACCTTATGTCACCACACCATCACATTAATGCATTGTCTTCGGTTCTTTGATACGTATGCAAAGTTTCAAATCAATCAGACTTCTAGAAACCGGCGAAAATTAAACTCAAAGATTCCGTTACATACAGGCCAAGCTAATAAAAGCGTGTTAAAAAGGGCTCCAGTATGCTATTTCGTAGATGTGCCACGCATCCACTTCTATCATTAATAAAGGAATGCGTTTTTCGCATTATGTGCAAGGTTTCAAATCTATGGCCATTTGGGGTGGTCACAAGTTCAATTGACCTTATGTCCGTTATCCTTATGTGACCCCACCATGTTGTTGTTGTTGTTGTAGCAGTGCTTCGCCCCACCTAACAGATGCGACCGATCACAAACTGTCATCAATATCCTCTAACAGGAGTCCAAGGAAACTTGCTGTTTCAACAGGGGTGGACCATAAGGAAAGGGGTGTTAGAGGCGTTGGTTCCACATTACAATTAAAGAGATGGTTGGTGTCATGTGGGGACACATTGCAAGCGGGGCATACATTTTGTATGTCGGGGTTGTTTCTGGATAGGTAAGAGTTTAACCTGTTACAGTATCCAGAACGAAGTTGAGCCAGAGTGACACGCGTTTCCCTGGGGAGTATGCGTTCCTCATCCGCAAGTTTTGGATACTTTACTTTGAGTACTGGGTTCACCGGGCAATTCCCGGCATAAAGGTCCGACGCCTGTTTGTGGAGTTCACCAAGGACCTGCTTGTGTTTTTTCGCTTCATACGGCTGTGTTCTCAGATGCCGTATTTCCTCAAAATGCTTACGGAGATGACTCCTTAAGCCCCTAGGCGGTGCTGGCTCGTCAATCAGATGTCTGTTGGGATGCCCAGGTTTCTGGGTATTCAACAGGAACTGTTTGGTCAGCATCTCAGCAGGTCACTACTGCCCAGTGACCCCACCATCACATTATTGCATTTTCATCGAGCCTTGATACGTGTGCAAAGTTTTAATCAAACTTATGGCCATTCAAAGTGGTAATAAGGCCAATTGACCTTATGGCCGTTGGCCTTATGTCACCACACCATCACATTAATGCATTGTCATCGAGCCTTGATACGTGTGCAGAGTTTTAATCAAACTTGTGGCCATTCAAAGTGGTAATAAGGCCAATTGACCTTATGGCCGTTGAACTTATGTCACCACACCATCACATTAATACATTGTCATCGAGCCAAGTTACAATCAAACTTATCGCCATTCAAAGTGGTGATAAGGCCAATTGACCTTATGGCCGTTGACCTTATGTCAGCCCACTATTACATTACTGCATTGTCATCGAGCCTTGATACGTGTGCAAAGTTTCAATCAAATTTATGGCCATTCAAACTGGTAATAAGGCCAATTTACCTTATGGCCATTTACCTTATGTCAGCCCTCCATCACATTATTGCTTTTCATCGAGCCTTGATACGTGTGCAAAGTTTCAATCAAACTTATGGCGATTCAAACTGGTAATAAGGCCAATTTACCTTATGGCCATTGACCTTATGTCAGCCCACCATCACATTATTGCATTGTCATCGAGCCTTGATACGTGTGCAAAGTTTCAATCAAACTTATGGCCATTCAAAGTGGTAATAAGGCCACTTGACCTTATGGCCGTTGACCTTATGTCACCACACCATCACATTAATGCATTGTCATCGGGAGGAGGGGCTCAGAGGTCTCGAGTTGAGACAAGACTCAACTCTGCAAAGAAGGGTACTGAACTCCTCCATAGTAAATTTGTAGTCCAACGCTATCTTTTTGAAGTGGTTTTTAAAACGTTTGACTCCAGCTTCCCACAGTCCGCCCATATGAGGGGCGGCTGCAGGTATGAAGTGCCATTGAAGGGTTTGGTGATAATCCTTCGATAGGGTTTGGTTACGCGCATCGGCGAGGAAAGCTTTGAGTTCGGATCGAAGTGCTCGAGAGGCACCGACGAAGTTTGTTCCGTTGTCGGAGTATATGTTCTTCGGACATCCTCGCCTGGCGACAAACCGATCGAAAGCTGCTAAAAAGGCGGCGGTACTGAGGTCACTCGCGACTTCTAAATGAATCGCCTTGGAGGCAAATCAGACAAAGAGGCAGACGTAACCCTTTGATATGCGGCATCCGCTTCCGCTATAAGATTTGATGTCAAACGGTCCGGCAAAATCTACCCCCGTATTGGTGAAAGCCCGGGAAAAGGTGGTTCGCTCTGGAGGTAGATCTCCCATCAGTTGGGTTTGGGTCCGTTTGCGGAATATGGTGCAGGTTTTGCAATTATGTATGACCGATCGGATCATATTTTTTACCCTAGGTATC
Source organism: Eurosta solidaginis (assembly GCF_040869045.1). Lineage (NCBI taxonomy): Eukaryota > Metazoa > Arthropoda > Insecta > Diptera > Tephritidae > Eurosta > Eurosta solidaginis. Next base: position 197,637,425 of record NC_090324.1, read on the forward strand.
CAATATTCTGTGCGTAGGCGACGAAACATCAGTTGGTTCTCACCATGCAGGGTATCTTTGTGGATGAACTGGACAAGAAGTCGTGTGAGCCGGCAGTCATACGGCAGAATGATCGGGTGCCGTTCACTGTAGGGAAGATCCTTGGCCCCTGAAAGACGACCGCCCACCCTCAATATGCCCCTTTCATCGACAAGGGGGGTAAGAGGCAGGATCTCACTCTTTGATCCGATGAGTTTCCCGGATTTTAAACTCGAAAGTTCCTCCGAATAATGCTTCCGTTGGTAGAGAGTTATTAAACGATTTGTCGTGGCCTGAATTTCATTGGGTGAAATGAAGTACGATTCCGCTTTAAAGGAAGATTTTGTTTTAGTATTGGTTCTTTGCGAAAACCTTATAATATATGATATGACCCGCAAGGCTCTTGAAAGTTCTGAAAACCTTTCTAGGATATCCTCATTTCCACTTATTTTTGATGTGGTAAAGGCTTTTACGCGCTTTTGCTCAATATTTGTCTGATACTCCTTTTCTTGATTTGGCCACTTTGAATTGTCTTCTTGTAACCAAGAAGGTCCCTGCCACCACAAGGAGCTTGCGGTTAGGTCTTTTGCTGACATCCCTCTGCTGGCCAAATCTGCTGGGTTTGATGCAGACTCATGTGGTGCCAGGCACTGTTCCCTACCTTTTCTACGATTTTGGTTACTCGATGAGCAACAAATGTTGACCAAGAGCAGGGAGGTTTTTTAATCCACGCTAAAACGATCGTTGAGTCAGTTCATAGATGTGTATGGAATTTTCCCAAGTTCAGGTTTTCGCGCACTGATTCTAAAGTTTCGGCTAACAAGACTGCTCCACACAGTTCTAATCTGGGTAGCGAAATTGTTTTTACGAGAGCTACTCTTGTTTTCGAAATTAGTAGGCTGACGTGGACCTCCTCATTAACCCTTGCCCTAAGAAATATTGTAGCTGCATAGGCTTTTTCGGATGCGTCGCAGAATCCATGTAATTCAACGTCCGCATTTAGTGTAAAATTTACCCATCTTGGTATCTGAATATTGTTAATATCCGGGTAGTCCTCCATAAAGGTTTGCCATTTATCTAGGGTACGCGTGGACACTGTCTCGTCCCAGTCAGTTCCTTCCAGCCAGATGTTTTGCATTATGATCTTCGCTACTATGATGACTGGCGCGAGCCATCCCAAAGGATCGAAGAGTTTGGCGATCACTGAAAGTATTGCCCTTTTTGTCAGGGCCTCACGATTTTCGATAGGTTTTGCGGTAAAATAGAAATAATCAGAATGCGCGTTCCATCTGATGCCTAATGTTTTGACTGTACTCGCATCCTCGAATTCCAGAAAATCTTCGTTTAGCAAGTGGGATTTTGGGATTCCATTCAGTATTCGGCTGCAGTTCGAAGTCAACTTTCGCAAAGAAAAACCTGCTGACCGTAGTACGTGGGCGACTTCCTCCCGAGCTTTAATTGTAGACTCGATGCTGTGGCCTCCTGCTAGCACGTCATCGACGTACATGCTTGTACGCAGAATGCTGGCTTCTATGGGTGATGACGTCTCTACATCATCTGCTAGTTGGTGCAGTGTCCTTATTGCCAAATACGGAGCACAGTTAACTCCAAACGTTACTGTCTTTAATTCATAGACGTTGATAGGATCCCCTGGATTATTGCGAAATACTATTCTTTGAAACTGGGTTTGGTTGGGCATTACCCATATTTGGCGATACATCTTCTCTATGTCGCCATTAAAGACATATTTGAAGAATCGCCAACGAAGGAGCAGAATTGTTAGGTCGGCCTGCAGTACGGGGCCGGTGTATAACACGTCATTCAAACTAGTGCCATTGGCAGTGGGACACGATGAGTTAAAAACTACTCTTACTTTTGTAGTCGTGCTCTCCTCTTTTATTACCGCATGATGAGGCAAAAAATAGCAATTTGTTGCATGGGGAGGGGTAATTGTGGGAACTTTTGTCATATGCCCTAGTGTTTCGTATTCCGCTAATACTCTGTTGTATTCAGTTTGTAGGGCTGGCGTTTTCGATAGACGCGTCTCGTTTCGGTAAAACTGAGAGCAAGCGCTTTTCAGAGAGGGCCCTAATGTGATGCTGTTTGGAAACCCCTGCTTGAATGGTAGGGCTACGATGTATTTCCCATCGGTATTCCTTTTTGTTGTCGCTTAAAGTGCCTCGCAATAGACATTATCCTCAGTGAGGGACCTTTTCTTAGGGATATCTTCTAGCTCCCAAAAGGCAGTCAATTGTTTCTCGATGCTGATTTCATTAAAAAAAGATACTCGGTTATTAACTGGCTGAGTTGCTTCTGTGCGACCGGTTAATATCCAACCGAAAACGGTTTCTTGGGCGAGAAGCGTATTTAAGACGTTCTTCCGTATGCCGTCTAGAATAACTTGAGGATAAATGTCGCCTCCTAGGATTAGGTCAACTGGTTCGTTAACGAAGAACCTTTTATTCGCCAGAACAAGATCAGGGAACTCTTGTCGAGTCATTGCGTCAACTTGACATGTTGGAAGATCCCCTGTTAACTGAGGTAGGACCAGAACGACTGTATCAATGCATACTAAGGGGTCTATGAGGGAACCCAGTCTTATGAAGCAGGATTCTTTCACCTGCGCAGATGGTGTATTATTAATGCCTGAATCTTGGACGTGCAATCGTTTCGATGGCAGATGTATTCTGTTTTTGAGTCTTTCTGTTATAAACGAACACTCAGACCCAGAGCCTATAAGTGCTCTCGCGGAGAAATCCATTCCATTATAGTTTATTTTCACTCGTGCTGTGCCTAGTAATACCCCCTTTGTTGTATGTGCATGACAGGAAGAGACGCTATTAATATTCTATTTTCTCTTTTCAGAGTCCATCCTTGCCCTTGCCTGTTGTGAAGTGGAGGGTACGTTATCATTGTTATGTTGGTTGCCCCTTTGGGTCGTTGTTGATGTTGTTTTTGGATTAGCTGTCGGAAGGTGGAGCAAGGTGTTGTGCCTTGAGTGACATGAGTTGCAGTTGAATGGACTCGTGCATCTTGTCACTGTGTGCCCAGCCGACAAGCAGTTCAGACAACAGTTGTTGCTTTTCACATAAGCTATTTTGTCTGCCGTGGACAGCTTACGGAATTTTTGGCAGTTTCGTAATTTGTGCTCCTTACTGTTGTACATCTTACATGCCGTTTTTGGAACGCTGGCTTGGTAAACTCCAAGTTTTGTAGGCATTTCCTTTGAACTATTCGTATGAGTTTTGGGCGGCTTGGATGGTTTGCTACCCTTTATGTCAGACACAGTTTCTAGAGTCTGAAAACGGCTGGACAGGAATTTGTCCATATCCTCCCATTTTGGGATGTCCGTTTTCTTCTCTACGGTTTGTTCCCATAGCGCCAAGGTGGACTCCGGGAGCTTTGTGGAACATAAGTATGTTATAATTGCATCCCAGTTTGTAATGTCGATTTTGTGACATTGAAGAGCCGATATGCAATTATTTATTTCGCGTTGTAATTGTTTTATTGCTGTTCCGCATTCGTATTCGACTGCCGTAAGATTAAACAAAAGCTTCAATTGCGTGTTCACTAGGACACGCTTATTCTCATACATGTCTTTTAAGTTTTTCCAGGCTGTTTCAAACCCTTCATTCGTCAAGGAGCACCTTTCTACTATTTCTTTTGCTTCCCCTTGAGTTTTCTGCCTTAGGTAGTAAATTTTTTCAACATCTTGCAGATCCTTGTTGAGAATATATAAGGCCGTGAACATATCTCTAAAAGCCGGCCAAGAAAGGTAATCACCTTTAAACACATCGGTATCGCAAGGGGGCAGCCGGATTTTATGTCCATGATTCGGATTGGTTTCCACTTTTGTGGCAGGGGCATTTGCAGGTGGTGCTAATTTTTCCACTTCAGCAGCGATTGTAGCCATGCATTTCATATAGCATGCGAAACAGCTTTTATTTTTCTGCTTAATGGATTGCAGGTCCTCTTTCGTTAAATCTGTAGAGTTGAGGAGACCTTCATAAAGTGACTTTGTCTTCTTCCATAGTGATTTCAGCTCCTCTTGCTGTATTGCAAGGGTGTGTTTGTTTTGTTCAGCGATTGGCTTCGCATTGAACTCCTGCTCAAACTCCACTATGGAGTCTGTCATTCTTATGTAGGTCTCCATTTTTTTTATTATCTTAAATATCTTGTCTATTTTAAGGAACGAGAGCGGAAGTAATGACTCTAGAGTATTGTGCTTGCAACGAAAGCGAAACTATAAGAATTGACACAGAAAGAAATCTGTTTCAAGATTTAATGTGCCTAATTATTTGTGTATTGTTGTTGAAATTTCTAAGAGTGACACAGATAGAAATTTGGATGCAAATTTAATGTGTCAAAATTGTTATTTGATGAAAAAATGAAGTGGGCTAATTGTGCCAAACCAAATTAGTATTCCAAGAAAAAAGGAATTGACTGCAATTGTGTACTTCTTCGACCATGAAAAGCGTAATAAACTTATTTATTTTGATTTTTTTTCTTGTTTGATACACAATTTTGAAAATAACTTTATATGGACTGTAAGTAAATAGTGTCTGCTACCAGCTACTAGCCATCCAATGGTGTATATTATAAGTCGCAGTGGCTTGGATATTGTGTACAAGTGTATAAACTGAAGTGAATCTGTGACAAGTTTATAAAAAGCATCAACCAGGTGGAAATAAAGGTGTTGTGTACTTCTTATCGAAATTTCGAATGAAAGGAGATTATCCCTAAGTCTTATGTTGCACAGTGCAGTGGAGGTGAGGAGAAAAAGATTTCACCGGTCCTTGATACGTATGCAAAGTTTCAAATTAATGAGACTTCTAGAAACCGGTGAAAATTTAACTCAAAATTCCGTTACATACAGGCCAAGCTAATAAAAGTGTGTTAAAAAGGGCTCCAGTATGCTATTTCGTAGATGTGCCACGCATCCACTTCTATCATTCATAAAGGAATGCGTTTTTTGCACCTCCTGGGGATCACATCACATTAATACATTGTCATCGAGCCTTGATATGTGTGCAAAGTTGCAATCAAACTTATCGCCATTCAAAGTGGCGATAGGGCTAATTGACCTTATGGTCGTTGGCCTTATGTTACCACACCATCACATTAATGCATTGTCATCGGTCCTTGATACGTATGCAAATTTTCAAATTAATCAGACTTCTAGAAACCGGTGAAAATTAAGCTCAAATATTCCGTTACATACAGGCCAAGCTAATAAAAGCGTGTTTAAAAGGGCTCCAGTATGCTATTTCGTAGATGTGCCACGCATCCACTTCTATCATTAATAAAGGAATGCGTTTTTCGCATTATGTGCAAGGTTTCAAATCTATGTCCAGTTGGGGTGGTCACAAGTTCAATTAAACTTATGTCCGTTAACCTTATGTGACCCTACCATCACATTATTGCATTGTCATCGAGCCTTGATACGTGTGCAAAGTTTCAATCAAACTTATGGCCATTCAGAGTGGTAGTAAGGCCAATTGACCTGATGGCCGTTGACCTTATTTATGTCACCACAACATCACATTAATGTATTGTCATCGAGCCTTGATACGCCTGCAAAGTTTTAATCAAACTTGTAGGCATTCAAAGTGGTAATAAGGCCAATTGACCTTATGGCCGTTGACCTTATGTCACCACACCATCACATTAATACATTGTCATCGAGCCTTGATATGTGCGCAAAGTTGCAATCAAACTTATCGCCATTCAAAGTGGTGATAAGGCACACTGACCTTATGGCCGTTGACCTTATGACCATTACATCAATGCATTGTCATCGGTCCCTGATACGTATGTAAAGTTTCAAATTAATCAGACTTCTAGAAACTGGTGAAAATTAAACCCAAAGATGCCGTTACATACATGACAAGCTAATAAAAGCGTGTTAAAAAGGGTTTCAGTATGCTATTTCGTAGATGTGCCACGCATCCACTTCTATCATTAATAAAGGAATGCGTTTTTCGCATTATGTGCAAGGTTTCAAATCTATGGCCATTTGGGGTGGTCACAAGTTTAATAGACCTTATGTCCGTTAACTTTATGTGACCCCACCATCACATTATTGCTTTATCATCGAGCCTTGGTACGTGTGCCAAAGTTTCGATCAAACCTATGGCCATTCAAAGTGGTAATAAGGCCAACTGACTTTATGGCCGTTGACTTTATGTCACCACACCATCACATTAATGCATTTTCATCGAGCCTTGATATGAGGGCAAAGTTTCAATCAAACTTATGGCCATTCAAAGTGGTAATAAGGCCAATTGACCTTATGCTCGTTGACTTTATGTCACCACACCATCACATTAATGCATTGTCACCGGTCCTTGATACGTATGCAAGGTTTCAAATTAATCAGACTTCTAGATACCGGTGAAAATTAAACTCAAAGATTCCGTTACATACAGGCCAAGCTAATAAAAGCGTGTTAAAAAGGGCTCCAGTATGCTATTTCGTAGATGTGCCACGCATCCACTTCTATCATTAATAAAGTAATGCGTTTTTCGCATTATGTGCAAGGTTTCAAATCTATGGCCATTTGGGGTGGTCGCAAGTTCAATTGACCTTATGTCCGTTAACCTTATGTGAGCCCACCATCACATTATTGCATTATCATCGAGCTTTGATACGTGTGCAAAGTTTCAATCAAACTTATCGAAATTCAAAGTGGTGATAAGGCCAATTGACCTTATGGTCGTTGAACTTATGTCACCACACCATCACATTAATGCATTGTCATCGGTCCTTGATATGTATGCTAAGTTTCAAATTAATCAGACTTCTAGAAACCGGCGAAAATTAAACTCAAATATTCCGTTACATACAGGCCAGGCTAATAAAAGCGTGCTAAAAAGGGCTCCAGTATGCTCTTTCGTAGATGTGCCATGCATCCACTTATATCATTAATAAAGAAATGCGCGTTTCGCATTATGTGCAAGGTTTCAAATCTATGGTCATTTGGGGTGGTCATAAGTTCAATTGACCTTATGTCCGTTAACCTTATGTCACCCCACCATCACATTATTGAATTGTTATCGAGCTTTGATACGTGTGCAAAGTTTCAATCAAACTTATGGCCATTCAAAGTAGTAATAAGGCCAATTGACCTTATGGCCGTTGACCTTATGTCACCACACCATCACATTAATGCATTGTCATCGGTCCTTGATACGTATGCAAAGTTTCAAATAAATCAGACTTCTAGAAACCGGCGAAAATTAAACTCAAAGATTCAGTTACATACAGGCCAAGCTAATAAAAGCGTGTTAAAAAGGGCTACAGTATGCTATTTCGTAGATGTGCCACGCATCCAATTCTATCATTAATAAAGGAATGCGTTTTTCGCATTATGTGCAAGGATTCAAATCTATGTCCAGTTGGGGTGGTCACAAGTTCAATTGACCTTATGTTCGTTAACCTTATGTGACCCTACCATCACATTATTGCATTGTCATCGAGCCTTGATACGTGTGCAAAGTTTCAATCAAACTTATGGCCATTCAGAGTGGTAGTAAGGCTAATTGACCTGATGGCCGTTGACCTTATTTATGTCACCACAACATCACATTAATGTATTGTCATCGAGCCTTGATACGCCTGCAAAGTTTTAATCAAACTTGTAGGCATTCAAAGTGGTAATAAGACCAATTGACCTTATGGCCGTTGACCTTATGTCACCACACCATCACATTAATACATTGTCATCGAGCAAAGTTACAATCAAACTTATCGCCATTCAAAGTGGTATTAAGGCCAATTGACCTTATGGCCGTTGACCTTATGTCACCACACCATCACATTAATACATTGTCATCGAGCAAAGTTACAATCAAACTTATCGCCATTCAAAGCGGTAATAAGGCCAATTTACCTTATGGCCATTGACCTTATGTCAGCCCACCATCATATTATTGCATCGTCATCGAGCCTTGATACGTGTGCAAAATTTCAATCAAACTTATGGCCATTCAAAGTGGTAATAAGGCCACTTGACCTTATGGCCGTTGACCTTATGTCACCACACCATCACATTAATGCATTGTCATCGACCCTGCACGTGTGCAAAATTTCAATCAAACTTATGGCCATTCAAAGTGGTAATAAGGCCAATTGACCTTATGGCCTTTCACCTTATGTCACCACACCATCACATTAATACATTGTCATCGAGCTTTGATATGTGTGAAAAGTTGCAATCAAACTTATCGTCATTCAAAGTGGCGATAGGGCCAATTGACCTTATGGTCGTTGACCTTATGTCACCACACCATCACATTAATGAATTGTCATCGGTCCTTGATACGTATGCAAAGTTTAATCAGACTTCTAGAAACCGGTGAAAATTAAGCTCAAAGATTCCGTTTCATACAGGCCAAGCTAATCAAAACGTGTTAAAAATTTGACCTCATGGCCGTTGACTTTATGTCACCCCACCATCACATTAATACATTGTCATCGAGCCTTGATATGTGTGCAAAGTTGCAATCAAACTTATCGCCATTCAAAGTGGTGATAAGGCCAATTGACCTTATGTCACCACACCATCACATTAATGCATTGTCACCGGTCGTTGATACGTATGCAAAGTTTCAAATTAATCAGACTTCTAGAAACCGGTGAAAATTTAACTCAAAGATTCCGTTACATACAGGCCAAGCTAATAAAATTGTGTTAAAAAGGGCTCCAGTATGCTATTTCGTAGATGTGCCACGCATCCACTTCTATCATTCATAAAGGAATACGTTTTTCGCACCTCCTGGGGATCACATCACATTAATACATTGTCATCGAGCCTTGATATGTGTGCAAAGTTGCAATCAAACTTATCGCCATTCAAAGTGGCGATAGGGCCAATTGACCTTATGGTCGTTGACCTTATGTCACCACACCATCACATTAATGCATTGTCATCGGTCCTTGATACGTATGCAAAGTTTCAAATTAATCAGACTTCTAGAAACCGGTGAAAATTAAGCTCAAATATTCCGTTACATAAAGGCCAAGCTAATAAAAGCGTGTTTAAAAGGGCTCCAGTATGCTATTTCGTAGATGCGCCACGCATCCACTTCTATAATTAATAAAGGAATGCGTTTTTCGCATTATGTGCAAGGTTTCAAGTCTATGTCCAGTTGGGGTGGTCACAAGTTCAATTGACCTTATGTCCGTTAACCTTATGTGAACCCACCATCACATTATTGCATTGTCATCGAGGCTTAATACGTGTGCAAAGTTTCAATCAAACATATGGCCATTCAGAGTGGTAGTAAGGCCAATTGACCTGCTGGCCGTTGACCTTATTTATGTCACCACAACATCACATTAATGAATTGTCATCGAGCCTTGATACGCCTGCAAAGTTGTAATCAAACTTCTGGCCATTCAAAGTGGTAATAAGGCCAATTGGCCTTATGGCCGTTGACCTTATGTCACCACACCATCAGATTAATACATTGTCATCGAGCCTTGATATGTGTGCAAAGTTGCAATCAAACTTATCGCCATTCAAAGTGGTGATAAGGCACACTGAACTTATGGCCGTTGACCTTATGTCACCACACCATCACATTAATGCATTGTCATCGGTCCCTGATACGTATTGAAAGTTTCAAATTAATCAGACTTCTAGAAACCGGTGAAAATTAAACCCAAAGATGCCGTTACATACAGGACAAGCTAATAAAAGCGTGTTAAAAAGGGCTTCAGTATGCTATTTCGTAGATGTGCCACGCATCCGCTTCTATCATTAATAAAGGAATGCGTTTTTCGCATTATGTGCAAGGTTTCAAATCTATGGCCATTTGGGGTGGTCACAAGTTCAATTGACCTTATGGCCGTTAACCTTATGTGACCCCACCATCACATTATTGCTTTGTCATCGAGCCTTGGTACGTGTGCCAAAGTTTCAATCAAACTTGTGGCCATTCAAAGTGGTAATAAGGCCAACTGACCTTATGGCCGTTGACTTTATGTCACCACACCATCACATTAATGCATTTTCATCGAGCCTTGATATGAGTGCAAAGTTTCAATCAAACTTATGGCCATTCAATGTGGTAATAAGGCCAATTGACCTTGTTCCCGTTGACCTTATGTCACCCCACCATCACATTATTGCATTGTCATCGAGGTTTGATACGTGTGCAAAGTTTCAATCAAACTTATGGCTATTCAAAGTAGTAATAAGGCCAATTGACCTTATGGCCGTTGACCTTATGTCACCACACCATCACATTAATGCATTGTCTTCGGTTCTTTGATACGTATGCAAAGTTTCAAATCAATCAGACTTCTAGAAACCGGCGAAAATTAAACTCAAAGATTCCGTTACATACAGGCCAAGCTAATAAAAGCGTGTTAAAAAGGGCTCCAGTATGCTATTTCGTAGATGTGCCACGCATCCACTTCTATCATTAATAAAGGAATGCGTTTTTCGCATTATGTGCAAGGTTTCAAATCTATGGCCATTTGGGGTGGTCACAAGTTCAATTGACCTTATGTCCGTTATCCTCATGTGACCCCACCATCACATTATTGCATTGTCATCGAGCCTTGATACGCGTGCAAAGTTTTAATCAAACTTATGGCCATTCAAAGTGGTAATAAGGCCAATTGACCTTATGGCCGTTGGCCTTATGTCACCAAACCATCACATTAATGCATTGTCATCGAACCTTGATACGTGTGCAGAGTTTTAATCAAACTTGTGGCCATTCAAAGTGGTAATAAGGCCAATTGACCTTATGGCCGTTGACCTTATGTCACCACACCATCACATTAATACATTGTCGTGGAGCCTTGATATGTGTGCAAAGTTACAATGAAACTTATCGCCATTCAAAGTGGTGATACGGCCAATTGACCTCATGGCCGTTGACCTTATGTCACCACACCATCACATTAATACATTGCCATCGAGCCTTGATATGTCTGCAAAGTTGCAATCAAACTTATCGCCATTCAAAGTGGTGATAAGGCACACTGACCTTATGGCCGTTGACCTTATGTCACCACACCATCACATTAATGCATTGTCATCGGTCCCTGATACGTATGCAAAGTTTCAAATTAATCAGACTTCTAGAAACCGGTGAAAATTAAACCCAAAGATGCCGTTACATACAGGCCAAGCTGATAAAAGCGTGTTAAAAAGGGCTCCAGTATGCTATTTCGTAGATGTGCCACGCATCCACTTCTATCATTAATAAAGGATTGCGTTTTTCGCATTATGTGCAAGGTTTCAAATCTATGGCCATTTGGGGTGGTCACAAGTTCAATTGACCTTATGTCCGTTATCCTTATGTGACCCCACCATCACATTATTGCATTGTCATCGAGCCTTGATACGTGTGCAAAGTTTTAATCAAACTTATGGCCATTCAAAGTGGTAATAAGGCCAATTGACCTTATGGCCGTTGGCCTTATGTCACCACACCATTACATTAATACATTGTCGTGGAGCCTTGATATGTGTGCAAAGTTACAATGAAACTTATCGCCATTCAAAGTGGTGATAAAGCCAATTGACCTCATGGCCGTTGACCTTATGTCACCACACCATCACATTAATACATTGCCATCGAGCCTTGATATGTGTGCAAAGTTGCAATCAAACTTATCGCCATTCAAAGTGGTGATAAGGCCAATTGACCTTATGACCGTTGACCTTATGTCGGCCCACCATCACATTACTGCATTGTCATTGAGCCTTGATACTTGTGCAAAGTTTCAATCAAACTTATGGCAATTCAAACTGGTAATAAGGCCAATTTACCTTATGGCCATTGACCTTATGTCATCCCACCATCACATTATTGCATTGTCATCGAGCCTTGATAGGTGTGCAAAGTTTCAATCAAACTTATGGCCATTCAAAGTGGTAATAAGGCCACTTGCCTTATGGCCGTTGACCTTATGTCACCACACCATCACATTAATGCATTGTCATCGACCCTTGATACGTGTGCAAAGTTTTAATCAAACTTATGACAATTCAAAGTGGTAATAAGGCCAATTGACCTTATGGCCTTTCACCTTATATCACCACACCATCACATTAATACATTGCCATCGAGCCTTGATATGTGTGCAATGTTGCAATCAAACTTATCGCCATTCAAAGTGGCGATAGGGTCAATTGACCTTATGGTCGTTGAACTTATGTCACCAAACCATCACATTAATGCATTGTCGTCAGTCCTTGATACGTATGCAAAGTTTCAAATTAATCAGACTTCTAGAAACCGGTGAAAATTAAGCTCAAAGATTCCGTTACATACAGGCCAAGCTAATCAAAACGTGCTAAAAAGGGCTCCAGTATGCTCTTTCTTAGATGTGCCATGCATCCACTTCTATCATTAATAAAGGAATGCTTTTTTCGCATTATGCGCAAGTTTTCAAATCTTTGGTCATTTGGGGTGGTCATAAGTTCAATTGACCTTATGTTCATTAACCTTATGTCACCCCAACATCACATTAATACATTGTCATCGAGCCTTGATATGTGTGCAAAGTTGCAATCAAACTTATCGCCATTCAAAGTGGCGATAAGGCCAATTGACCGTATGGTCGTTGACCTTATGTCACCACACCATCACGTTAATGCATTGTCACCGGTCCTTGATACGTATGCAAAGTTTCAAATTGATCAGATTTCTAGAAACCGGTGAAAATTTAACTCAAAAATTCCGTTACATACAGGCCAAGCTAATAAAAGCGTGTTAAAAAGGGCTCCAGTATGCTATTTCGTAGATGTGCCACGCATCCACTTCTATCATTCATAAAGGAATGCGTTTTTCGCATTATGTGCAAGGTTTCAAATCTATGGCCATTTGGGGTGGTCACAAGTTCAATTGACCTTATGTCCGTTAACCTTATGTGGGCCCACCATCACATTATTGCATTGTCATCGAGCTTTGATACGTGTGCAAAGTTTCAATCAAACTTATGGCCATTCAAAGTGGTAATAATGCCAATTGACCTTATGGCCGTTGACCTAATGCACCACACCATCACATTAATGCACTGTCATCGACCCTTGATACGTGTGCAAAGTTTCAATCAAACTGATGGCCATTCAAAGTGGTAATAAGGCCAATTGACCTTATGGCCGTTGACCTTATGTTACCACACCATCACATTAATGCATTGTCATCGGCCTTTGATACGTATGCAAAGTTTCAAATTAATCAGACTTCTAGAAACCGGCGAAAATTAAACTCAAAGATTCCGTTACATACAGGCCAAGCTAATAAAAGCGTGTTAAAAAGGGCTCCAGTATGCTATTTCGTAGATGTGCCTCGCATCCACTTCTATCATTCATAAAGGAATGCGTTTTCCGCATTATGTGCAAAGTCTCAAATCTATGGCCATTTGGGGTGGTCACAAGTTCAATTGACCTTATGTCCGTTAACCTTATGTGAGCCCACCATCACATTATTGCATTGTCATCGAGCTTTGATACGTGTGCAAAGTTTCAATCAAACTTATGGCCATTCAAAGTGGTAATAATGCCAATTGACCTTATGGCCGTTGACCTAATGCACCACACCATCACATTAATGCACTGTCATCGACCCTTGATACGTGTGCAAAGTTTCAATCAAACTGATGGCCATTCAAAGTGGTAATAAGGCCAATTGACCTTATGGCCGTTGACCTTATGTTACCACACCATCACATTAATGCATTGTCATCGGTCTTTGATACGTATGCAAAGTTTCAAATTAATCAGACTTCTAGAAACCGGTGAAAATTTAACTCAAAGATTCCGTTACATACAGGCCAAGCTAATAAAAGTGTGTTAAAAAGGGCTCCAGTATGCTATTTCGTAGATGTGCCTCGCATCCACTTCTATCATTCATAAAGGAATGCGTTTTCCGCATTATGTGCAAAGTCTCAAATCTATGGCCATTTGGGGTGGTCACAAGTTCAATTGACCTTATGTCCGTTAACCTTATGTGAGCCCACCATCACATTATTCATTATCATCGAGCTTTGATACGTGTGCAAAGTTTCAATCAAACTTATGGCCATTCAAATTGGTAATAAGGCCAATTGACCTTATGGCCGTTGACCTTATGTTACCACACCATCACATTAATGCATTGTCATCGGTCTTTGATACGTATGCAAAGTTTCAAATTAATCAGACTTCTAGAAACCGGCGAAAATTTAACTCAAAGATTCCGTTACATAGAGGCCAAGCTAATAAAAGCGTGTTAAAAAGGGCTCCAGTATGCTATTTCCTAGATGTGCAACGCATCCACTTCTATCATGAATAAAGGAATGCGTTTTTCGCATTATGTGCAAGGTTTCAAATCTATGGCCATTTGGGGTGGTCACTAGTTCAATTGACCTTATGTCCGTTATCCTTATGTGACCCCACCATCACATTATTGCATTGTCATCGAGCCTTGGTACGTATGCAAAGTTTCAATCAAACTTATGGCCATTCAAAGTGGTAATAAGGCCAATTGACCTTATGGCCGTTGGCCTTATGCCACCACACCATCACATTAATACATTGTCATCGAGCCTTGATATGTGTGCAAAGTTACAATCAAACTTATCGCCATTCAAAGTGGTGATAAGGCCAATTGACCTTATGTCAGCCCACCATCACATTACTGCACTGTCATTGAGCCTTGATACGTGTGCAAAGTTTCAATCAAACTTATGGCCATTCAAAGTGGTAATAAGGCCAATTGACCTTATGGCCGTTGGCCTTATGTCACCACACCATCACATTAATGCACTGTCATCGACCCTTGATACGTGTGCAAAGTTTCAATCAAACTGATGGCCATTCAAAGTGGTAATAAGGCCAATTGACCTTATGGCCGTTGGCCTTATGTCACCACACCATCACATTAATGCACTGTCATCGACCCTTGATACGTGTGCAAAGTTTCAATCAAACTGATGGCCATTCAAAGTGGTAATAAGGCCAATTGACCTTATGGCCGTTGGCCTTATGTCACCACACCATCACATTAATGCATTGACCTTACGGCCGTTGACCTTATGTCAGCCCACTAACATTATTGCATTGTCATCGAGCCTTGATACGTGTGCAAAGTTTCAATCAAACTTATGACCTTTCAAAGTGGTAATAAGGCCAATTGACCTTATGGCCTTTCACCTTATATCACCACACCATCACATTAATACATTGTCATCGAGCCTTGATATGTGTGCAAAATTGCAATCAAACTTATCGCCATTCAAAGTGCCGATAGGGCCAATTGACCTTATGGTCGTTGACCTTATGTCACCACACCTCACATTAATGCATTGTCATCAGTCCTTGATACGTATACAAAGTTTCAAATTAATCAGACTTCTAGAAACCGGTGAAAATTAAGCTCAAAGATTCCGTTACATACAGGCCAAGCTAATCAAAACGTGCTAAAAAGGGCTCCAGTATGCTCTTTCTTAGATGTGCCATGCATCCACTTCTATCATTAATAAAGGAATTTTTTTTCGCATTATGTGCAAGGTTTCAAATCTATGGTTATTTGGGGTGGCCATAAGTTCAATTGACCTTATGTCCATTAACCTTATGTCCCCCCAACATCACATTAATACATTGTCATCGAGCCTTGATATGTGTGCAAAGTTGCAATCAAACTTATCGCCATTCAAAGTGGCGATAAGGCCAATTGACCTTATGGTCGTTGACCTTATGTCACCACACCATCCCATTAATGCATTGTCACCGGTCCTTGATACGTATGCAATGTTTCAAATTGATCAGACTTCTAGAAACCGGTGAAAATTTAACTCAAAGATTCTGTTACATACAGGCCAAGCTAATAAAAGCGTGTTAAAAACGGCTTCAGTATGCTATTTCGTGGATGTGCCACGCATCCACTTCTATCATTCATAAAGGAATGCGTTTTTCGCATTATGTGCAAGGTTTCAAATCTATGGCCATTTGGGGTGGTCACAAGTTCAATTGACCTTATGTCCGTTAACCTTATGTGAGCCCACCATCACATTATTGCATTGTCATCGAGCTTTGATACGTGTGCAAAGTTTCAATCAAACTTATGGCCATTCAAAGTGGTAAAAAGGCCAATTGACCTTATGGCCGTTGACCTTATGTCACCACACCATCACCTTAATGCATTGTCATCGAGCCTTGATACGTGTTCAAAGTTGCAATCAAACTTGTGGCCATTCAAAGTGGTAATAAGGCCAATTGACCTTATGAACGTTGACCTTATGTCACCACACCATCACACTAATGCATTGTCATCGAGCCTTGATACGTGTGCAAAGTTGCAATCAAACTTGTGGCCATTCAAATTGGTGATAAGGCCAATTGACCTCATGGCCGTTGACCTTATGTCACCACACCATCACATTAATGCATTGTCATCGACCCTTGATAGTGTGCAAAGTTGCAATCAAACTTATCGCCATTCAAAGTGGCGATAGGGCCAATTGACCTTATGGTCGTTGACCTTATGTCACCACACCATCACATTAATGCATTGTCATCGGTCCTTGATACGTATAGAAAGTTTCAAATTAATCAGACTTCTAGAAACCGGTGAAAATTAAGCTCAAAGATTCCGTTACATACAGGCCAAGCTAATCAAAACGTGCTAAAAAGGGCTCCAGTATGCTCTTTCGTAGATGTGCCATGCATCCACTTCTATCATTAATAAAGGAATGCGTTTTTCGCATTATGTGCAAGGTTTCAAATCTATGGCCATTTGGGGTGGTCATAAGTTCAATTGACCTTATGTCCGTTAACCTTATGTCACCCCACCATCACATTATTGCATTGTCATCGAGCTTTGATGCGTGTGCAAAGTTTCAATCAAACTTATGGCTATTCAAAGTGGTAATAAGGCCAATTGACCTTACGGCCGTTGACCTTATGTCACCACACCATCACATTAATGCATTGTCATCGAGCCTTGATACGTGTGCAAAGTTTCAATCAAACTTATGGCCATTCAAAGTGGTAATAAGGCCAATTGACCTTATGTCACCACACCATCACATTAATGCATTTTCATGGAGCCTTGATATGAGTGCTAAGTTTCAATCAAACTTATGGCCATTCAAAGTGGTAATAAGGCCAATTGACTTTATGGCCGTTGACCTTATGTCACCACACCATCACACTAATGCATTGTCATCGGTCCTTGATACGTATGCAAAGTTTAAAATTAATCAGACTTCTAGAAACCGGTGAAAATTAAACTCAAAGATTCCGTTACATAAAGGCCAAGCTAATAAAAGCGTGTTAAAAAGAGCAAGAAGATAGAAAAAGTATACACATTTTAACTAGGAGCAAGGCCGCAAAATTGAGGGATAATCGAGAAAAAGAAATTCCGCAAGAGTATAAGAATACCGGTAGACGCATTAAAGAAGACAGCATGTCTCATAAAAAGCCTGATCAACTTCACATTTCGGGAATGCACATCTTTTAATGACGTGAAGAAAATGAAGAAATTGAAACTATATGTTGAAAAAGAAAGTAGTACTACAATAAAAATAATTAATAAGGAAGTGCACGTAACTTGTAGCGATGACCCTTTGAATCAACATTCAATGTTTGAGAAACTACATAGTTTACTGAGGAATTCACATATAAAGGAGCTAGCCCTTTGTGGAAAAGATTTTATATTTAAAAATATCGATACGAATGCATTCAAAAAGAAATATAATGAGTTAGAAATGAATAAACGCGCGCCAATAAAAATTTTAATATATAAAGCTCCAATAGAAATAGAAAGTATGATTATGAAACTGATAGACGAGTACCACTGCTCTAGCATTACATTCAATCATTCTACCGTCGCGCTGTTCGGACGTGTTTGCTAAGTGCTCGCATTAAAGTTTTAAAGATTTTTTTAATCATCTGTGCGAGAGAGAAACTTTGTTTTATCATTAAAATGCCTTGCAGAGGGTTGACCGCAATCAACCTAAGATCCAGTGTGCTAGCTGCAGTGAATTTTTTCATCTTTCTGTGTTAATGTTCTTCCTACTGATCTTGACTACCTAAGTAAATCAAGCATTGCTTTCTATTGTGCAACTTGTGAGAGGGCGCGTCGTAACTCCCTTCGCTCGCCCCCTTTCTCGATAAACACAATGTCCGGAAATTATACTCATTCGATCGCTGACAATGGCTCATTTGACAAAACATGCAGTGGTGGTGCTATCGAGTTAGATTTTAAATCACTTTTGAGTGAGTTTGCTGAATTAAAAGCTGATAATGCTAAGTGTTCATCTTTGCTTGATTTGGCACTCGATGAATGCAAATGTCTCCGTGCTCAGGTCAATGACTTGCATGCAGAATTGCTCTCTGTAAAAAAATTGGTTGGTGGCAGTGGCAGTGTTGTTGCTAATGGCATCAAAGAATTGAGAGTTGACTTTGCCCTCATTAAATCAAATCTGCCCTTGTTGGATTCGCGCTTTTGCTCTTGTGATGAGTTGGATAATGCTGATGCTGAGAAATCGTTGATAAAAGATTCTCGTGTAGCTCGTTCAAATGCTACCATTGAGGTCGTTGTTGGCCCGACTAATAATAATTCGTGTTTGAGTGCTTCCGTAGCTGCTCAAACTGACAATAATAGTCAATATAGTAATAATTTAGTTAATGCTACGAACAATACCCAAAGCAAATGCAATGAGAGTCTCTCAATAATGAATGCTCAGTCTCAACCTGCTATAACTGATGCTACCATTAGCTATGTTGACAATAATAATAGCAATAATAATGATACTGCTGACGTCATCCCAGTGGAAGCATCTACGTCAGAAGGAAATTCTGAGTGGATCACTGTGGACAAACGCAGAAACAAAAATAAGAAGAAGAACACTCAGTCAAATAAGGCGATCACGCAAAATAAAGAAATGCAAAAAATTGTTGTTGGTACAAGCTTAAATTCAGATTTGGATGTTGTGCGACGTGACGCCGTGAGGCGAATTGAATGGTTTCATTTATCATCATTTTTGCACACCGTAACCGAAGAAAACATCATAGATTACGTTGCCCTACATGCTGCTCTTGATAAAGGTCAACTAATTTGCTACAAATTGGTCAAAAAAGGCGTTGAGCCAAAAACCCTTAAATGGGTTAATTTCAAGCTTGGCGTTCCTGTTGCAGTTTCTGACACTGTTTTAAAATCAGAACTCTGGCCAGCTAATGTCACAGTACGACCTTTTCGTTCCTTTCGTGCGAACCAGGAGGCCTCCTCATAATGTAGCTGTATCATATTCGGCTAAAAAATGTTTAAAAATATATTTTCAAAATATGTCTGGCCTTCGGACCAAATGTTCGGCTGTATACAGGTATAGCTCTGACCTAGATTATGATATATTTGTGTTTGTTGAATCTTGGCTGAATGATAACTTCTTTGATAGCGAAATTTTTGATCCTAATCTTTATGACGTTTTTCGTAAAGACCGTGATCCTGTTAAAACTGGTTGCCTCCGAGGTGGTGGCGTTCTTATTGCTGTTCGGAGGAAATTCCGCGCCGGACACAATCATTGACCAGCTTTGCGTACGTGTGCATGGTTCGTCTGATATATTGTATGTATGCGCCTCGTATATTCCACCGAATAGTGCAGATGGTTTATACTTTGCACATGCTGACAATGTTGTTTCATTAGCATCAAATATTGTTGGTGACAACCATCTTTGTGTCCTCGGGGATTTTAATTTATGCCATTTGAATTAGTCCCGAATTGATAACACGGGTGCACTTATGGCCACTAATGTCAACTCTTCAGCCGAAATTCACCTTATAGATAATATTTTAAGTACTGAATTAGTTCAAATTAATCATTTCTATAACGGTTTAAATAGAATTCTAGATTTAGTATTCATTTCTAATAATATTCATTACACTTTGTCGGAATGCATCACACCAATCTCGCAAGCCGATAAACATCACGTTCCTCTTTCTCTGGAGTTGGAACTTTATGAATTTGCCGACGTTGCTCCTGAGGCTGGTATAAAATTTAACTATAGCGCTTGTGACCTATCTACCCTAAATGAAATTTTGTCAAGCATTGATTGGTGCGATGCTTTCTGTGGCAAAGATGTTACATCTTGTTATTCATCTTTTAAAAATAAGGTTTATGAGTTGTGCTTGCAGCATGTTCCTATTTTAAAAATAAAACCATACAAGACACCCTGGCATTCCAAGCGGTTAATGCATTTGAGGAATCTAAAAAACAAATTTGGGAAGCTGTACAAAAAAACTGGGAATGCAGTACACCACTCTAAATTTCAATACTATTTGAAGGAGTTCAACTGTTTGAATAAGTTTCTGTATAGAAACTACATTTTAAGTTTTGAGAAAAATATAGTTTCTAACTCGAAGGCTTTTTGGGGCTTCATAAAATCTAAAAAGGCTTCTTCGACAGTTCCAAATAATGTATTCTACGATAGCACATTTGCTAATAGTGCTGTAGATTCCGCTAATTTATTTGCAGATTTTTTTTGCTCCAACTTTGAATCCGATTTGCTCTCTGATTCAAGTTTTCCTTCCACGAAGGATTTTTCTCTCTTCGGGTCTCTGCGTGTATACGTTTCGGATGTTATAAACGGCATAAAGAAACTTAAGCCGTCAACTAAGACTGACTCTGACGGCCTCTCGGTCATTTTGCTAAAAAGCTGTCTGTGTTTGGCAATGCCACTCACAATCATTTTCAACAATTCTCTGGCCGCTGGTCTTTTTGTGGATGACTGGAAATTGACAACGGTTTCACCTATATTTAAGAGTGGAAATAAAAACGATGTTCGCAATTATAGACCGATTTCGAAGCTATCTTCGGTGTCCAAACTTTTTGAAATTATTGCCAATGACAAATTGTATTTTGCGGTTAAAAGTTTAATCACTATCAACCAACACGGTTTCGTACCAAATCGCTCAACTGTAAGCAACCTAACAGTGTTTAGTGAATACTGCATTTCTGCTTTTCAGAATAAATTTCAAGTTGATACAATTTATACTGACTTCTCGAAGGCATTCGACAAAGTTTCTCACAGAATACCTTTATTGAAGCTGGCTGCTTTGGGTTTTCACTCTACTTTTTTGATGTGGATTAAGTCTTACTTATCTAACAGGCGCTGTGTCGTAGATGTTGATAATACCACATCCCGTCCCTTCATTGTATCCTCAGGAGTCCCACAAGGTAGCATTCTAGGACCTCTCCTGTTTATACTTTTTATAAACGACATTGGCTCATGCTTCTCGTTTGCGTAATATCTGCTGTATGCGGATGATCTAAAAGTGTTTGCTGCTATAAATAGTTCTGGCGACTCTGAACGTCTGCAATCAGACCTTAATAATGTCGAAAACTGGTGTAGTTTAAATCGTTTATCGTTAAACATTAAAAAATGCTTTCATGTGACTTTTTCAAAATCAGTTAATACCCTTCGTACTTGCTATAGTATCGCTGGCTATACATTGCAATCTGTTGAAGAAATCAAAGACCTAGGGGTGTATTTTGACACTAAATTTAATTTCTCTACGCATGTAAACTATGTCATAACTCGATCTTACGCAATGTTTGCGTTCATACGACGTAATTGTTCCGCATTCACCAGTCCCTACACTATGAAGTCACTATATTGTGCCTTTGTCAGGTCGAAGTTGGAGTATGCGGCTGTCATATGGAGACCCTACCAAATTGGCGTCTCTAATCGGCTTGAGCGTGTTCAGAAAGTTTTTTTACAATTTGCTCTTCGATCTTTAAACTTCTCTGAGCCAATGCCTTCATATGAATCTCGATACCTTTTAATTGATCTAAACACGCTTGCAAATAGACAATCCATTCTATCTTGCTCATTTGTCATTGGCATAATTTCAGGGACTGTTGATTGTCCATCACTTCTTGATAAAATTCAGTTTAATGTACCATGCAGAAACCTCCGACAGTTTGAACCCTTAAAAATTGGGTTTTCTAGAACTATTTATGGTATAAATGCTCCCATATCTAGGGCTTGTGCTGATCTGAATTTGTTTTTTAACTCTTCAGGTGCTGACTATACATTTCCTTACGCTGCCTTAATAAACAATCTAAGATCTTATTTTTCTTAGGATTAAGTTAATGTAAAAATTTGCATAATATAGTCTGTAAGAATCTATAAATTCAAAGACTCAAATAAATAAATACATAAATACATTTAGGAATTCGAAAATCAATTTTAAAACTTAAACAAAAAAACATCTGGAAAAACATGAGACAGGTGGTCAAAGAATTTGTTAATCGCTGCAAAAAATGACCACAGAATAAAGTAGTAAGACACACAAAAGAACCACTTGTAGTGACAAACACACCAACGGCAACATTTGAGACGATAACGATTGACACTGTAGGCCCTTTGCCAGTGTTGTCACTCTACCACTATAGTGGTAGATCTACCACTATTTAGGCTAAAGCCGGATCTACCACGCCTACCACTTTTTTTAAAAATCTACCACTTTTTCATTTACCTGCATTTGACTATGTTCTTTAAGTTGCTCACAATGACCTAAAATTAAGGTGTTTAAGTATATTGAAAATTAAACGTAAAGCACACTCTGTATAAGTTTTTCAAATTTTCATTGATTTTTATAAGACTTACGTACCTTCGAAAGAACTTATACAATTTTATGTAAAATTTAATTTTATTGATGGGAAATTAGTGCCAAAAACTTTGTAATAATTTGATTTTTCGACTGCTGAGTGGAATATCGCCGTATCTCTGCCGCCGTTTCGAAAACGTCCTATCGCAGAAAATTTTGGAATAACGCCCTATTTCAGAGCTTGTTTCAAAAAAGCTCTATCTCAGCTTAAATTTAATAAATCTGTGACATAAGCTGGGACTTTTATGAGAAACATTTTGGGCGTTCTTCAATCGATTTCTGAGATAGGTCGTTCTCAAAAGAAAAACTGAAATATGGTGTTTTTGAAAAACATTATCAGATAGGGCGTTCTCGAACTGGCAGCCGAGATACGAGCAATATTCCACTCAGCCGTAAGATTTAAAAAATAAATTGTTTTAATGCACAAGTCTATTTCACTAGATTCGGGCTATTGGTATTCGTTGGATACCATTGAAGTAATTTGTTATTTTAAGGTTCCTTAGTTGAATTATTATATGTTTGAACCATGTGTTATAAAAAATGGAATATTTGGAGACTGTAAATTAACTTTAATCGTATCCACACATGGTTTGTTAAAGTTCTTGGTCGGTAGTTCGCATTTGATTATCAATTTCAGCTGTTAAGGTTTTTGTAGTAAACAAATTTTCAAACTTTTAAGACTAGTTCTTTGATACTTACTCATATAGTTTATTAAAAAAAAAAAAAAAACGTCTAAAAACTATCGACTACGATTCCATTTTCAGAATTAAAAACTAGGTGAGAGTCCCACTATTATTTAATTATATTTCTTTATTTGATAAGGTCTAAAGCCTATACAGTATACAAATACTCCTTATACAGATGTTTATATGTATGTTGTTAACGCACTTGAAGCTTTTATGTTTGTTTTAATGGTTGAATAATAACAATTTGAAAAAAAATTGTTTTTAATGTTTTTGAAAATTCTACCACTATTTTTAGGAAATCTACCACCTTTTTTTTTTTAAATCTACCACTAAATAGATTTTAGAAGTGACAACACTGCCCTTTGCGCATATCAAACGGCTACAGATACATATTAACAATGCAATGCGATTTTGTCAAAATATGTAACAGCACATCCGATTGAAAATAAAGACGACCAAACTATAGCAACCACTTTAGTCGAACAACTTATCTTAAAACACGGCTTCATTAAAACACTTAAGTCAGTCAGAGGATCAGAATTCGTAAATGAACTGATGAATAACACTAAACAAATATTCTCAACCCCGTACCACCACCAAACAATAGGAGCACTTGAGAAAAATCATAGAACTCTTAATTAATATTTACTTTCATTCGTCGACGATTATGAATGGGACAAGAGGATCCGTATTACACTTTCGCATACAATACCGCCTCACACGTAGATACCCAGTATTCACCATTTGAATTAGTGTTTGGAAAATTACCAATAATACCAAGCGATAACATAAACAATGTAAACATAATTTACAACATTGAAAATTACGCTAATGAGTTGAAATTGAGACTCCAAACGTCCATAAACAGCGCCAAAAAATTAATAAGCAATGTAAAACTAAAGAGAAAAACTAAGTATGACAAAAATGTTAAGACACATAAATTTGAAATAGGAGATCTAGTGTATGTAAGAATAGAAAATAAAAAGAAAAATCAAAGCCCATAACGTGGCCCGTATGCAATTGTAAGCACAAATGGAGTAAACTCCACTTAAAAATTAATGGTAAATATAAGGAACTGTGCTGAAGACTTCATACCTTTCATGAATGGGGGAAAAATAATCATATCCCATTCGTAATCTCCAAATAATGCGTGTATAAGATAAGAAATATATAGTGAACAGATGTACATACAATTTATGTAAAACTGAGTCAAACGGTGAAGACAAATGTGATTGCAATTCAAACCCCAACAACATTTGAAGAACTCAAAACCACCTTACAAAGGAAGTATAAAAGCACAGCTACAATACCACATATACAGAACTAATTAGCCAATCTCAGTCAAAGAAATGTAAGTATATCGAACTATAAAAATAAAATTTTACAACTAGTGTCTGAATTAAATGCTTTGCAAATAGGGCAATTAGGTGCGAGTGCATCGAACGAACAAAAATCTTGGATTGCAAACTTAAATGAGCAATATAGCCTAACGGTATTCAAAAACGGACATAATGAACAGTCAAAACAAATGGTATTGGCCGCACTACCGAAAACATTTGATAGCGCTGTTGACCTAGCCTTAGAGATAGAGCAAGGAACCCAAAACATCAGCAGAAATGTATTGTTCTTCAGAAATCATCGACAGAACTAATATAGGAGGTACAACAAGAACAACCAAAACAGTTACCGGCAGAATAACAACAACAGCAGAAATAGTTTTCAGCCTAGGTACAACAACAATAATAATAGACAACAAAATGGTTCAAGGAACATGCCCAACCATGGACGGAAAAATAATTCAATTAATATGTATTCAAATAATCCCAGACCTAATATACAAAACAGTAACCAGGGATATTCCTTTAAAGACAAAGTAATTACCCCAACCAAAAACTCAATCTCACAGACAACTCACAGGTATACATAAAGAACTATAGACTACCTCAAACACAACAGGTACAAATTCAGAGCCAAGTACAAGAAATGATAGACAACGACATTATTGAACCTTCCGTTAGCCCATACAATTCTCCTTTGCTTTTAGTACCAAAGAAAAGTGTAAGTGACGATAAGAAATGGCCCTTAGTAGTAGACTATAGAAAACTTAATGATAAAATAGTAAGAGGCAAATTCCCATTGACAAGATTAGAAGACATACTTGATATTTTAGGACGAGCGAAATATTTCACAACCCTAGATATGAAAAGCTCTCTTCACCATATACCATTAGACAATCATTCAATACCACCGACTGTATTTTCGACACAAGACGTACATTATCAATTCAAACGCCTACCCTTCGGACTGAAAATATCATCAAATAGTTTTCAAAGAATGTTAACAATTGCATTAAGCGGTTTAAGATCAGAAGCTTTTCTCTATATGGATGACATCATTGCTTTTGTATGCTCTTTAAAACATCACAATAATAACCTGTTAAAAGTCTTTGATAGATTAAAATACTACAACTTCAAACTAAATCCGAGCAAATGTCAATTCCTCAAGTCAGAAGTAATTTATTTAGGCCACTTAATAACGGACAAAGGTATAAAAACCGACCCAGCCAAATGCGAAGTAGTACGGAATTACCCCAAGCCGACAAATCCAGACGTGACTAGAAGGTTCATTGCATTTTGCAATTATTACAGAGGTTTTATCCCGGACTTCGCAAAAATTGTGAAATGCCTCAACTCATTATTGAAAAAAGGAAACCCCTTTATTTGGTAAGAAGAATGCGAAAAGGCGTTTAATAGCCTAAAAGCCCTAAACTAATTAACCCACCCATCTTACAGTACCCAGACTTTGACAAACCCTTTATACTTACAACAGATGCATCTGATTTCCCTTTAGGAGTCATATTATCACAAGGGGAAATAGGACATGGTTTACCAACATCATATGCCAGAAAACCATTGCAAAAACATGACATAAACAAAACCATTATAGAAATGGAGTTATTAGCCATTCACTGGGGAATTAATTACTTTAGGACATACCTTTATGGAAGAAAATTCATCGTGGTAACGGACCACAGACCACTAATATCACTATTTTCGCATAGAAATCCATCATCAAAAATGACACGAAGTAGAATAGACCTGTCAGAATATGGTTTTGAAATCGTATACAAGCAAGGGCAAATCAATACCAATGCAGACGCATTATCACGCATCAAGATGGATAGTGACATATTCAAATCAATGATTCCAATAAGCAAAAAAGAGCAAGAAGATAGAAAAAGTATACACATTTTAACTAGGAGCAAGGCGCAAAATTGAGGGAGGTAGACGCATTAAAGCAGACAGCATGTCTCATAAGAAGCCTGATCAACTTCACATTAAAGCCCCCCTCCGATCGAACTAAGACATTACGTGCAAGGTTGAGGTATCGTACGTGAGAGTTACGTGCATTTTGCACGTAACGGCATACTGAGGACACACGGTATGGTTTTAAATTTGTTATGCCAAAAATTGTCTACTGTGAATATTTTTACCGAATGCATCTCGCATTTTTTACAGAAATTGAATTAAACTCACTTCCTTATGGTTAAGAAGATCTGAAAGTTGAAATAAATGGCATAGAGGGCTCTACTCGTTAAAAACTTAACAGCATATTGTCAGCCCCGTCCTTACTTATTATAATTCTATTTATATTTTTTAATAACAAAAATACGTTAAGTAAGCAGTAATTACTTTGTTCCGCCAAATATAAGAAAAAGCTTAACGCCGGCACACATGGCTCGTCTTGTCATCGAAACGACTTTCATCACTTTCATCGCTTTCTTCATTTTCGAAGTTTTCTGCTGTTGCTGGCACTTGCTTTTTTATTAAATATCTGATAAAAAAATTCTTTAGTGGCGTTTTATGCAAAATATATCCTTACCTTTTTATTTCTACGTTGTGTAAGTGATGACGCTTTATAATCGATTAATGTTTTATTATCAGCTGATTACCAAGCTGCCACATCATCATAACGAAAAAAATAAAATAAGATTTCGATGTCATTGTAACACACATTACAAATTTCACAATCCCAGTTGCCCAAATAGATTTGGAGCCAAAAAAGGGCAAACATTTTAAAGAGGACAAAAAAAGGGCCAGGGGGCTAAACCCGAATTACAGATCTACACTTTACTACCCTTTCCTGTACTACATGATTTCTTCATTGACGTCAAGGTTCAAAGGTGAATTTTTGAAAATACTGCCTCTGGAGGGAATGATTCCATCATACTCTGCAGGAGTAACGATTGAAGAAATTGTTCTTGCCGCTAAAGTTTATAAAGAAGATCACACCAGTCACAATGACACAGTGCTGAAAAATGAGATTTTATTGCGGCATAATCATTGCAAAAGTGATCCATTTAAGAGTGCTCAAACAGCTACTGATGCCCTGAAAATCATTAAATCGGCACACTTTTCTTCATTTTTTCCAAACATAACGACACTGTTGCAAATATTTGCGACTATCCCCGTGACATCAGCGACCGCAGAGCGTTCTTTTTCTGTTCTAAAGCGCTTGAAGACTTATTTGAGAGTCAACATGTCTGAAACTACAGGTCTGGCACTAGGGAACGTCCACAAAGAAATAGAAACAGACATCGAAGAAATAACCGATCTTTTCTGTAAATCGAAGCCCCGACGACTCGAATCTTTGGATTGGTCGATAGAAGATTGAACCAGCAATAAGTGGGTTTGAAAGAAAGGTTTTTATGACTATTTTTATATGGTTGTTATATCATTACCTCGAGTGTGCTGAATAAAAGAAGAACTTCATTTCAGAAAATATTGCTTGTATTTTATTTGTAAGTTATTTAATTTTTTTAATTTTGAAAATCCTCGTTTTGTCATTTCATTCTATATTCTGTATACATTTATTTAACACATCATGGAAAACAAAAACAAAATTTGAAAGTGAAAAAATTTCAAGCCGCCCCCCACGGTACAAAATCCTAGATCCACCACTGGAAATGAATAAACGCGCGCCAATAAAAATTTTAATATATAAAGCTCCAATAGAAATAGAAAGTATGATTATGAAATACAAACTGATAAACGAGTACCACTGCTCTAGCATTGCAGGTCATTTAGGAATTCGAAAAACAATTTTAAAACTTAAACAAAAATACATCTGGAAAAACATGAGACAGGTGGTCAAAGAATTTGTTAATAGCTGCAAAAAATTCACACGGAATAAAGTAGTAAGACACACAAAAGAACCACTTGTAGTGACAAACACACCAACGGCAACATTTGAGACCATAACGATTGACACTGTAGGCCCTTTGCGCATATCAAACGGCTACAGATACATATTAACAATGCAATGCGATTTTGTCAAAATATGTAATAGCACACCCGATTGAAAATAAAGACGACAAAACTATAGCAGCCACTTTAGTCGAACAACTTATCTTAAAACACGGCTTCATTAAAACACTTAAGTCAGACAGAGGATCAGAATTTGTAAATGAACTGATGAATAACGTATGTAATCTAATTAACACTAAACAAATATTCTCAACCCAGTACCACCACCAAACAATAGGAGCACTTGAGAAAAACCATAGAACTCTTAATTAATATATACTTTCATTCGTCGACGATTATGAATGGGACAAGTGGACCCGTATTACACTTTCACATACAATACCGCCCCACACGTAGATACCCAGTACTCACCATTTAAATTAGTGTTTGTAAAATTACCCATAATACCAAGCGATAACATAAATAATTTAAACAAAACTTACGACATCGAAAATTACGCTAATGAGTTGAAATTGAGACTCCAAACGTCCAGCGCCTGCGCCAAAAAATTAATAAGCAATGTAAAACTAAAGAGAAAAACTAAGTATGACAAAAATGTTAAGACGCATAAATTTGAAATAGGAGATCTAGTGTATGTAAGAATAGAAAATAAAAAGAAAAATCAAAGCCCATAACGTGGCCCGTATACAATTGTAAGCACAAATGGAGTAAACTCCACTTTAGAAATTAATGGTAAATATAAGGAACTACATAATAACAATTTAAACAAGTAAGGACGGTACTGTCTTCGGCTGAAGACTTCATACCTTTCATGAATGGGGCTGAAAAATAATCATATCCCATTCGTAATCTCCAAATAATGCGCTGTATAAGATAAGAAATATATAGTGAACAGATGTACATACTAAACGATTTGAAGATAAATAAAAAAAAATGGCAAAAAACCCCCTTACCTGAAGGATCGGTTGTATGGGATATATATTATATATAGCTCCGATCGAAATGATTTTTTCATGAAATCTTCTATGATATATTAGAATAAATATCACCAAGTTTAACGTTTTTATATTGGAAATTAAGGGAGAAATTGCCAAATATCTTTCTATCTGAACGATCGGTTTTATGGGATATATACTATATATAGCTCCGATCAAAGTGATTTTTTCAGAAAATCGTCTATGATATATTAGAATATATATCACAGAGTTTCACGTTAATTCTTTCTAAATTAAGGGAGATATGGCCAAAAATCTTTCTATCTGAACGATCGGTTGTATGGAAGATATATGTTATAGTGGTCCGAACCTACCGGATCCGACAAATGTCTAATATAATACAAAAATATATCCTTGTGCCAAATTTCATTGAGATATCTCAAAATTTGAGGGAGTAGTTTGCGTTCAAACAGACAGACGGACGGACAGACGGACATGGTTGATATAGCCAGTTCGTCGCCCTGATCAATTCGGTATACTTAATGGTGAGTCTATCTTCTATATTTCTCAAAGTTACAAACATCGGACCAAAGTTAATATACCATTTCATGTTCATGAAAGGTATAAAAAGTATTTAGAAATAAGATAAGAACTACAAGAAATTAGTATAAAGAAACCCATACAAAACACAAATGTATTTTCTAACTCAGCAAACAGAAAAATTATTTCATTATGCAAACGAAATAATTTTTCAATCTCAAGGGCGATGGTGTAGTGTATACACACTATCAATGTGCTAGAGTAGCAATTTCACATATATATGTACATAAATATGTACACACAACAAATGAACATGAGTACTGACCTGCAATGCCATTGCTTGCATCGGAATGCAGTTAAACAATGAACATTTATAAATGTAAATATTTCTGCTTACCTAACGGAAACCTGATTGGTTGCCCTTCAAAGCATTTCCAAGCGTTGGAAGTCATGGGAAAACGAAACAAGTAAGGCTGAGTTAGAAACTAAATTAGTGTCACCAAAAATTGTATAAATAGATTAAGGTTTTGAATAAAGAAACCAGATTGAATATGAACATAAAACATATGAAGACTTTTTCTTTCTCTTAAAAACATTCCGGCAACTTACATCTGTAGGTAGCCTAGAGATCGGCTTTCGAGCCTTATTTCACCCTTTTGCAACGACCACCAGGTCGCCACATGGCGATCCTGTTATCGTAAACGATCCTGAGGACCAAACGACTAAAACCCAAACTTTTTAAATTAGAAGAATATACTGTCTGATATGACAGACGAACTAAAATGAGAGTTTGATAGGATATTCAAAAAATATGCCAAAACATTAGCAAATGAAGAATATATATACCTGAAGGACAAAATAATACAATCGCTCTAAATACACACCGATCCCCATATCAGCCGCACCTAAAAGAATCACCATAGAACAATACAAAACGAGGCAAAAGAAGCCGCAACAAACACCAGTAAAAACCCAAATCAAAAAGAAGAAGAGGGCAGGACGACAATTTAATATTAGAAAAAATAAAGCTATTCTATTTAATAAACTTAACCTAGAAATTAGTACTGAAAAAAGAAACGATATTATTAAACAAATAAAGAGTTTAAAATTAAAAAAAAAATATTTTTAACAAATTATGGGTTCAGAAAAATCCAAAATAGAAGACCCAAAGGCTAATGTAATAAATGAGGTAACCCTCGACAATAACAAAAACAACAAGTAAGGAAGGCTAAGTTCGGGTGTAACCGAACATTACATACTCAGTTGAGAGCTGTGGAGACAAAGTAAGGGAAAATCACCATGTTGTAAAAAGAACCTCGGGTAACCCTGGAATGTGTTTGTATGACATGTGTATCAAATGGAAGGTATTAAAGAGTATTTTAAGAGGAAGTGGGGCATAGTTCTATAGATGGACGCCATTTAGGGATATCGCCATAAAGGTGGACCAGGCCTGACTCTAGAATTTGTTTGTACGATATGGGTATCAAATGAAAGGTGTTAATGAGTATTTTAAAAGGGATTGTGCCTTAGTTCTATAGGTGGACGCATTTTCGTGATATCGCCATAAAGGTGGACCAGGGGTGACTCTAGAATTTATTTTGTACGATATGGGTATGAAATGAAAGGTATTAATGAGTATTTTAAAAGGGCGTGGGCCTTGGTTCTATAGGTGGACGCCTTTTCGAGATATCGCCATAAAGGTGGACCAGGGGTGACTCTAGAATGCGTTTGTACGATATGGGTATCAAATGAAAGGTGTTAATGAGTATTTTGAAAGGGAGTGGGCCTTAGTTCTATAGGTGGACGCATTTTCGAGATATCGCCATAAGGGTTGACCAGGGGTGACTCTAGAATTTATTTTGTACGATATGGGTATCAAAAGAAAGGTATGAATGAGTATTTTAAAAGGACGTGGGCCTAAGTTCTATAGATGGACGCCTTTTCGAGATATCGCCGTAAAGATGGACCAGGGGTGACTCTAGAATATATTTTGTACGATATGGGTATCAAATGAAAGGTATTAATGAGTATTTTGAAAGGGCGTGGACCTAAGTTCTATAGGTGGACGTATTTTCGAGATATCGCCATAAAGATGGACCAGGGGTGACTCTAGAATTTGTTTGTACGATATGAGTATCAAATGAAAGGTGTTAATGAGTATTTTAAGAGGGCGTGGGCCTTAGTTCTATATGTGTACGCCTTTTCGAGATATCGCCATAAAGGTGAAACAGGGGTGACTCTAGAATTTGTTTGTACGATATGAGTATCAAATGAAAGGTGTTAATTAGTATTTTAAGAGGGCGTGGGCCTTAGTTCTATATGTGTACGCCTTTTCGAGATATCGCCATAAAGGTGAAACAGGGGTGACTCTAGAATTTGTTTGTACGATATGAGTATCAAATGAAAGGTGTTAATTAGTATTTTAAGAGGGCGTGGGCCTTAGTTCTATAGGTGGACGCCTTTTCGAGATATCGCCATAAAGGTGGACCAGGGGTGACTCTAGAACAGGGATGGGCGTTATCAACAAATTTGAATAACCAATGACGAAAAAATAAAAAATTAATTTTTATTCATTATTCAAGAAAACTTGAGTGATGAATAACATGTTATTTTTTATTCAAGCATTTCTTGAATAATGAATAACATTTTCTCGTTATTCAAAATATTCTGATTGATGATAACCGCTCATTCTTATTTTTGCAAGGCTTAGGCTGTAATCAGCCAGTAAAATCCTTGCCAGCTATAAAATTAGGCTGAAAATTCAGCCAGTACAATCATAGGCAGGATCGCCATATAAAAGGTTAAAAATGAATGAAAAGTGTTGAGACGTTGATGAGTGAATTTCGAATGTGTCTTTATTCAAATATATCAGCTTATTTATATTAAATTATTCTAAACATATTCTTACAGACATATTTACATTTAAGCATACATACTTACACGCATGTCAACCTTAAGCATACATACTTACATACCTACATACAACTCGACACAAAATATGTACCTACACATCTGTGTTGAGCTGCGACTTCTATGGGAAATGCATACCTTGCAAATTTGCTGGAATTCAAATTTGTTTGGTTGTGTGTTGTACACACACCTGTTTTAATGGCTATGTCAGCATTAATTATAAAATGCATATTTATGTGTTGATGAATATTTAGACTATTTTTGTAGCAGGTTAGCATATTCGACTGATTTAAATATTTGGGATTAAATTGTTGGCTGTTTACACTACAGATATGACAAAAATCCTCTTTTCTTAAAAATCGGTTACATGGGCGATATATGCTACAGTGGTCCGATCCGGCTGGTTCCGACAAGTGTCTATTCGGACACCTTAATACAACCGCTCACCAAATTTTATCACGATATCTCAAAAATTGAGGGACTAGTTTGCATACAAACAGACAGACGGACAGACGCACGGTGGGGTATTTGATCAATCTAGCTGGCCAACATAAAAACAGCAACAACAAAGTGGTTCACTCACTTCATTGTTATGAAAGGAAATATTTGACACTAAATTCAGGGTGTTCCGCCCAAAATTACTATGGGTCGGGTCTCCGGTTTCGGATGGACCCGGAGTCATTTTTTGGCATTAAATGAGATATGTCAATATGGGTATCAAAAGAAAAGTATGTTACTCCGCATTTCTATTGACATTTTTAAGAAGGGTTGCCACTTAGGGCTGCCATCACACCTTCTTTTTTATATTTCTTTGTATATCCACTACCATCTCGGAAACGGCTTAACCGATTTGAATCAAATTTGGTACATCGATATAGTATTACATTTTAAGACTTTTCGTCAGTTAGGTGTTGCCACTGAGGATGTTTTCACAAGGTTTTATTTAGCTTGACTCTGTGTAGCGGCCGACCGGCCTTTGTGAACGAAAAAACTCCTATAAGTGGCGCATGGATCGAAATATTTCAACAAATCATAATCATAGCAGCTTAGCGGATATTGTGCAGCTTCATGAAGTCGACTAGCTTTCGATCCTCCCAGTCAAACCATTACAGTTTTACTGCGGTATTCTTCAGTGCAACGTGGAAGATT
This sequence comes from Eurosta solidaginis, assembly GCF_040869045.1. Lineage (NCBI taxonomy): Eukaryota > Metazoa > Arthropoda > Insecta > Diptera > Tephritidae > Eurosta > Eurosta solidaginis. The sequence goes on from NC_090324.1 coordinate 197,671,549, forward strand.
TCAATGCTCCGGGGGTAAGAGAAGGGTGATTGCGCCGTGTTGGCGGAGTGCGGTGTGCGGCGTTGCAGAAAAAGGCGACAAAAGCACCTGTCGGGGGATCCATAGCGCTGAGCCCAGAACACCTAGGCAAATGGCATCGCCCAAGGCAGGAACTGTAAAGAGCAGGCCAGGGGCTTCCTGGGGTGTAAACAGCAAGGAGATACACAATATTTGAAAAAATTACGCTGTCGAAGAATGTTGGGATCTAGCCCGTTCGATACAACCATTCTTTGCACGTAACCCACTGACATGAGTGTGACCGTCCTAAAAAGATTCGTTTCCGGCACACGCAGCAAAACTATTTCTCTGAACATGGGTTGGATTCAAAAACTTCCCGGAAAAAGAGGGTTCGGAGCAATCCCACTGAATTCATCTGCTGAGGGAATAACAATTTTAAATGACAGCCCTTGGTCCGGAAAAACCCCTCATCTCTGCGGTACACAGAACCGACTGTCGTGGCAAGCGGTGAAAGGATGAAATAATATGTATCCATCAAATGAGAAAGCGTAACTAGTTCCATACATGCAGGCTGTCAGTTGCTTCTCTTTGCGACCCAAATCACAAGACATATATTTGTTACGCCGTAAATGTTTTAAGCAGATACACCTCATCCGGGAAAAGCTTACTAAGAAACTGCCAAGCGCGTCATGTATTATCTAAAAGGCACCACTGAAAAAGGTTAGTGCACACAAATATGACGACGAAATAACAGGCTACTGTGAAGCGGATTGGCTTGGAGACATTGACAACCGACGTTCTACCAACAGTTATCCATTCACTTTTCGATTAGCTGATTTATTCTGGAATACAAAGAGGCAGAAGATGATTGCACTATCCAGTACAAAAGCGAAGTTCATGTCTATAATAGCGGCAATCCAAAAGTCGATTTGGCTTAAACGGTTCGAAGCAGTGTTAGTTCCAAGACACGAGAAGTCTATGACACTGTTCTGCGATAGTAACAGTGCAATTCAAATAGCAACAAATAACTCGTAATCGCCATGAACTAAGCACGTAGACATAAAGACAAAATTCGTCCGTAACTCAATTGAACTGAAGCAAATTGTTACGTGACTGACTGTTTGGGTGGCGAGGAGCGGCGGCAAGCAGGTATACTTGCGGGCCCAGGCTAGCTCGTCGTCTTGGGCGGGGCATTTCACCACCGTCCTCACCCGCAGCCACATGAACAGGAAGGGTTCATACCTGCATATGTGTTGGAAAGAAAAGCTGAAACAGATAGAAATAGCCGTGAGGGGCAAAGTTATAGAGGGGAAAGCGTAAGGGGTAGAAAAAGATGAAGGCCTGTCCTGTCAGGTGGAGTCTACCCTCCCTCTGTAGTGCAACTTGCACCGCACCGTGGGCACTGTGCTGACTCCTAACTACTTACAGTGCCCCCAAACCTGACTTAAGTGTGTCCGTCCGTCAATAAGTCATTTCCCTATCACTCACCTTCACCTTACCTTACCGCGCCCAAGCGCAGCACCAACACCAAAATTCGACTTAGCCCTGCATTATTGAAAGCTACGTTTTCATTCAAACATTTTAAATTTTATTAACAATTTAATTTTTGCTTATAGCTCTACCCTGCAGCTATCTATCCTATAGGATGCAAAAAGAAACCGCTTAGAATTAAATTTCAACAAAAAAAGAAGCAAAACCAAAAAACATAGTATTTCAATTCAATTCGATCTTTTATCAAAAAATTCCGCTAGGTGGCGGATGGATCGGGATATTGAGAAAACTAGTTTTAAATTGGGAATCTTGCAATCGATTTTTAACTAACTTCCTGGATATCTAGAGACTTGAAACCTGAAATGTAGGTTAAAACACGGTGACAGTGCAATGTTTGATCAAAAAATTTGAGGTACGTAGCACAAGTCGAAATATTTAGAAGATTAGGCCATACCTTCTTGGCTAGCCTCCTGAGGTTTGCAAGCGCTGTAAAATTCCACCTCGTTGAATGCACGTCCTTGCACCTCAATGCACGTCCTTGCACACTTTTAGGCGTCCGCGACTTTCACCACGATTCTTTTAGACTTTCAGGCTTATGCGAATTTCATCACGATTTTCAGCTGTGCAAATTGAGTAGCTGACAAACGAGATGGAATTCTCTTGTTATGATGCGAGGTGGAATTCTGTTGTTTTCGCCAGTGTTGTCAGCGAAAATTCCACTAATTCTCTTAAATCTTGCTATTTTGAACAAATAAATAAAGATAAGAATTTTCACTTAGGAATTACTTAAATTACTAATCAAAGTTGCCTTTTTGTAGGCAGTACTAAAAAATTTAAAATAAAAAGACGATAAAAAAATTTTAAGGACTACCTTTTCTCCCTCACTAGGGTAGGCACCTTGTCGTTGGTGTGAGGGCTTAGCCGAACTCCATAGCGCCCGACTATGAGGCGGAGCTGTTTAGGACTGACATCTACGCCGTTTCGCCTCATAGGAGGGCGGCGGGATGTCGGTGACCAAGAACTGCCAACCCCCTAATCCAGGGTGTTATGCGGACCGTGCCTATTGGACGATTTGCAGCCAGGGGATAAATTCGGCTGTATTCGAACGGAGCCTTCCCGATACCGGGCCATCTCGGGAAGTAGTTATGGCCTTAACGCAGTAAGGGGCGCTGCTGTGGCGGACGGTTCTTTCCCCGTATATAATACTGGACCGCTGAGCCCGCCTTGTCGGGCAGGTGGTCGTACGACCAAGATGAACAACTCATTACCTGAATGTAATAAGGAGGATGTAAAGAGGAGGACTGAGTCGCAATCCAAGGACGACAAATACGAATTAAGCGATGCGTCGGACTCGGGGAGCGAGAGTAGTGCTGATTCAATGAACTCCGTGTTAGAGAAGCACACAAATGAAAACGGAGTAGAAGAGTGGAGAAGGGTACGGAGCAGAGGAAGTAAAAGAGCTCTCTCGCAGTACCGTGCAGCACTAAGAATTGTACAACGCTTGGGAGCAGTGGTCGACCCAACAGAAGTGGAGATCGAGCGCTTGGAATGGGCCCATGAAGCGGTAGAAGTAGGTCGAAGGCAGTTCAAAAGGTTTGCTGCGAGAAACCCTCGGTTCTGCAACCGGTACGAGGAGGAAGAAGCGTCGAATGGCAGAATGAAGAGGCAACGTTCGGCAGAAGGCGACAAGCCTGCTTTCAAGAGGCAGAAAGGACCCAGTCCTAGAGCCGCGAGGCAGGGCAGTCGCATAGACAAGACAAGTAGGCCCAAAGCTGTAAGACAGATGGGTTCCAATAGCGAGGTAGCAACTACCTCGAAAGCTGCCAGTCAGAGGGAAGTTCCAACTACGGAAGTAGGAGATAAGCCAAAGGGAGATAACGCTAAGACTCCGGCTTTCTCGGAGGCGCTAAATAGAGTTAACGCGAAGACTCCGGTGTTCTCGGAGGTTCCAAAGGGAGATAACACTAAGACTCCTGCTTTTCCCGAGAAGATGAGTGATGTGGCAAAGCAGTCACTGACTCTGGCGCTGGTTGATCGTAGCAGTCCGGTCGGACAAATGACTACTGAAAGGTGGAGATCTGTGGAAAGGGAGCTTATTAGCTTAATGCTTAAGATGATGCGGGAACAACCAAGAAAGCCCCTTCCAACCTTTGATTCGGGGGGATGGTATAATGGTGTGAAGATGATAGCGTGCGACAACATCGCGAGCTTGCGGAGGCTGGAGGAAGTCGTTCCAAACCTCCAAAGGCAAGGCACGAATGCGCGGTTTGAGGTGGTGGATAAAGCGCAAATCCCCACGGTACCAAAAGTTAAGGTATGGATACCATGCGTGATGAAGTCGGAGGATACACTGCGACTTCTGCAGAATCAGAATCCGAACATACCGACACAGGATTGGAAGGTACTTACTGTATCTCGGCCTACCGAGGATGGTCAGTTCTACATCTTCCAAATAAACAAGCAGGCGGAGGATATTTTGTACACGCAGCTTGGCAAAATGTCCTTTGGCACTGGCAAAATTTACATGCGACTCAGGAAAAGAAGTCCCGAGGATAAAAATCCTAACACGCTGGAAGTGGGCGAAGTCGAAAAGGACCTCAGAAGCCTAAGGGAAAAAAGACAGGTGGAGGTCCCCGACGTCACAACGAACGTGCTAGAAGAGGACCAACCGCTAAATGGTGCTGTGACTCGCACAGAGGAACACACGGCACAACATTCACGAGGGGCTGAAGGGGGCCTCGAATACTCTAAACCAAAAGGGCAAGAGAAGGACGACGACGTCAAGACGAAGGTGCTGGAGGGGGACAAACAGCCCAATGGTGCTGCGAGTCCTACAGATAAACCTTCAACACAGTAAAGTGGCGTCGAGCGAACTCCTCCTAACCCTTGAGGAGGGTTCGTTTGACGTGGCGCTGATCCAGGAGCCGTGGCTCTCATCGGGAGGAAAGGTTTCTGGACTTAGCGCGCGCGGGTTTGGCGTTTACTACGCACAAACGGAAGGACGGGTGCGAGCTGTAGTAATGGTAAGAAAACAGCTGCATTCATATATGCTGCCTAATTACACCACCGAGGATCTCGTAGCGGTGGCCGTTGAGCAAAAGAATAAGCAGGCATTTATCCTGGCGTCTTGCTACATGGCCCATGCTGCGGAGGTTCCACCGATGGAGTGCAAAAGGCTAGTACAGGAGGAAGGGCGCAAAGGGCGGTTGGTCATAGGCGCAGATGCAAATGCGCACCACAATGCGTGGGGAGGAGCAGATACGAACGAGAGAGGCGAATCTCTATTTTGTTACATCCTGCAAACCAATTTGCAGATAGCCAACAGGGGAAATGTTCCTACATACATTGGTCCAACATCCAGCAATGTTCTGGATATTACATTGAGCTCCGAGCGTGATATATCAAGGTATGATTGGATGGTTCTCGATAGACCATCCTTCTCCGACCATGCGTATATAAGCTTCAGCATCCCACTAAAGAGGGTAGAGAAGGGAGGAACCTTTAGAAACCCTAGGGCAACGAATTGGACTAAATTCCAGAAACATGTAGAAACGAAACTGGGACAACCCAAAGAGGTTGCTAATGTAGACGAACTGGAGGAGTCGAATGAATTCCTAACAAGGACGCTTATGACTGCGTATAACAAAGCTTGCCCTCTAAGAAGATTCAGAGGAAAAGCAAAGCCGCCATGGTGGAGCAATGAGCTGAGTCTTCTAAGAAGACACGTAAAAGAAATGTTTAAACTCGCAAAGACCGCGGAAAGCGAAGCGTGTCGGGACGAGTACAGGGATCTACTGAGGATATACAAGCGTGAAATTACCAGGGCGAAGAGAAACTCATGGAAAAGTTTCTGTACGGACATAGAGTGCTCCAGTGAAACAGCACGGTTGAAAAAAGTCCTAGCAAAGGGAAACATAGTCCAGGGACTAATAAAAAAAGAGAACGGGGAATGGTCACGTGATAGTGAGGAATCCCTTGAGGTGCTTCTCGATACACATTTCCCATCGGGAGACGGTTTAGAAGAACCAGCAGACATCACTCACACTTCGATCACGGAGCTAGTGGTGCCGAGCTTGGTGACCGATACCAAGATCGAGTGGGCAGTGAAGACGTTTTCTAAGTTTAAATCGCCGGGCCCAGATGGTATATTCCCGGCCATGCTACAAGCCTCAAGTAGGGCGGTCGTGGAATGGCTTAAAATAATATTCGATGGGTGCATAAGACTGAATCATGTACCGCACTCTTGGAGAACTGCTCGTGTAGCTTTTCTACCAAAGGCGGGGAAGATCGGTCACGTGTATCCCAAAGACTATAGACCCATTAGCTTAACATCATTTCTGCTCAAAACCTTTGAGAGGCTGATAGATGTGTACATAAAGTCCAACGTGGATGAAAAGCTGCTCTCCACAACACAGCATGCGTACACCAAAGGCAAGTCGGTAGACACCGCATTGCATAGGGTGGTAATAAGCATAGAGAAATCCCTGGAATATAAGGAGTATGCTCTAGGAGTCTTCTTGGACATTGCCGGGGCTTTCAATAATGTTGCAAAATGGGCGACTATGGATGGTCTTAATTACATTAAAGTACATCCTGCCTTAATCAGATGGATCGGCTGCATGTTAAATTGCAGAAAGGTTACATCACAATGGGGATTGTACGAGGCCGCGAAATCAGTGGACAGGGGCACGCCGCAGGGAGGGGTGCTATCACCTCTGCTGTGGACACTGGTCATCAACCAACTGCTCAGGCAATTCGATGAGGGACCCGTAAAACTTGCGGCTTACGCAGATGACGTTGCAATTGTCATAAGTGGAAAATGCCTTCCAACGATTAGTTCTTTGATGGATCGGGCGCTTCGGGATATTCATAGCTGGGCATCTAATGTCGGGCTGAAAGTCAATGCGGAGAAGACGGATATGGTCTTGTTTACAAAGAGGTACAAGGTCCCAAATTGGACCAGGCCTAAGTTAGGAGCGGTGACCTTACAGGAGAAACCTTGCACAAAATATCTAGGAATCATCCTAGACAGTAAGCTGTCATGGAAGCTCAACTTGGAGGAGAGGGTCAAGAAGGCCTCAACGGCACTCTATGCATGTAAAAGAATGCTGGGGTGTACGTGGGGCCTGTCGCCCTCTCTTTCTCATTGGGTTTTTACAGCGATTGTAAGCCCTATTCTATACTATGGAGTTCTTGTTTGGTGGAAAGCCACACAAAAAACAACATACCTCAAAAAATTAGAGGGGGTATGCAGACTATCGATGCTTTGCATTACGGGAGCCCTGAAAACAACCCCGACGACTGCACTGTATGCCATTCTGCACATTCCACCTGTAGACCTGATAGCAAAGAACAAAGCGTTAACGACCGCAACCAGGCTCGATGATTCGGGGCAGCTTGAGCCCCGACCATATGGCCATAGTAGTATAGCGTCCTCAGTCACAAGACGAACAGACTACATGATTCCCTACCTGCACTTTGAGGGAGATCTTAAGGCCACAACAGAGGTGGACGGTTGGCGCAAGGGTGCGCAAATGGCGGACGAGGCGATACATGTGTACACCGATGGTTCCAAAATAGTGGAAGGAGTAGGGTCTGCGGTATACTGCGCTGATCCGGAATTAAGCAGATCCTACAGGCTGCCGGATTACTGTAGCGTTTTCCAAGCGGAAATATTAGCCGTAACCAAAGCAGTAGAAACCCTGGAAGAGAATAGCTTAAGCTGCAACTGTGTTAACTTTTATATTGACAGTCAAGCAGCAATTAAGGCAATAATCTCGCATAGCACAGCATCTAAATGCGTGTTAGAGTGTAAGCAGTCTCTGGAGAGAATCGGGACAGGGAGAAGCATACATCTATATTGGGTCCCAGGGCATATGGGAATAGATGGGAATGAAAAGCGGACGAATTAGCTAAAAAGGGCGCATCCCTTGAAGCTTGCTCCGTAGACGTCCCAATTAGATTGGGCGAGATTAAGCGAATGCGAGAGGTGCACATGATCGACCAAGCAGAAAAGGCGTGGGTTCAAGCGCGGGGCTGTAAAGTGTCGAAGATTATGTGTAGGTCTTACAACCTTAGACTAACACAGCTGCTTCTATCATTAAAAAGAGAGGACTGTAGACTCATGACGGGTATTCTGACTGGACACTGCCTTCTGGCATCGCATGCCTTTAAATTAGGCTTGGTCAGTGATAGCAGGTGTAGGAAGTGCGGGTTGGAGGAGGAAACGATCGAGCACGTTCTGTGCTCGTGCCCTGCACTTGCCAGGCTAAGACTCCAGCTATTAGGAGAGATACAGCTGTCAGATCTAGAAGCAGCAAGTGGCTTAAGTCCTAGGAAGCTTCTAGTATTTGCCAAGAGGACGGAGTTATTTTATAACATAGGTCCTGGTTTTTGATAGGGTTTTTCAGTTTGGTCGTTAAAACAAACTTCTGGTAACACTACGGACTCAATCAGTCTATGTGAGGTCCTCATGGACCGGCCAGTTCAACCTACCTACCTTTATATAACTGGACCAAAAAATAGAAGGCAATTTTTCCTTTAATACAGACATAGTCTTGTTGAATTTTGACTAAAAATCTTTAACAATAGGTCCTGTAAAAGAATTTTGGGATTTAAAATTATAAAGGTAGAGCGCGTGTTTAAATTTTAAATAATCAATTAGTTAATCCCAAGTACATGGTTTGCCTTAAATTGAAAGATTGCACTCCACTTTTATAGTTTATAATCCCAAAATTCATTACAAGAGCTATTGTTAAAGTTTTTTAATCAAAATTCAACAAGACTATGTCTGTATTAAAGGAAAAATTGCAGTCTATTTTTGGTTCATTTATATAAAGGTATTCCTTAAAATTTTTTATCATCTTTTTATTTCAAACTTGCAATAAAAACTATAACGTAATACAAACAATTACAATCAATAACATCGTTTGTAGTTGTCGAAAATTTGGTTTTAATGTTTAAAACATCTATTTTTATCGACTTTAACGATTTCTTTCTTTAGTATTTTCTTTCAACAATGAACTAAAAACGATTGACAACGCCTTTCAAAACAATGTAACGCATTAGAACTTATTGTTATACATTGCATGTTACATTCAGCCTAATTCTAAACAAAAATTCCCTGCGCGTTTTTTCCTCTCCCCCATTCCTCGTATTCTAAATAAAAAATTACTGTGAGTTTTTTCACTTCTCCCTTTCTTCATATTCTGAACAATGTTCGAAAATGAAAAACCTGTTAATGGAGAAAAGTAGATATTAAGAATGTGATTGAAAGGGAGATATCTCAGCAATTTTCAAACGGTTTTATTTAGTTTGACTCCTTGTAGCGAACAGAATTTTGTAATTGAAATTTAAGTAAGTTCCCGCAAAGCTACAAGCTTGAAACTTGGAATATAGTTCAAAACCCGATGACAATGCAATAATAAGAAAAAAATTGTATTTGTGGTCCGATTTGGCTCATATTTGGAACACATATTACATACAGAAATAGTAATCGCTTTATGAAAAAAAAAATTCCGATAGGTGCAGCAAGGATCGAAATATTAAAAATACTCGCATTTGTGGTACGATTTGGCTCATATTTGGAACAAATATTACATACAGTCTGGTAGAAGTGGCATCAAAATACTTTGGAGTTCGAGGATGGACAAGCATACGTGGCGCTGAGTTGAGTAAAGTCTTTGGAGGGATTATGCATTGAGTACATAGATTGTAACAAATTGTCAGGAAAGAGCCCTTGTAATAATGTGTCACTAAATGAACTAAATAGAATGAGAAATAATAGGCAATTAAATAAAGACTAAAAACTTGAAAAAAAAATATATCCAGAACCATCTCGGAAACGGCTTAACCGATTTGAATCAAATTTGGTACATAGATATTTTATTACATTTTAGGACTTTTCGCCTAGGTGTTGCCCGTGAGGATGTTTTCACAAGGTTGCCACTTTTTTCCAATAAGGGAATTGGTCTCTTACAAAATTGATTACCACTCAAAAAATTGCGGATATGCGCAGCTGTTTTTGCTATTAAACTTTGAAACAAATACAAACTTATGTATTGCCAAAAAATTACTGACATGGTATGCCATGAAAAAAAGATATACCTTTTTGTTCGTAAAGTTTTTAAAAAAATTAATATTGAAAAGTAGTAATATTACAAGTAGAATAACTTAGTTAAAACATGCGGTATACAAAATCTAACATATGAATTAAAAACACATTTACCTGTCCTAAAAGAAGGCTAAAAAAGTGAACAAATATTTAGGTTAGAAGGGTATATTGCTTTTTAATCTAAAAAAAATACATCAAACTGCACAAAATTTGTATACAATTTTAGATGTTCGCGGTTAGCTCCGTTGACGTTGCAGATGGGTTTTGGGTTATGTATACTATTCAGTGGACATCTAATAATGCCAGGGAGTATATTAAAAAAAAAACTTGGAATACTTTTGAAAATCGACTTTTGGCCAGCTAGATTGATCAAATACCCCATCGTACGGCGTTTTAACCTATCCTTGATGTTGCATGTTTTTAGCTCAATGAGAACTTACTAAAAATCGATCTCAAAACTCCAAATTTCTTTTTTTTTTACATTTCCTCGCCGTCTTATCCTATCTGTGAAATTTTACAGTTGTAGCTCAATGAGAACTTACATAAAAATCAATCCCAAAATTCCCTCCGTTTCGTACGATTTTTCTGAATATCTCATCCCGTGCGCCCCCTAGCGAATCTTTTTGTGTCGTGTCATCGGCTGTCATCGACCTCTGAGTTAAGTTTGAAATATCAAGTATCCAGCTCATCGAGAAAGCTGGTTTGAAAATTTTCAAATTCTTATCTAATTATTTCGATCCATGCGCAACCTGATTTTTTCTCCCTTTGTTCCTTTGTCACGGTGAGAGGTTACTTTAAAAGCGATCTCAAAACACCAATTTTCCAAATCCTTATCTAAATATTTCGATCCGTGCGCCACCTAACGGAATTTTTTCTCCTTTTCTTAAATTTTCGTGGCGCCTTATCCTATCTGTGAAGTTTTACAGTTGTAGCTCAATGAGAATTTACATACAAATCAATCCCAAAATTCCCTTCGTTTCGTACGATTTTTCTAAATATCTCATCCCGTGCGCCCCCTAACGAATCTTTTTTTATCGTGTCATCGGCTCTCATCGACCTCTGAATTAGGTTTGAAATTTCAAGTCTCTAGCTCTTCGAGAAGTTACCTAAAAGCTGGTTTGAAAATTTTCAAATTCTTATCTAATTATTTCGATCCGTGCGCCACCTAACGGATTTTTTTCCTTTTGTTGCATTGTCACGGTGTTCTAACTTTTGTGTAAAGTTTCACGTTTGTAGCTCAATGAGAAGTTACTTAAAATCGATTGCAAGATTTGTATGAAAAGCGGACAAACATTCAACCGACCTATTTCGATTCGTGCGCCACCAAACGGATTTTTTTCCTTTTGTTGCATTGTCACGGTCAGGCATGCTTAACCAACGAACCGATATCATTTCGTTAATTGACGTTCTTAACGTTAATAAACGAAACGAAATGACTTTGTTTCGTTTATTAACGTTGATTATCGTAACGAAATGATATGGGTTCGTTGGTTAAGCATGCCTGGTCACGGTGTTGTAACCTATGTGTAAAGTTTCACGTTTGTAGCTCAATGAGAAGTTAGTTAAAAATTGATTGCAATTTTTGTATGGAAAACGGACAAACATTCAACCGACCTAATATAAAGGAAGTAAAATAGGTAGGTAATTTGTGTGAGTATGCAAAGTTTCAGGTTTTTTGTGGTCTGCATGTAAAATCTATGACCACGGTTCACTTATTTCTACAATATATGACGTAAGCGTAAGTGTTTGACGAAATTTGATGCTTCTAGCCGTAAAAAAGGAGGGCAGAAATTACACTTTATATGGGCTATATAATATATATACCACCGATCTCTATGATTTCTTCATACAACAATATATGCTCTATACGTAAGAATTCGGTAGAATTTTTAGCTTCTAGTTGTTATAATGGGGCAGAAATTATGAAAAATTTCTTATCTTAAAAATCCGTTGTATGAGATATATACTATCTGTGGTATAGATCTATACAATATTTTTAGACAACAATGAATGCTCTATACGTAAGCACTCGGTGAAATTTGAAGCTTCCAGCTGTGAAAATGGGGCAGAAATTACGAAAAGTTTCTTATCTGAACAATCGGTTGTATGAGATATACATGTACTACATATACCACCGATCTATAAAATTTGTTCAGACAACAATGAATGTTCTATACGTAAGCATTGGGCGAAATTTGAAGCTTCTAGCAGCTAAAATGGGGCAAAAATTACGAAAAGTTTCTATCTGAACAATCGGTTGTATGAGATATATACTATATATACCACCGATCAATAAACTATTTTCAGACAACAATGAATGCTCTTTACCTAAGCATACGGTAAAATTTGAAGCTTGTGGTTTTAAAATGGGGCAGTAACCACGAAAAGCTTTTTATCTGAACAATCGGTTGTGGGGGATATATGCTATGTATACCACGGATCAGGGATGGGCGTAATCAACAAATTTGAATAACCATTGACGAAAAAATAAAAAATAAATTTTTATTCATTATTCAAGAAAACTTGAGTGATGAATAACACGTTATTTTTTATTCAAGCATTTCTTGAATAATGAATAACATTTTCTCGTTATTCAAAATATTCTGATTGATGATAACCGCTCATTCTTATTTTTGCAAAATTTGAATAAAGAGTTGAGTTATTATTCCTTATTTACAAAATATGGAATAACAGTAAAATTTTAGTTTTTATTCAGTTATCCAAAAATAAAAAAATAAACCATCGAGATGCCCTGAAAATATACCCATATGCGTAACCAGTTCGTGTGTAGTTCTGAAGCTTCTTAGGGTAATATTGAGATGATTTTGGGGAGTATTCGTAGGGTTTTTTGGGGGCGGTTGGGGGTAATTTCTGGGACACCCTGCGGATCCTCCCGGGGCCTATTGGGGTCCATTCCAGGGGCTCCCTCGCGATCCTTATAGGGTTTTGGGGTCATTTCGGGATGACTTTTGCGACTCCCTCGAGGTCTTTTGGAGGTCATTTTGGCATGGTTTAGGGGAGTACCACGGGGTCCTCCCGGGGTCATTCCGTGATCTTTTTGGGACTCCCTCGGGGTCATTCCGGGATGATTTTGGGGACTTCCTCGGGGTCATTTGGGGGTAATTTCGGGATGGTTTTGGGGACTCCCTCGGGGTCATTTCGGGGTCATTCCGGGATGGTTTTGGGGACTCCCTCGGGGTCATTTCGGGGTCATTCCGGGATGATTTTGGGGACTCCCTCGGGGTCATTTCGGGATGGTTTTGGGGACTTCCTCGGGGTCATTCCGGGATGGTTTTGGGAACTCCCTCGGGGTCATTTGGGGGTCATTTGGGGATGTTTTTGGGGACTCCCTCGGGGTCATTTGGGGGTCATTCCGGGATGGTTTTGGGGACTCCCTCGGGGTCATTTGGGGGTCATTTCGGGATGGTTTTGGGGACTCCCTCGGGGTAATTTCGGGGTCATTCCGGGATGGTTTTGGGGACTCCCTCGGGGTCATTTGAAGTCATTTCGGGATGGTTTTGGGGATTCCCTCGGGGTCATTTGGTGGTCATTTCGGGATGGTTTTGGGGACTTCCTCGGGGTCATTTCGAGGTCATTCCGGCATGGTTTTGGGGACTCCCTCGGGGTCATTTGGGGGTCATTCAGGGATGATTTTGGGGACTCCCTCGGGGTCATTTCGGGATGGTTTTGGGGACTCCCTCATGCCGGAATGACCCCGAGGGAGTCCCCAAAACCATCCCGGAATGACCCTGAAATGACCCCGAGGGAGTCCCCAAAATCATCCCGGAATGACCCCGAGGGAGTCCCCAAAATCATCCCGGAATGACCTCGAAATGACCCCGAAATGAACCCTAGGGAGTCCCCAAAATCATTCCGGAATGACCCCGAGGGAGTCCCCAAAATCATCCCGGAATGACCCCGAGGGAGTCCCCAAAACCATGGCGGAATGACCCCGAAATGACCCCGACGGAGTCCCCAAAACCATTCCGATATGACCCCCAAATGACCCCGAGGGAGTCCCCAAAACCATCCCGGAATGACCCCGAGATGACCCCGAGGGAGTCCCCAAAACCACCCCGAAATGACCCCGAGGGAGTCCCCAAAATCATCCCGGAATGACCCCGAGGGAGTCCCCAAAACCATCCCGGAATGGCCCCGAGGGAGTCCCCAAAACCATCCCGAAATGACCCCCAAACGACCCCGAGGAAGTCCCCAAAATCATCCCGGAATGACCCCGAGGGAGTCTCAAAAAGATCACGGAATGACCCCGGGAGGACCCCGTGGTACTCCCCTAAACCATGCCAAAATGACCTCCAAAAGACCTCGAGGGAGTCGCAAAATTCTGTGAGGACCAAATAAATCCTCATTAATTTGGCCCACACAAAACGACCCCACAACATATTTGACACAACATTAACAGCAACACGGCCAACCAACAAATCTCAGCAACACAACGAGCGCTCGCAACATTCAACAGCAACACGGTGACCATGGCAACGCAACCATTTGAGCTAGCAACACCAAACACAACAGCCATAAAAGGAGCGACACAACAGCACAGCAGTCAGTCAGCACGGAGCTGTGGTCGTGACCAGAGCTACTAGCGAAGTATATCCCTATTGCAGTTGACCTTCTCTATGCAATAGGAATCCACTTCATAGGAGCGAGTCGTGGAATGGTGATTGCGGTTGACCTTCTCTACGCATCACCCCCAAAGATCAGAGGCCCCGCCACAGTAACGCGCAACCGCGACAGGTGACACCCGCTCACCTCCGTCAGTAGAAGTACGCCGGCAGAGGCCGCAACGCACGTAAACCAGCGCAGAGCGCGGCAGCAAATCGCAGCAGAGGTCCGCCGACGCACAACGTAACCAGGGTAAGCCAGCGCGAACTGCGGCAGCAGAGGTACGCCGACAGAGGTAACGTCAACGCGGCGACGCATAGCGCAGCCAGGGTAAGCCAGCGCCAAACGCGGCGGCAGAGCGCAGCAGAGGTACACCGACAGAGTAATACAAGTACGCGATGACGTAGGGCGCGACAGAGCATCGCTTCAGCAATACAAGTAAACGCCGACGTAGGGCGCGACAGAGTATCGCCCAGCAAATATGAGTAGACGCCGACACAAGGCGTGGCAGAGAATCACCCAGCAACCAGCAATACAAACAGACGCCGACGCAAGGCGCAGCAGAGTAATACAAGTAAAAGCCGACGTAAGGCGCGTCAAGGCACCGACGCCACATACTAACGGGATCCGTCTAACGGAACACGGCGACAGAGCATCGCCTCAGCAATACAAGTAAACGCCGACGTAAGGCGCGACAGAGCACCGCAGCAGAGAGAGACGCCGTCATAAGGCGCGTCAAGGCAACGACGCCACATACTAACGGGACCCAGCTAACGGAATACGGCCGGACCGCTAAGGCCCGCCACCGCAATCAAGGATACCGCAAGATAATCCAAGTGAAATTGAAAATGAAGTATACAAACACGTTTTATTTTATATTATAGAATTTAGAACCAATAAAGAGAGTGAAGTTTTTTATATTAAATCGATTTGCAAGGTGCCCCTTTAATACAAATTTATTGTAAACGAACCCTAAGCACGGCGAGTATACCCCAGCAAATATCAAAGAAGCAACGGGGCACGAAAAAGCTTCGTTACAATTGGCGCCCGAGCAGGGACCCTGCAAATCGTACAACGTCAGAAGGAACATTCCTGACTAGAAACCTAACCGTAAAATGGCCGACCAGATTGATACCACGTGGTTAGACAACATTTCAAAGGAGCAGCTGATATCCATCGCACAGGAATTGGGTATTGAGCACACAGGCACCACCCGGCAGATCCGAAAGCGCATAGTAGCTCTGGCTTCGAAAGCAAATGTTGACGCGGAAATACAGGAAAAATATTTATCCATAGAAGCCGCTTATAAGGGAACTACAGACACGAGTGACTTAAATGAGGTTAAGACACCGATACCGTCAAACGGTGAACAACACTGATAGACCAGCAGAGCGAGACCAGTTCGCGTTTCCTCCCAGGAACACAGCACCCCCACAAAAGAACTTACCATCAGGAACAGCAGTACCAGCCAACGGCACCTCCCAGACACCAATCCCTACGGCCGCAGAAGGAACCACGACCGGGGGTCAACCACAGTAGAACCCACTGGAATTTCCTCCACGGAATACGCAACGCACGCAACCGTACTTACTATCAGGGACAAGGGCATCTGCCATAAATTATACGTCTCAGGTAACTCAAGCACCGACCGCTGTGTTCGCACCCATCATCGACCAAGTGCGCAAGTGGTCAGTAAAGTACGACGGTGGACGGGATCCGTTAGCGTTCATCAAGCGGCTAGAGGAGTTAGCCGAAGTGTACGCGCTAAACGTGGATCTCCTACCAAAAACCATGCCAGATCTACTAGGGGGCACCGCGCTACAATGGTATCGGAATAACAATGCGCACTGGGAAAGGTGGACAAGCTTCAAACAGGATTTTTTATGTTTCTTCCTGCCAGTCAGGTATTTCGAGCGTCTCGAGGACGACATACGCCAAAGAAGGCAGCATAACAAGGAAAAGTACAAGGATTACGTGCTAGCTATACAGAGCTTGATGAGACACGCAGGGTACACCAGCGAACAGCGGCTGGAACGAATCTTCCGTAACAGCCACCCCGAGGAATTCGAGCGCATACATGAGGGCTATCGGCGACCATCAGAGGGACATCGCCGCGAAGTTACGCGACACGTCGTAGGTGACACAACTTTGGTTCCACCACCGCAACCTGTAACCCCATCACCGCCACAACCACCGAACATACCGCACCACTCGCCTCCAGGCAATCAGAGGTTCGACCCCAACAACGTATGTAGGAGATTTTGTGAACAAGGACACTACGCGTATAGATGCCGAAACCCACGGAAACTTTTTTGCTGGGAGTGTGGCCGCAGTGATATACGCGCAATCGAATGCTGCCGTCGACGTCAGAGGGCTTCACAAAGAACAAGGTGCAGTGAGCCCAAGGAACCCAGCGCCGAATCGGCAGTAACCATGTACCAAGGGCACGGCCGCCTTTACGCCGTAGCCAGGCTCGGCGCGGAATCAGCCGAGGCAGTCATCGATACAGGGGCGTCGAGAAGTTTCGTTTCGATCAGCCTTGCAGAACGTGTGGTAAATTCTGGGAGCGGAGAAATGGTGAGAGTGGCCATCAAAATAACGATGGCAAACGGGACAAGCACCAAAATCTTCGACGCCGTAAGGACTGAGGTACGCCTCGGAGAAGCGTCACACCACACGGTTTTGCACGTCATGCCCGGAGCAATCGACGACATAATACTGGGCCTAGATACACTAGGGGGCATGGGAGCCACCATATCCTGCGGAGGAGGTCACCTCGCGCTATCCAGGCCAGTCACACAGCATAAATTGCCATCAGCCGAGCCGACACAGATCACGGAGGAGGTATCGCCACCAGGTGAGAACAGCAATAACATAGATGATAGGATCAACAGGATCAATGGGGCCTACGATGAGGACGAGGGGGAACGAGTGCACAGCTTTCTGGCAGAATAACTCCGAAAATTTGAGAGCATGACTGGGGTGACGACAATAGCCGAGCACAGGATTATCCTGACGGACGACCGCCCTATCAAGCAACGTTACTTCCCACGCAACCCAGCTATGCAGACCATCATCTACAACGAAATTGACGAATTACTTCAGAAAGGATGCATCGAGCCATCCTGTAGCCGACACAGCGCACCAATCGTACTAGCCAAGAAGAAAACCGGAAGTGGAGGTTATGCGTGGACTATCGGCAGCTTAACGCCCGATCCGTACCCGACGCGTTCCCCTTACCCAGAATACAACATATATTGGACAAGCTACGACGGGCGAAGTATATCAGGAGTTTGGATTTGAAAAATGGCTACTGGCAAATACCACTGGAGCCACAGAGCCGTCCCTACAGAGCTTTCACGGTACCGGGACGCGGGTTGTTCCAATGGCGCGTTATGCCGTTCGGCCTACACTCCGCACCTGCAACGTTTCAAAGAGCACTAGATCAGGTTATTGGACCGGAGATGGAACCCTACGCTTTCGCTTACCCCGATGATATAATCATCATAGGATCCACCTTGGAGGAGCACATTCGCAACCTGAAAGAAGTGATGCTACGACTACAGTGCGCCAACCTCAGAATAAATCCGGAGAAATGCGAGTTTTTCAAGAAAGAAATTCGATACCTAGGATACGTAATAAGCGACAGGGGAATTCACATCAACCCCGAGAAAGTTGCAGCCATCAAAGACTTGAAACCACCAACGAACGCGAAAGAGGTGCGTCAATATCTCGGTATAGCATCTTGGTACCGACGATTCGTGCCCGACTTCGCGACGATCAGCCAGCCACTCACAACCCTGCTGCAAAAGGGCAAACACTGGAAGTGGGGAGCCGAACAACAAGAAGCCTTCGAGGTCTTAAAGCAAAAACTAACGGAAGCACCGATACTTGCCTGTCCGGACTTCACCAAGACCTTCACCTTGCAAACGGACGCAAGCAATTTCGGGCTAGGCGCCGTATTGACACAGGATTTGGAAGGCGGGGAACGCGTGATCGCCTACGCCAGCAGGAAACTCAACAAGGCGGAAACCAACTACTCGCCTACCGAGAAGGAATGCCTCGCGATCGTCTGGGGAATACGCAAGATGAAGCCATACTTGGAAGGGTACCGATTCGGTACGGTTCGCACGGACCATATGTCTCTAAAGTGGCTAAACTCCATCTAAAGCCCCTCCGGCCGTATAGCACGATGGGCCTTGGAACTTTAGCAGCACACCTTCCACATAGAGTACAGGAAAGGAAAGCTGAACCTGGTAGCGGATGCACTATCACGACAGCCACTGGAGACCCTACGACTGGCAACGACAACAGAGCGACCATGCAAGTGGTGGCACAAGCGCGTGAATGAAGTGCGCACTAACCCCCAGAAATATTCTGACTACATGATACAAGATGGACAACTGTACCGCCATATTCCCTGCCGGTCACAAGATGAGGAAGCGGTACCTTGGAAACTTTGTGTACCCACACCACTGCGACAACGAGTATTAGAAGAAAATCAAAATATACCAAGCGCTGGACACATGGGCATCCGCCGGACAGTAGCGCGGATTGCCAACCGGTACTACTGGCCCGGCATGTTTCGGGACATCAGTCGATACGTACGACAGGTGGAGTCTTGCCAGAAGTACAAGGAAACACAGCAAAAGCCGGCCGGAAAGATGCTCACACAAGTGGCCCAAGAACCATTCGCCACGGTATGCGTCGATTTCGTTGGACCACTCCCACGATCCACACACGGGAACACGATGCTACTAGTATTTTTCGACCGCTTCAGAAAATGGGTGGAACTGGTCCCCATGAGGCGTGCGACATCAGAAAGCCTACGCCGTGCGTTCAGAGAACGCATCCTCGCAAGATTTGGTGCTCCCAAGATACTGATATCGGACAACGGCGTCCAGTTCACCAGCACAATGTGGCAGCGTTACCTCAGGGAAATGGGGATACGACAACAATTCACGGCGACTTACACCCCGCAAGAAATCCCGACGGAATGGGCGAACAGACAATCAAGAGAATCATAGCACAGCTCACCAGATCACAGCACAACAGATGGGACGACCGTCTCCCAGAAATCGAGCTGGCCATCAACACCAGTGTGACCGCGTCCACAGGATACAGTCCAGCCTTCCTCGTACAAGGACGGGAACCGCGACTACCAGGGGCATCGTTTGACGAGGTCAACCTGGGGACGGGCACAGCTACCACAACGGCAGAAGAGAAATCTGACAGAATGCAAGAGGCATTCAGAATAGTGAGGCAGAACATGGAACGAGCGGCGGCAGATCAAGCACGGCACTACAATTTGCGGCGGAGAAAATGGACCCCCGCAGTCGGCGAACTAGTGCTCGCAAAGGAACACCATCTCTCCAAGGCCGGCGAAAATTTCGCGGCAAAGTTGGCCCTCAAATATGACGGACCCTACCAGATCCTAGGATATGTATCACCAGTGATACTCAAAGTACGAAAAACCAACGGCGGGAAGGAGAAAACGGTCAATATTGGGGAGCTAAAGCCATATCATGCAGCAGAGACCATCGCGGGAAATTAAAATAAATTCAGGGAAAATAATCTAATTAATATCAAGGATGGGAGGATAAGCAAGCACTGGTCATTCTATCGCAAACCACCGAGGTGACAACACGTTCTTTTGCTAAGAATTTCTTTTCCAAAAAAAAAAAAAAAAAACCAACAACCTAAGATGGAGAGCCATAACACCAAACTAAACAACAGTGTCAAGCATATGCCAGGTTAGTACTGCTGGAAGGAGCTACCGGCGCCGACGTCAGCCACACGCGTGGAACCACACACACAAACACGTACGCTGACGTCGCACGCAACGTTACACCACCAAGCGCTACTGGCGCCGACGTCAGCAACACGCGTGCAACTAAGCGCGAAAACACGTACGCTGACGTCGCACGTATCATCACATCACCGAACACCACAGGCGGCGACGTCAACAACATGCGTGCAACTACACACGCAAACACGTACGCTGACGTCGCACGCACCATTACATCACCAAACACTGCAGACACCTACACCAACACCACGAACACAGAGTCAGCCGCAGCCGCAGCTTATGCCAGCACCAACATCAGACACGCGGCGGAAGCAGCCAGACGGGCAACGGAACTCGTGACACGCACCACGCGCATATCTAAATGGGAGGAAGTCGCGGCCAAGGCCCACGACAAGACCAGCACATCACCACTAACAGCCACACTGGGTAGGATAGACGTGGAGGCAGGGCAGTTGCCGGCAGCCATCGAGCTCTCCTCTGGCAAGGACACAGGCCCACCGGAACAACAACAGCAAGCGATCATTGAGCTCTCCTCGAATGAGGACACAGCCCCACCAGAGAGGGAAACGACCAAAACAATATTCCCGGCAGGACCAGGCGGCATAACACTCTACGCGACTGACCTCAACGCCCTCAAGGGATCTAGATGGCTAACCGATACCGTCATTGACGCTTGGGCAAAGGGACTGGAAGAGCAACACGGACAACACAATACGACTCTCAGCCCTTTCGTGATCTGGCAGCTGACCCAGAAGAGGAACACGGAGGAAAATTACCGACGCACACACCGCTGGGTCCGGAACGTCGACCTGTTTGGCAAGAGCGTGATCCTTGCGCCCCGCAACGTAGCCAAACACTGGTACCTACTCGGCCTGGCGAACGCAGCAGTCACACACAACATCACTGACACGGAATGCTGGCAGGAGCGGTACGTATGGATAGCGGACTCGATGCACAGAAAGTTCCGCACGCAACACAGCCTTGGGCGGGTTTCCTTCGGTGGGAGTATGTACAGCGGTACGGGTATGACTGGTTTAGGGTCCAGGAGCTAGTACTCGAGGTCCCTCAACAATGCAACAACAACGACTGTGGCGTATACGTAGCCGAGAACATGGAGAGGGTATTGCGATACACAGGGAGCCGGGAAGGAGTATCCGGACTGTTGAACCGATTTCTACGGGACGGTCGAGAGTCCACGAAGACTACGCAAACCATAACCACCACATACAATCCTTACACAGTCAAACAACCAATCCCGGAAGACAACACTGAACCGGTAGCACCAGACGCCGAAACAGAGCCACAACAAACAACAGCAGGCCACCAAGAGGTGATAATCGAGGCCCACGACGCGGATGGACCAACGCTAAACCAATTCCCGAAAATTGCAGAAAGCGTGCGAGACATTTTCCGACGCATCGCCGAAGGCAAAGGACGCTCCCGCCTAAGTTTTCGCACACGGGAATACATCGTCACGGTGATAAAAGGCAGGGCCCGCATACGAATACTGGGCACCGAGGGCTAAATTTCTGAAGTGGGAGGGGGGGGGGGAGTGTGAGGACCAAATAAATCCTCATTAATTTGGCCCACACAAAACGACCCCACAACATATTTGACACAACATTAACAGCAACACGGCCAACCAACAAATCTCAGCAACACAACGAGCGCTCGCAACATTCAACAGCAACACGGTGACCATGGCAACGCAACCATTTGAGCTAGCAACACCAAACACAACAGCCATAAAAGGAGCGACACAGCAGCACAGCAGTCATTCAGCACGGAGCTGTGGTCGTGACCAGAGCTACTAGCGAAGTATATCCCTATTGCAGTTGACCTTCTCTATGCAATAGGAATCCACTTCATAGGAGCGAGTCGTGGAATGGTGATTGCGGTTGACCTTCTCTACGCATCACCCCCAAAGACCAGAGGCTCAGCCACAGTAACGCGGAACCGCGACAGGTGACACCCGCTCCCCTCCGTCAGTAGAAGTACGCCGGCAGAGGCCGCAACAGAGCGGCAACGCACGTAAACCAGCGCAGAGCGCGGCAGCAAAGCGCAGCAGAGGTCCGCCGACGCACAACGTAACCAGGGTAAGCCAGCACGAACCGCGGCAGCAGAGGTACGCTGACAGAGGTCACGTCCACGCGGCGACGCATAGCGCAGCCAGGGTAAGCCAGCGCCAAGCGCGGCGGCAGAGCGCAGCAGAGGTACACCGACAGAGTAATACAAGTAAGCGCCGACGAAGGGCGCGACAGAGCATCGCCTCAGCAATACAAGTAAACGCCGACGTTGGGCGCGACAGAGTATCGCTCAGCAAATACGAGTAGACGCCGACGCAAGGCGTGGCAGAGAATCACCCAGCAACCAGCAATACAAATAGACGCCGACGCAAGGCGCAGCAGAGTAATACAAGTAAACGCCGACGTAAGGCGCGTCAAGGCACCGACGCCACATACTAACGGGATCCGTCTAACGGAACACGGCGACAGAGCATCGCCTCAGCAATACAAGTAGACGCCGACGTAAGGCGCGACAGAGCACCGCAGCAGAGAGAGACACCGTCATAAGGCGCGTCAAGGCACCGACGCCACATACTAACGGGACCCAGCTAACGGAATACGGCCGGACCGCTAAGGCCCGCCACCGCAATCAAGGATACCGCAAGATAATCCAAGTGAAATTGAAAATGAAGTATACAAACACGTTTTATTTTATATTATAGAATTTAGAACCAATAAAGAGAGTGAAGTTTTTTATATTAAATCGATTTGCAAGGTGCCCCTTTAATACAAATTTATTGTAAGCGAACCCTGGGCACGGCGAGTATACCCCAGCAAATATCAAAGAAGCAACGGGGCACGAAAAAGCTTCGTTACAAGTCATCCCGAAATGACCCCCAAACCCCAGAACCCCAGAAATTACCCCCCAACCGCCCCCAAAAAACCCCACGAATACTCCCCAAAATCATCTCAATATTACCCTAAGAAGCTTCAGAACTACACACGAACTGGTTACGCATATGGGTATATTTTCAGGGCATCTCGATGGTTTATTTTTTTATTTTTGGATAACTGGATAAAAACTAAAATTTTATTGTTATTCCATATTTTGTAAATAAGGAATAATAACTCAACTCTTTATTCAACTTTTGCAAAAATAAGAATGAGCGGTTATCATCAATCAGAATATTTTGAATAACGAGAAAATGTTATTCATTATTCAAGAAATACTTGAATAAAAAATAACTTTTTATTCATCAATTAGAAAATTTAAAATGATGAATAATTTTTTATTTTTTATTTTGATTTGTTTCATTTCAAAATGACTCAACCCTGCTCTAGAATTTGTTTGTACGATATGAGTATCAAATGAAAGGTGTTAATGAGTATTTTAAGAGGGCGTGGGCCTTAGTTCTATATGTGGACGCCTTTTCGAGATATCGCCATAAAGGTGGACCAGGGGTGACTCTAGAATTTGTTTGTACGATATGAGTATCAAATGAAATGTGTTAATGATAATTTTAAAAGGGAGTGGGCCTAAATTCTATAGGTGGACGCCTTTTCGAGATATCGCCATAAAGGTGGACCAGGGGTGACTCTAGAATTTATTTTGTACGATATGGGTATCAAATGAAAGGTATTAATGAGTATTTTAAAAGGTCGTTGGCCTAAGTTCTAAAGATGGACGCCTTTTCGAGATATATCCATAAAGATGGACCAGGGGTGACTCTAGAATTTGTTTGTACGATATGAGTATCAAATGAAAGGTGTTAATGAGTATTTTAAGAGGGCGTGGGCCTTAGTTATATATGTGGACGCCTTTTCGAGATATCGCCATAAAGGTGGACCAGGGGTGACTCTAGAATTTGTTTGTACTATATGGGTATCAAATGAAAGGTGTTAATGAGTATTTTAAAAGGGAGTGGGCCTTAGTTCTATAGGTTGACGCCTTTTCGGAATATTGTTATAAAAGTGAACCAGGGTTGACTCTAGAATGCGTTTGTACAATATGGGTATCAAACGGAAGGTGTTAATAAGTGTTTTAAAAGGGAGTCGGCCTTAGTTCTATAGGTGGACGCCTTTTCGAGATATCGCCATAAAGGTGGACCAGGGGTGACTCTAGAATTTGTTTGTACTATATGGGTATCAAACGAAAGGTGTTAATGAGTATTTTAAAAGGGAGTGGGCCTTAGTTCTATAGGTGGACGCCTTTTCGGAATATCATTATAAAAGTGAACCAGGGTTGACTCTAGAATGCGTTTGTACAATATGGGTATCAAACGAAAGGTGTTAATAAGTGTTTTAAAAGAGCGTGGGCCTTAGTTCTATGGGTGGACGCCTTTTCGGGATATCGCCATAAACGTGGACCAGGGGTGACTCTAGAATTTGTTTGTACGATATGGGTACCAAATGAAAGGTGTTAATGAGTATTTTAAGAGGGCGTGGGCCTTAGTTCTATAGGTGGACGCCTTTTCGAGATATCGCCATAAAGGTGGACCAGGGGTGACTCTAGAATTTGTTTGTACGATATGGGTATCAAATGAAAGGTGTTTATGAGTATTTTAAAAGGGCGTGGGCCTTAGTTCTATAGGTGGACGCCATTTCGAGATATCGCCATAAAGGTGGACCAGGGGTGACTCTAGAATTTATTTTGTACGATATGGGTATCAAATGAAAGGTATTAATGAGTATTTTAAAAGGCCGTTGGCCTAAGTTCTATAGATGGACGCCTTTTCGAGATATATCCATAAAGATGGACCAGGGGTGACTCTAGAATTTGTTTGTACGATATGAGTATCAAATGAAAGGTGTTAATGAGTATTTTAAGAGGGCGTGGGCCTTAGTTCTATATGTGGACGCCTTTTCGAGATATCGCCATAAAGGTGGACCAGGGGTGACTCTAGAATTTGTTTGTATGATATGGGTATCAAATGAAAGGTGTTTATGAGTATTTTAAAAGGGCGTGGGCCTTAGTTCTATTGGTGGACGCCTTTTCGAGATATCGCCATAAAGGTGGACCAGGGGTGACTCTAGAATTTATTTTGTACGATATGGGTATCAAATGAAAGGTATTAATGAGTATTTTAAAAGGTCGTTGGCCTAAGTTCTATAGATGGACGCCTTTTCGAGATATATGCATAAAGATGGACCAGGGGTGACTCTAGAATTTATTTTGTACGATATGGGTATCAAATGAAAGGTATTAATGAGTATTTTAAAAGTTCGTTGGCCTAAGTTCTATAGATGGACGCCTTTTCGAGATATATCCATAAAGATGGACCAGGGGTGACTCTAGAATTTGTTTGTACGATATGAGTATCAAATGAAAGGTGTTAATGAGTGTTTTAAGAGGGCGTGGGCCTTAGTTCTATGTGTGGACGCCTTTTCGAGATATCGCCATAAAGGTGGACCAGGGGTGACTCTAGAATTTGTTTGTACTATATGGGTATCAAATGAAAGGTGTTAATGAGTATTTTAAAAGGGAGTGGGCCTTAGTTCTATAGGTGGACGCCTTTTCGGAATATCGTTATAAAAGTGAACCAGGGTTGACTCCAGAATGCGTTTGTACAATATGGGTATCAAATGAAAAGTGTTAATGAGTATTTTAAAAGGGCGTGGGCCTTAGTTCTATTGGTGGACGCCTTTTCGAGATATCGCCATAAAGGTGGACCAGGGGTGACTCTAGAATTTGTTTGTACGATATGGGTATCAAATGAAAGGTGTTTATGAGTATTTTAAAAGGGAGTGGGCCTTAGTTCTATAGGTGGACGCCTTTTCGGAATATCGTTATAAAAGTGAACCAGGGTTGACTCTAGAATGCGTTTGTACAATATGGGTATCAAATGAAAGGTGTTAATGAGTATTTTAAGAGGGCGTGGGCCTTAGTTCTATATGTGGACGCCTTTTCGAGATATCGCCATAAAGGTGGACCAGGGTGACTCTAGAATTTGTTTGTACTATATGGGTATCAAATGAAAGGTGTTAATGAGTATTTTAAAAGGGAGTGGGCCTTAGTTCTATAGGTGGACGCCTTTTCGGAATATCGTTATAAAAGTGAACCAGGGTTGACTCTAGAATGCGTTTGTACAATATGGGTATCAAATGAAAGGTGTTAATGAGTATTTTAAAAGGGCTTGGGCCTTAGTTCTATAGGTGGACGCCTTTTCGAGATATCGCCATAAAGGTGGACCAGGGGTGACTCTAGAATTTGTTTGTACGATATGGGTATCAAATGAAAGGCGTTAATGGGTATTTTAAAAAGGAGTGGGCCTTAGTTCTATATGTGGACGCCTTTTCGAGATATCGCCATAAACGTGGACCAGGGTGATCCAGAACATCATCTGTCGGGTACCGCTAATTTATTTATATATGTAATACCACGAACAGTATTCCTTCCAAAATTCCAAGGGCTTTTGATTTCGCCCTGCAAAACTTTTTCATTTTCTTCTACTTAATATGGTAGGTGTCACACCCATTTTACCAAGTTTTTTTCTAAAGTTATATTTTGCGTCAATAGACCAATACAATTACCATGTTTCATCCCTTTTTTCGTATTTGGTATATAATTATGGCATTTTTTCATTTTTCGTAATTTTCGATATCGAAAAAGTGGGCGTGGTCATAGTCGGATTTCGGCCATTTTTACACCAATACAAAGTGAGTTCAGATAAGTACGTGAACTGAGTTTAGTAAAGATATATCGATTTTTGCTCAAGTTATCGTGTTAACGGCCGAGCGGAAGGACAGACCGTCGACTGTGTATAAAAACTGGGCGTGGCTTCAACCGATTTCGCCCTTTTTCACAGAAACCAGTTATCGTCCTAGAATCTAAGCCTCTACCAAATTTCACAAGGATTGGTAAATTTTTGTTCGACTTATGGCATTAAAATATCATAGACAAATTAAATGAAAAAGGGCGGAGCCACACCCATTTTGAAATTTTCTTTTATTTTTGTATTTTGTTGCAACATATCATTACTGGAGTTGAATGTTGACATAATTTACTTATATACTGTAAAGATATTAACTTTTCTTTTAAAATTTGGATTAAAAAAATTTTTTTTTTAAAAAGTGGGCGTGGTCGTGATTTTGCTAGTTTTTATTAAGCAGACATATAGTAATAAGAGTAACATTCCTGCCAAATTTCATCATGCTATCTTCAACGACTACCAAATTACAGCTTGCAAAACTTTTAAATTACCTTCTTTTAAAAGTGGGCGGTGCCACATCCATTGTCCAAAATTTTACAAGTTTTCTATTCTGCGTCATAAGTTCAACTCACCTACCAAGATTCATCGCTTAATCCGTATTTGGTAATGAATTATCGCACTTTTTCGATTTTTCGAAATTTTCGATATCGAAAAAGTGGGCGTGGTTATTGTCCGATATCGTTCATTTTAAATAGCGATCTGAGATGAGTGCCCATGAACCTACATACCAAATTTTATTAAGATACCTCAAAATTTACTCAAGTTATCGTGTTAACGGACAGACGGACGGACGGACGGACATGGCTCAATCGAATTTTTTTTCGATACTGATGATTTTGATATATGGAAGTCTATATCTATCTCGATTCCTTTATACCTGTACAACCAACCGTTATCCAATCAAAGTTAATATACTCTGTGAGCTCTGCTCAACTGAGTGTAAAAATATTGATTGTATAAAAATTTTGCTTTGTATATAAAAAATTTGTATTTAGCCAAAGCTAGAAGAGAAAATAAAATTATCTGAAGAAAAATTCAATAAATCATATAAAAGGCCAAAAAAGTCACTTAGAGTAAGAGAAGATACATTTTTAAAACATATAGCTGTTCTATATACGGAATTAGAAACTATAAGAAGTATTACCAATGCATACTTTGAAAAGGCTTACGAAAGAACATAAGAAAATCCTTTTAGAGTTATTCTGGAAAAAATAGACAAACTTTTGAAAATTTTGTCTAAGTGAAGACAAATGTGATTGCAATTCAAACCCCAACAACATTTGAAAAACTCAAAACCACCTTACAAAGGAAGTATAAATGCACAGCTACAATACCACATATACAGAACCAATTAGCCAATCTCAGTCAAAGAAATTTAAGTATATCGAACTATAAAAATAAAATTTTACAACTAGTGTCTGAATTAAATGCTTTGCAAATAGGGCAATTAGGTGCGAGTGCATCGAACGAACAAAAATCTTTGATTGCAAACTTAAATGAGCAATATAGCCCAACGGTATTCAAAAACGGACAAATGGTATTGGCCGCACTACCGAAAACATTTGATAGCGCTGTTGACCTAGCCTTAGATATAGAGCAAGGAACCCAAAACATCAGCAGAAATGTATTGTTCTTCAGAAATCATCGACAGAACTAATATAGGAGGTACAACAAGTACAACCAAAACACTTACCGGCAGAATAACAACAACAGCAGAAATAGTTTTCAGCCTAGGTACAACAACAATAATAATAGACAACAAAATGGTTCAAGGAACATGCCCAACCATGGACGGAAAAATAATTCAATTAATAGGTATTCAAATAATCCCAGACCTAATATACAAAACAATAACCAGGGATATTCCTTTAACGAAAGGCAAAGTAATTACCCCAACCAAAAACTCAATCTCACAGACAACTCACCGGTATACATAAAGAACTGTAGACTACCTCAAACACAACAGGTACAAATTCAGAGCCAAGTACAAGAAATGATCGACCACGACATTATTGAATCTTCCGTTAGCCCATACAATTCTCCTTTGCTTTTAGTACCAAAGGAAAGTGAAAGTGACGATGAGAAATGGCGCATAGTAGTAGACTATAGAAAACTAAATGATAAAATAGTAAGCGGCAAATTCCCATTGACAAGATTAGAAGACATACTTGATATTTTAGGACGAGCGAAATATTTCACAACCCTAGATATGAAAAGCTCTTTTCACCAAATACCATTAGACAATCATTCAAGACCACCGACTGCATTTTCGACACAAGACGTACATTATCAATTCGAACGCCTACCCTTCGGACTGAAAATATCATCCAATAGTTTTCAATGAATGTTAACAATTGCATTAATCGGTTTAAGGTCAGAAGCATTTCTCTATATGGATGACGTCATTGTTTTTGGATGCTCTTTAAAAAATCACAATAATAACCTTTTAAAAGTCTTTGATAAATTAAAATACTACAACCTCAAACTAAATCACAGCAAATGTCAATTCCTCAAGTCAGAAGTAATTTAGTTAGGCCACTTAATACCGGACAAAGGTATAAAAACCGACCCAGCCAAATGCGAAGTAGTACGCAATTACTCCAAACCGACAAATCCAGACGTGACTAGAAGGTTCATTGCAGACGTTTATCCCGGACTTCGCAAAAATGCCTCAACTCATTATTGAAAAAAGGAAACCCCTTTATTTGGTCAGAAGAATGCGAAAAGGCGTTTAATAGCCTAAAAGAAAAACTAATTAACCCACCCATCTTACAGTACCCAGACTTTGACAAACCCTTTATACTTACAACAAATGCATCTGATTTCGCTTTAGGAGTCATATTATCACAAGGGGAAATAGGACATGGTTTACCAACATCATATGCCAGAAAACCATTGCAAAAACATGACATAAACAAACCCATTATAGAAAAGGAGTTATTAGATATTCACTGGGGAATTCATTACTTTAGAACATACCTTTATGGAAGAAAATTCATCGTGGTAAAGGACCACAGACCACTAATATCACTATTTTCGCATAGAAATCCATCATCAAAAATTACACGAAGTAGAATAGACCTGTCAGAATATGGTTTTGAAATCGTATACAAGCAAGGGAAAATCAATACCAATGCAGGTGCACTATCACGCATCAAGGTGGATAGTGACATACTCAAATCAATGATTCCAATAAGCAAAAAAGAGCAAGAAGATAGAAAAAGTATACACATTTTAACTAGGAGCAAGGCCGCAAAATTAATGGAAAATCGAGAAAAAGAAATAGCGCAAGAGAATAAGAATACCGGTAGACGCATTAAAGAAGACAGCATGTCTCATAGGAAGCCTGATCAACTTCACATTTCGGGAATGCACATCTTTTAATGACGTGAAGAAAATGAAGAAATTGAAACTTTATGTTGAAAATGAAAGTATTACTACAATAAAAATAATTAATAATGAAGTGCACGTAACTTTTAGCGATGACCCTTTGAATCAGGATTCAATGTTGGAGAAACTACATAGTTTACTGAGGAATTCACATATAAAGCAGCTAGCCCTTTGTGGAAAAGATTTTATATTTAAAAATATCGATACAAATGCATTCAAAAAGAAATATAATCAGTTAGAAATGAATAAACGCGCGCCAATAAAAATTTTAATATATAAAGCTCCAATAGAAATCGAAAGTATGATTATGAAATACAAACTGATAGACGAGTACCACTGCTCTAGCATTGCAGGTCAGTTAGGAATTCGAAAAACAATTTTAAAACTTAAACAAAAATACATCTGGAAAAACATGAGACAGGTTGTTGCCTTTGTGGCGATTTAAATAATCAAACAAATTTTTTAGCTTGCTTTAATAAAGTTTATTAGCACTTTTCAAATGCTTCTTACGCGTTGCTTTAAAAATATTTTTTTTTGATTATTACGCACTTAGGTTTGAATTCAAAAAGGGCTCCAAATATGACTGACGATGTTACTTATAGTAGTACAATTATGGCGTGATTCTTACCTAACTGTTAACTATTTACATACATGTATGTATGAGTTTTTTTTGTTACATATTGGAAATGAAAAGTTAACTGCACAAAGTATGTATGTATGTTTTTATGATATATGCTAAAGCAAAAAAGAGAACATGAAAATAACTATACCCCGCAGTCTCATAAGCAAGTATACCCAGCGGCAACATTCCCCCCCTAGCAAATGAATCACCCTTGAAGAGGTTTGCTTAAGTAGGGCCGCTGACATCCAACACTGCCACCTTAGTTGCGGGCCTTTTCAACAGGCCTTTTTGAGTTTTCACAGTGACCCGTCTCACTTGATCATCCTTTGCTTTTACAACCTCGACGATAATACCCTTCGGCGAAAAATTCCGCGGCAGAGCTTCATCAACCACAATGACGACGTCTCCGGCTACGATCGGTTCCCGCTTGCTGAACCATTTTGCTCTACGTTGGATGATTGGAGTATATTCTTGCAGCCAACGCCGCCAGAACTTATTAGCGAACTTTTGTGTTTTGTGCCAAAGCTGTCTTAAATTTGAAGTTTCATCGAAAAGTTCCTTTTGCCCGTCAGTAGAACCTAGTAGAAGGTGGTTCGGTGTGAGCGCATCGTCATCTGCGCTGTCGAGAGATACAAATGTGAGTGGTCGCGAATTGATTATAAGTTCGACTTTACATAATGCGCTTTTGAGCGTTTCTTCTGTGAATTTATACGAGGGGCAGATTGTATTTAGAACGGTTTTAACCGAGCGTACCAGCCTTTCCCATGCTCCGCCCATATTTTGCGCCATTGGGGGGTTGAACCGCCAGACGACGTCTTCACAACTTATATTCAATCCTTCTATTTTATTCGGGTTTTTGCGCAAGGCTTTCTCTGCAGCTTTGAAGTTTGTTCCGTTGTCCGTATATATCTCGCGTGGTTTTCCTCGCCTTGCCACAAAGTTCTGAATGCTCATAATACAGGAACTTACGTCTAAACTGTGCGCGATCTCGAGATGAATTGCGCGAACGGTCAGGCACGTGAATATTACGCCCCACCTTTTTTCTCTGTGCCTCCCAATTACAACGTATATCGGTCCGAATAAGTCTATACCCACGTAGGTAAAAGGGCGCTCAAAGCTTGCCAAACGTGCTACTGGTAGTGGGGCCATTTGCTGAATAGTTGGTTTCGCGCTCTCATTCTTGCAGCGTTGACATGCTCGTCGCACCTTGCGATAAAGTACACGTAGACGAGGGATATAAAAATGTTCGCGAATTGTGTTCAAGGCTGATTCATCAAATTGATGATGATTTCGTTCGTGGTAATTCCGAGCTATTAAAAATGAGATCGGGTGGTTTGTTGGCAATATTATGGAGTCACCGGTTCTTAAGCTTTCCGCTCTTCCCCGTGATTTGAGTATATCGTCGTCACTTAAATAGGCATTTAAAGAAATCAGTTTACTATCGTTTTCAATGTTCTTACCAGATCTGAGGTTGGTAATCTCTTGGCGATATTCATTCTGTTGTGCCTCTTTAATTAGAATGATCTTGGCTTTATGAATAATTTCGCCAGAAACATTGGTGGGTACTTTTACCTTCTTCATTTCCGATTTTAGCTTTTCCAAGAACAAAATTACCATTGCCATCGTTAAATATAGTCGACGCCAGCTTGAAAATTTCTCAGCATTAATTAAGGGTTCATTTTCTTCCTGTTTGGTTATATGCAGGATACAATGCCGTAGTTCAGTATGTTCAACTGGTCCAAGGTCGTTGCATTTTGGCCACTCGGTCTGATCGCAAGATAAGAATTCTGGCCCATGCACCCAGAAGTCAGAACGTTGTTGCCCGCTGAGTTTTGTGGCTAAGTCAGCAGGGTTTAATTTTGATGGAACCCAGCGCCAATTGCCGGCGTTTGTCGCCTTCAACACTTCACCTACCCTATGCATTACGTACTGTTTAAAGTTCCTCGGGTCCATGCGCAGCCACTTCAGCACTGTTTTTGAGTCTGACCAAAAGAATCGAGCATGAATGGGTACTCGTAACGCGCTCATCACGTTGGTTGCCAATCTTACGCCGATCACAGCAGCTTGTATGTCGAGCCGCGGTATAGATACAGGTTTTAGTGGTGCTACCTTAGATTTAGCGGCCACGATGATTGTATCAAATTCATTTTTATGCAATACTCGTAAATAGCAAATCGCCGCGTATGCGTACTCGTCGGCATCTACAAAGGTATGCAGTTGGTTGCACTCGGAGTCTTTCAGTAATAGTGAATAACACCGCGGGATCGTGGTGGAGGTTATAACTGGCAGCAAAGTCTTCCACTGGCACCACTTGTTGTACATTTGCCCTGGAAGTGGGTCATCCCAATTGATACTCGAGCGCCATACCTCTTGTAAAAGCATTTTCAGCCCTATGGTATAAGGCGCCAGAAACCCGAGAGGGTCGAATATGGACATCAACACCTGAAGCACTTCTCTTTTCGTTGGTATTAAGCTACCTTGCAGGATGTCTCGCTTCATTTTGAAGAATCTGCAAATAAACTTAAAGTTGTCGTTATTCGGATCCCAATAAAAACCAAATATTTTCTCCGTATGTGCCAAATCCTTGGGAGTTTGATTTTCGGCGAGATCTTCCTGCAGTTGGTTGGCAACAGCTGATGAGTTGGACGCCCAGTTACGAATGTTAAATCCAGCTTGAGCGTGAATGGCCTTCACTTGTACGGCGAGTTTTAGTGCCTCTTCTTCGGTATCGACGCTGTCGATTAAGTCGTCGACGTATTGGTATTTTTGTATTGCTTCCACTGCACGCGGAAATTCTTTTTTGTACTTCTCCGCCTTAGTGTCGCGAACAAAATGTGCGATGCATGGCGCGCAGCTGATGCCGAATGTAAGCGCTCGCATTACGTAGATATCCGGGGGGTATAGCCCTTTGCAGTCCTCGTGCCACAAGAATCTCTGTGCGTGCATGTCTGCTTCTCTCACACGGATCTGGTGGAACATTTCTGCGATGTCTCCACAAATAGCGAACCTTCCAGTTCTAAATGACATTAGTACGAAAATTAACGAATTAAGTAAGTCTGGACCGCTTAGGAGGAAATCGTTGAGAGCGGCTCCATTAGACTTTGCAGCCGCGTCCCACACCAGCCGTACCTTGCCAGGTTTGTTGGGGTTGAGTGTAATAAATATCGGTAGGTACCATTCGTGATTCTGGGGAATGCTTAACTCATCTGCAGTTAACTTTTTCGCGTAGCCTTTGTTTATCAAGTTACTTATTTGTTCTCGCATATTACGTTCCAGATTTGCATCGTAACTGGCAGGTAGCTTTGTATCCTCATCCTTCCACAACAAGCCTAATTCATAATGACCATCGCTCTGATGACATGTGGTATTTAGAATTTGCATTGCCCTATTGTCTTGTGGAGACATCAACTTTCTTGTTTGGGGCGTCTCAAGACTGAAATACTCTTTCATCTCTTCGTGTAGCTTTTCGTATTTCTTTTCGCAGTCGCATACATGAATATTTAAGTGGTGCGATTCAAAATCCGTAGCCTTGCCTTCTTGTAAACTCCACCCTAAACGGCACTTGGTGGCGATTGGCTCGAGCCACTCTCCATCACGAGTTTTGATAGGCACGGCTAGCTTCCAGCAATTAGCTCCTATTAGAATAGTCGGCTCGGCGTTTTCGTATGAATCGATCGGAAGTCCACGTAAGTATGGATACTTATGCGTAATTTTCTCCATATTTAGAGATTGACTAGGTAAGCCAAGTCGCGAGACAGTATGCACCTCACTTATTTCGTATTTCCCACCATCATGTATGTTTGAGATACGTATCGATGTCCGCATTGATTCGTTTTCGATACGCGTATTCTCGCCAGTCCAGCGAAGACACAACGATTCATGCTCGCCATTTAAGTCCAAAGAATCGTATATATGTTTCTCCATCAACGTCACGGAT
Source organism: Eurosta solidaginis (assembly GCF_040869045.1). NCBI lineage: Eukaryota > Metazoa > Arthropoda > Insecta > Diptera > Tephritidae > Eurosta > Eurosta solidaginis. The sequence goes on from NC_090324.1 coordinate 197,706,246, forward strand.
GATCCCTCATCTAAAAAGGCGAAGGTTTTAAGTGATTTATCTTTTGAGTGTATACGCACTGGTATTATACGAAAACATGGAGTTTCTTCCTCAGGGCCTACATGAGTATTTACTAGTTGATTTTTTCGCATGGGTGGTGCCGTATTTTGATTATGTTCGGAACACGGATACGTGCTACTCGTTGGTAAGCTGCTTTTATGAAGAAGCTTGTGGTGTTTCGATTTACAGCCATCGACCCCACATTCTTTACTCGAATAACATTTTCGGCGATGCATGCTTAAACACTGGCGGCACAATTTGTTGGCCTTCACAACAGCCCACTTACATTGCAAGTTGAGTTTACTAAATTCTGTACACGCTTGGATCTTGTGATCACTGCACCCGCATACAACACATCCAACTTTGTTGTGGTTTTCACTACTCGCTGATTGCTTATGTGTATTCATTACACCACTTCTTTTTGATACTCGTGGGGTGACCACCTTGCTCGCAGCGTCGGCTATTTGGAAAATCCAACTGCTAAATGCTTTAATAATTGGTACTTGGTAAGTGTCTGAATTATTTCAGGGACCATCGAGGGCAGCAGTAATTTGCAACGTACTGTTTCATACGCCTTACCTTTGAGACACTTCTGCAATCGCATCAGATTTTCTGCATTAGTGTACCCTGCAATTTCTGTGCTGTTTTCATAATTACTCAAGAACACCGGCCAGTCATCTGGGTTTCCGCTGAAATTAGGTAGATCCTTTGGGATTACTTGCCTAGCTGCAAGCTGTGACGAAGTTGGAGCGGTTGTTGCGCGGCTAGTTCCAATGGGGGAACTTTGACCCAGTATTTCATATTTCTTTTGCAAATATTTCTGCTCTAATTTTCGCTCCTCTTCTAAGAGTTCCAGCCGCAAGGCATGTTGAGATACACTTTCGTAACTTTGCGGAGCTATAATTGTGTTGGTGCTAGCTGCTAGTTGTTGTTGACCTAACGGGCACGGTGTTGCCGAGGTCGCTCGATGCATGTTGGGTGAAGTGATGGTGACGGAAGTTACCACGGGTGCGATCGATGCGGCCGGGTTGCTTGCAGTAGTAAGCTTCCCCGTTGGTTGCTGGCCGCTTTGTGCGCCAATATTGGGCGACGATGAAGCTTGTGGCTGTCCTGTCGTTGCCGTAGAGATTTCACTATTTGATGTCGGTGGAGCGGGGGTGCTCCTTCCGGTGTAACTAACTTATGTTGGCTACGTTAATATCCACCCCGACGCAATCATAGTGGAACCATTTGTCACATGTGTCGCACTGCACCATATCGTCGGTGTCTTTTTCCCGACAATTTCCGCAATTGTACCCCTTAGTCATATTTCACAACTCTTATTTTACAAAAAAAAAAATATTTTTAAAGTTTTTGTTGCCTTTGTGGCGATTTAAATAATCAAACAAATTTTTTAGCTTGCTTTAATAAAGTTTATTAGCACTTTTCAAATGCTTCTTACGCGTTGCTTTAAAAATATTTTTTTTGATTATGACGCACTTAGGTTTGAATTCAAAAAGGGCTCTAAATATGACTGACGATGTTACTTATAGTAGTACAATTATGGCCTGATTCTTACCTAACTGTTAACTATTTACATACATGTATGTATGAGTTATTTTGTTACATATTGGAAATGAAAAGTTAACTGCACAAAGTATGTATGTATGTTTTTATGATATATGCTAAAGCAAAAAAGAGAACATGAAAATAACTATACCCCGCAGTGTCATAAGCAAGTATACCCAGCGGCAACACAGGTGGTCAAAGAATTTGTTAATAGCTGCAAAAAATGCACACAGAATAAAGTAGTAAGACACACAAAAGAACCACTTGTAGTGACAAACACACCAACGGCAACATTTGAGACTATAACGATTGACACTGTAGGCCCTTTGCGCATATCAAACGGCTACAGATACATATTAACAATGCAATGCGATTTTGTCAAAATATGTAATAGCACACCCGATTGAAAATAAAGACGACAAAACTATAGCAACCACTTTAGTCGAACAACTTATCTTAAAACACGGCTTTATTAAAACACTTAAGCCAGACAGAGGATCAGAATTCGTAAATGAACTGATGAATAACGTATGTAATCTAATAACACTAAACAAATATTCTCAACCCCGTACCACCACCAAACAAAAGGAGCACCTGAGAAAAATGATAGAACTCTTAATTAATATTTACTTTCATTCGTCGACGATTATGAATGGGACAAGTGGACCCGTGTTACACTTTCGCATACAATACCGCCCCACACGTAGATACCCAGTATTCACCATTTGAATTAGTGTTTGGAAAATTACCCATAATACCAAGCGATAACATAAACAATTTAAACAAAATTTACGCTAATGAGTTTAAATTGAGATTCCAAACGTCCATAAACAGCGCCAAAAAAATAATAAGCAATGTAAAACTAACAAGTAAGGAAGGCTAAGTTCGGGTGTAACCGAACATTACATACTCAGTTGAGAGCTGTGAAGACAAAGTAAGGGAAAATCACCATGTTGTAAAAAGAACCTAGGGTAACCCTGGAAGTTGTTTGTATGACATGTGTATCAAATGAAAGGCATTAAAGAGTATCTTATGAGGGAGAGGGCCATAGTTCTATAGGTGGACGCCGTTTAGGGATATCGCCATAAAGGTGGATCAGGGTTGTCTCTAGCATTCGTTTGTACGATATGGGTATCAAATGAAAAGGGTTAATGAGTATTTTAAAAAGGAGAGATCCTTAGTTCCATAGGTGGACGCCGTTTTGAGATATCGCCATAAAGGTGGACCAGGGGTGACCCTAGAATTTGTTTGTACGATATGGGTATCAAATGAAAGGGGTTAATAAGTATTTTAAAAGGGAATGGGCCTTAGTGCTATAGGTGGACGCCTTTTCGAGATATCGCCAGAAAGGTGGACCAGGGGTGACTCTAGAATTTGTTTGTACGATATGGGTATCAAATGAAAGGTGTTAATTAATATTTTAAAAGGGCGTGGGCCTTAGTTCTATAGGTGGACGCCTTTTCGAAATATCGCCATAAAGATGGACCGGGGGTGACTCTAGACTTTGTTTGTACGATATGGGTATCAAATGAAAGGTGTTAATGAGTATTTTAAAAGGGAGTGGGCCTTAGTTCTATAGGTGGATGCCATAAAGGTGGGCCAGGGGTGACTCTAGAATTTTTTTGTATGATATGGGTATCAAATGAAAGGTGTTAATGAATATTTTAAAAAGGAGTGGGCCTTAGTTCTATATGTGGACGCCTTTTCGAGATATCGCCATAAAGGTGGACCAGGGGTGACTCTAGAATTTGTTTGTACGGTATGGATATCAAATGAAAGGTGTTAATTAGTATTTTAAAAGGGCGTGCGCCTTAGTTCTATAGGTGGACGCCTTTTCGAGATATTGCCATAAAGGTGGACCAGGGGTGACTCTAGAATTTGTTTGTACGATATGGGTATCAAATGAAAGGTGTTAATGAATATTTTAAAAGGGCGTGGGCGTTAGTTCTATAGGTGGACGCCTTTTCGAAATATCGCCATAAAGGTGGACCGGGGGTGACTCTAGACTTTGTTTGTACGATATGGGTATCAAATGAAAGGTGTTAATGAGTATTTTAAAAGGGAGTGGGCCTTAGTTCTATAGGTGGATGCCATAAAGGTGGGCCAGGGGTGACTCTAGACTTTTTTTGTATGATATAGGTATCAAATGAAAGGTGTTAATGAATATTTTAAAAAGGAGTGGGCCTTAGTTCTATATGTGGACGCCTTTTCGAGATATCGCCATAAACGTGGACCAGGGGTGACTCTAGAATGCGTTTGTACAATATGGGTATCAAATGAAAGGTGTTAATGAGTATTTTAAAAGGGCGTGGGCCTTAGTTCTATAGGTGGACGCCTTTTCGAGATATTGCCATAAAGGTGGACCAGGGGTGACTCTAGAATTTGTTTGTACGATATGGGTATCAAATGAAAGGTGTTAATGAATATTTTAAAATGGCGTGGGCCTTAGTTCTATAGGTGGACGCCTTTTCGAAATATCGTCATAAACCGACCGGGAGTGACTCTAGACTTTGTTTGTACGATATGGGTATCAAATGAAAGGTGTTAATGAGTATTTTAAAAGGGAGTGGGCCTTAGTTCTATAGGTGGATACCATAAAGATGGGCCAGGGGTGACTCTAGAATTTTTTTGTATGATATGGGTATCAAATGAAAGGTGTTAATGAATATTTTAAAAAGGAGTGGGCCTTAGTTCCATATGTGGACGCCTTTTCGAGATATCGCCATAAAGGTGGACCAGGGGTGACTCTAGAATTTGTTTGTACGGTATGGGTATCAAATGAAAGGTGTTAATGAGTATTTTAAAAGGGCCTGCGCCTTAGTTCTATAGGTGGACGCCTTTTCGAGATATCGCTATAAAGGTGGACCAGGGGTGACTCTAGAATTTGTTTGTACGATATGGGTATCAAATGAAAGGTGTTAATGAGTATTTTAAAAGGGCGCGGGCCTTAGTTCTATAGGTGGACGCCTTTTCGAGATATCGCCGTAAAGGTGGACCAGGGGTGATCTAAAATGTGTTTGTACGATATGGGTATCAAATGAAAGGTGTTAATAAATATTTTAAAAGGGCGTGGGCCTTAGTTCTATAGGTGGACGCCTTTTCGAGATATCGCCATAAACGTGGACCAGGGGTGACTCTAGAATGTGTTTGTACGATATGGGTATCAAATTAAAGGTATTAATGAGGGTTTTAAAAGGGAGTGGCCCTTAGTTTTATATGTGAAGGCGTTTTCGAGATATCGACCAAAATGTGGACCAGGGTGATCCAGAACATCATCTGTCGGATACCGCTAATTTATTTATATATGTAATACCATGAACAGTATTCCTTCCAAGATTCCAAGGGCTTTTGATTTCACCCTGCAAAACTTTTTCATTTTCTTCTACTTAATATGGTAGGTGTCACACCCATTTTACCAAGTTTTTTTCTAAAGTTATATTTTGCGTCAACAGACCAATACAATTACCATGTTTCATCCCTTTTTCGTATTTGGTATATAATTATGGCACTTTTTTCATTTTTCGTAATTTTCGATATCGAAAAAGTGGGAGTGGTCATAGTCGGATTTCAGTCATTTTTTACACCAATACAAAGTGAGTTCAGATAAGTACGTGAACTGAGTTTAGTAAAGATATATCAATTTTTGCTCAAGTTATAATGTTAACCGTCGAGCGGAAGGACAGACGGTCGACTGTGTATAAAAACTGGGCGTGGCTTCAACCGATTTCGCCCTTTTTCACAGAAAACAGTTATCGTCCTAGAATCTAAGCCTCTACCAAATTTCACAAGGATTGGTAAATTTTTGCTCGACTTATGGCATTAAAAGTATCCTAGACAAATTAAACGACAAAGGGCGGAGCCACGCCCATTTTGAAATTTTCTTTTATTTTTGCATTTTGTTGCACCATATCATTACTGGAGTTGAATGTTGACATAATTTACCTATATACTGTAAAGATATTAACTTTTCTTTTAAAATTTGAATTAAAAAAAAATTTTTTTTAAAAAGTGGGCGTGGTCGTTCTCCGATTTTGCTAATTTTTATTAAGTAGATATATAGTAATAAGAGTAACGTTCCTGCAAAATTTCATCATGATATCTTCAACGACTGCCAAATTACAGCTTGCAAAACTTCTAAATTACCTTCTTTTAAAAGTGGGCGGTGCCACGCCCATTGTCCAAAATTTTACTAGTTTTCTATTCTGCGTCATAAGTTCAACTGACCTACCAATTTTCATGGCTTAATCCGTATTTGGTAATGAATTATCGCACTTTTTCGATTTTTCGAAATTTTCGATATCGAAAATGTGGGCGTGGTTATTTTCCGATATCGTACATTTTAAATAGCGATCTGAGATGAGTGCCCAGGAACCTTAATACCAAATTTCATCAAGATACCTCAAAATTTACTCAAGTTATCGTGTTAACGGACAGACGGACGGAAGGACGGACGGGCATGGCTCAATCGAATTTTTTTTCGATACTGATGATTTTGATATATGGAAGTCTATATCTATCTCGATTCCTTTATACCTGTACAACCAACCGTTATCCAATCAAAGTTAATATACTCTGTGAGCTCTGCTCAACTGAGTATAAACAGAAAAACTAAGTATGACAAAAATGTTAAGACACATAAATTAGAAATAGGAGATCTAGTGTATGTAAGAATAGAAAATAACAAGTAAGGAAGGCTAAGTTCGGGTGTAACCGAACATTACATGCTCAGTTGAGAGCTATGGAGACAAAATAAGGAAAACCACCATGTAAGAAAATGAACCTAGGGTAACCCTGGCATGTGGTTGTATGACATGTGTATCAAATGGAAGGTATTAAAGAGTATTTTAAGAGAGAGTAGGCCATAGTTCTATGGATGGACGCCATTTAGGGATATCGCCATAAAGGTGGACCAGGGCTGACTCTAGAATTTGTTTGTACGATATGGGTATCAAATGAAAGGTGTTACTGAGCATTTTAAGAGGGAGTGGGCCTTAGGTCTATCGGTGGACGCCTTTTCGAGATATCGCCATTAAGGTGGACCAGGGGTGACTCCAGAATGTGTTTGTACGATATGGGTATCAAATGAAAGGTGGTAATGAGTATTTTAAAAGGGAATGGGCTTTAGTTCTATAGGTGAACGCCTTTTCGAGAAATCGCCATAAAGGTGGACCAGGGGTGACTCTAGAATATGTTTGTACGATATGGGTATCAAATGAAAGCTGTTAATGAGTATTTTGAAAAGGAGTGATCCTTAGTTCCATAGGTGGACGCCGTTTCGAGATATCGCCATAAAGGTGGACCAGGGGTGTCTCTAGAATGTGTTTGTACGATATGGGAATCAAATGAAAGGTGTTACTGAGCATTTTAAGAGGGAGTGGGCATTAGGTCTATAGGTGGACGCCTTTTCGAGATATCGCCATTAGGGTGGGCCAGGGGTGACTCTAAAATGTTTGTACGATATGGGTATCAAACGAAAAGTGTTACTGAGCATTTTAAGAGGGAGTGGGCATTAGGTCTATAGGTGGACGCCTTTTCGAAATGTCGCCGTTAGGGTGGGCCAGGAGTGACTCTAGAATGTGTTTGTATGATATGGGTATCAAATGAAAGATGGTAATGAGTATTTTAAAAGGGAGTAATCCTTAGTTCTATAGATGGCCGCCTTTTCGAGATATCGCCATAAAGGTGGACCAAGGGTGACTCTAGAATGTTTGTACGATATGGGTATCAAACGAAAGGTGTTACTGAGCATTTTAAGGGGGGAGTGGGCATGAGGTCTATAGGTGGACGCCTTTTCGAGATATCGTCATTAGGGTGGGCCAGGGGTGACTCTAGAATGTGTTTGTACGATATGGGTACCAAACGAAAGGTGTTACTGAGCATTTTAAGAGGGAGTGGGCATTAGGTCTATAGGTGGACGCCTTTTCGAGATATCGCCATTAGGGTGGGCCAGGGGTGACTCTAGAATGTTTGTACGATATGGGTATCAAACGAAAGGTGTTACTGAGCATTTTAAGAGGGAGTGGGCATTAGGTCTATAGGTGGACGCCTTTTCGAGATATCGCCATTAAGGTGGACCAGGGGTGACTCTAGAATATGTTTGTACGATATGGGTATCAAACGAAAGGTGTTACTGAGCATTTTAAGAGGGAGTGGGCCTTAGGTCTATCGGTGGACGCCTTTTCGAGATATCGCCATTAAGGTGGACCAGGGGTGACTCTAGAATATGTTTGTACGATATGGGTATCAAATGAAAGCTGTTAATGAGTATTTTGAAAAGGAGTGATCCTTAGTTCCATAGGTGGACGCCGTTTCGAGATATCGCCATAAAGGTGGACCAGGGGTGTCTCTAGAATGTGTTTGTACGATATGGGAATCAAATGAAAGGTGTTACTGAGCATTTTAAGAGGGAGTGGGCATTAGGTCTATAGGTGGACGCCTTTTCGAGATATCGCCATTAGGGTGGGCCAGGGGTGACTCTAAAATGTTTGTACGATATGGGTATCAAACGAAAAGTGTTACTGAGCATTTTAAGAGGGAGTGGGCATTAGGTCTATAGGTGGACGCCTTTTCGAAATGTCGCCGTTAGGGTGGGCCAGGAGTGACTCTAGAATGTGTTTGTATGATATGGGTATCAAATGAAAGATGGTAATGAGTATTTTAAAAGGGAGTAATCCTTAGTTCTATAGATGGCCGCCTTTTCGAGATATCGCCATAAAGGTGGACCAAGGGTGACTCTAGAATGTTTGTACGATATGGGTATCAAACGAAAGGTGTTACTGAGCATTTTAAGGGGGGAGTGGGCATGAGGTCTATAGGTGGACGCCTTTTCGAGATATCGTCATTAGGGTGGGCCAGGGGTGACTCTAGAATGTGTTTGTACGATATGGGTACCAAACGAAAGGTGTTACTGAGCATTTTAAGAGGGAGTGGGCATTAGGTCTATAGGTGGACGCCTTTTCGAGATATCGCCATTAGGGTGGGCCAGGGGTGACTCTAGAATGTTTGTACGATATGGGTATCAAACGAAAGGTGTTACTGAGCATTTTAAGAGGGAGTGGGCATTAGGTCTATAGGTGGACGCCTTTTCGAGATATCGCCATTAGGTTGGGCCAGGGGTGACTCTAGAATGATACGATATGTATATCAAATTAAAGGTATTAATGAGGGTATTAAAAGCGAGTGGCCTTAGATGTATATGTGAAGGCGTTCTCGCGATATCGACCAAAATGTGGACCAGGTGATCCAGAAAATCATCTGTCGGGTACTGCTAATTTATTTATATATGCAATAACACTAACAGTATTCCTGCCAAGATTCCAAGGGCTGTTGATTTCGCCTTGTAGAACTTTTTCATTTTCTTCTACTTAATATGGTAGGTGTCACACCCATTTTACAAAGTTTTTTCCAATGTTATATTTTGCGTCAATAAACCAATCCAGTTACCATGTTTCATCCCTTTTTTCGTATTTGGTATAGAATTATGGAATTTTTTTCATTTTTCGTAATTTTCGATATCGATAAATTGGGCGTGGTTATGGTCGGATTTCAGCCATTTTTTATACCAAGATAAAGTGAGTTCAGATAAGTACGTGGGCTAAGTTTAGTAAAGATATATCGGTTTTTGCTCAAGTTATTGTGTTAACGGCCGAGCGGAAGGACAGACGGTCGACTGTGTATAAAAACTGGGCGTGGCTTCAACCGATTTCGCCCTTTTTACAGAAAACAGTTATCGTCCTAGAGTCTAAGCTACTACCAAATTTCACAAGGATTGGTAAATTTTTGCTCGACTTATGGCATTAAAAGTATCCTAGACAAATTAAACAAAAAAGGGCGGAGCCACGCCCATTTTGAAATTTTCTTTTATTTTTGCATTTTGTTGCACCATATCATTATTGGACTTGAATGTTGACATAATTTACTTATATACTGTAAAGACATTAAATTTTTTGTTAAAATTTTACTTTAAAAAAATTTTTTTTTAGAAGTGGGCGTGATCTTTCTCCGATTTTGCTAATTTTTATTAAGCAGATATATAGTAATAAGAGTAACGTTCCTGCAAAATTTCATCATGATATCTTCAACGACTGCCAAATTACAGCTTGCAAAACTTCTAAATTACCTTCTTTTAAAAGTGGGCGGTGCCACGCCCATTGTCCAAAATTTTACTAGTTTTCTATTCTGCGTCATAAGTTCAACTGACCTACCAATTTTCATGGCTTAATCCGTATTTGGTAATGAATTATCACACTTTTCGATTTTTCGAAATTTTCGATATCGAAAATGTGGGCGTGGTTATTTTCCGATATCGTTCATTTTAAATAGCGATCTGAGATGAGCGCCCAGGAACCTTAATACCAAATTTCATCAAGATACCTCAAAATTTACTCAAGCTATCGTGTTAACGGACAGACGGACGGAAGGACGGACGGACGGACATGGCTCAATCGAATTTTTTTTCGATACTGATGATTTTGATATATGGAAGTCTATATCTATCTCGATTCCTTTATACCTGTACAACCAACCGTTATCCAATCAAAGTTAATATACTCTGTGAGCTCTGCTCAACTGAGTATAAACAGAAAAACTAAGTATGACAAAAATGTTAAGACACATAAATTTGAAATAGGAGATCTAGTGTATGTAAGAATAGAAAATAAAAAGTAAGGAAGGCTAAGTTCGGGTGTAACCGAACATTACATACTCAGTTGAGAGCTATGGAGACAAAATAAGGAAAATCACCATGTAGGAAAATGAACCTAGGGTAACCCTGGAATGTGGTTGTATGACATGTGTATCAAATGGAAGGTATTAAAGAGTTTTTGAAGAGAGAGTAGGCCATAGTTCTAAGGATGGACGCCATTTAGGGATATCGCCATAAAGGTGGACCAGGGCTGACTCTAGAATTTGTTTGTACGATATGGGTATCAAATGAAAGGTGTTACTGAGCATTTTAAGAGGGAGTGGGCCTTAGGTCTATCGGTGGACGCCTTTTCGAGATATCGCCATTAAGGTGGACCAGGGGTGACTCTAGAATGTGTTTGTACGATATGGGTATCAAATGAAAGGTGGTAATGAGTATTTTAAAAGGGAATGGGCTTTAGTTCTATAGGTGAACGCCTTTTCGAGAAATCGCCATAAAGGTGGACCAGGGGTGACTCTGTACGATATGGGTATCAAATGAAAGCTGTTAATGAGTATTTTGAAAAGGAGTGATCCTTAGTTCCATAGGTGGACGCCGTTTCGAGATATCGCCATAAAGGTGGACCAGGGGTGTCTCTAGAATGTGTTTGTACGATATGGGAATCAAATGAAAGGTGTTACTGAGCATTTTAAGAGGGAGTGGTTAGGTCTATAGGTGGACGCCTTTTCGAGATATCGCCATTAGGGTGGGCCAGGGGTGACTCTAAAATGTTTGTACGATATGGGTATCAAACGAAAAGTGTTACTGAGCATTTTAAGAGGGAGTGGGCATTAGGTCTATAGGTGGACGCCTTTTCGAAATGTCGCCATTAGGGTGGGCCAGGAGTGACTCTAGAATGTGTTTGTATGATATGGGTATCAAATGAAAGATGGTAATGAGTATTTTAAAAGGGAGTAATCCTTAGTTCTATAGGTGGACGCCTTTTCGAGATATCGCCATAAAGGTGGACCAAGGGTGACTCTAGAATGTTTGTACGATATGGGTATCAAACGAAAGGTGTTACTGAGCATTTTAAGAGGGAGTGGGCATGAGGTCTATAGGTGGACGCCTTTTCGAGATATCGCCATAAAGGTGGACCAGGGCTGACTCTAGAATTTGTTTGTACGATATGGGTATCAAATGAAAGGTGTTACTGAGCATTTTAAGAGGGAGTGGGCCTTAGGTCTATCGGTGGACGCCTTTTCGAGATATCGCCATTAAGGTGGACCAGGGGTGACTCTAGAATGTGTTTGTAAGATATGGATATCAAATTAAAGGTATTAATGAGGGTTTTAAAAGCAAGTAGCCCTTAGATGTATATGTGAAGGCGTTCTCACGATATCGACCAAAATGTGGACCAGGTGATCCAGAAAATCATCTGTCGGGTACTGCTAATTTATTTATATATGCAATACCACTAACAGTATTCCTGCCAAGATTCCAAAGGCTGTTGATTTTGCCTTGTAGAACTTTTTCATTTTCTTCTACTTAATATGGTAGGTGTCACACCCATTTTACAAAGTTTTTTCCAAAGTTATATTTTGCGTCAATAAACCAATCCAGTTACCACGTTTCATCCCTTTTTTCGTATTTGGTATAGAATTATGGCATTTTTTTCATTTTTCGTAATTTTCGATATCGATAAAGTGGGCGTGGTTATGGTCGGATTTCGGCCATTTTTTATACCAAGATAAAGTGAGTTCAGATAAGTACGTGGGCTAAGTTTAGTAAAGATATATCGGTTTTTGCTCAAGTTATTGTGTTAACGGCCGAGCGGAAGGACAGACTGTCGACTGTGTATAAAAACTGGGCGTGGCTTTCACCGATTTCGCCCATTTTCACAGAGAACAGTTACCGTCATAGAATCTATGTCCGTACCAAATTTGAGAAGGATTGGTAAATTTTTGTTCGACTTATGGCATTAAAAGTATCCTAGACAAATTAAACGAAAAAGGGCGGAGCCACGCCCATTTTGAAATTTTCTTTAATTTTTGTATTTTGTTGCATCATATCATTACTGGAGTTGAATTTTGACTTAATTTACTTATATACAGTAAAGATATTAAATTTTTTGTTAAAATTTGAATTTAAAAAATTTTTTTTTTAAAAAGTGGGCGCGTTCTTCATCCAATTTTTCTAATTTTTATTTAGCACATATATAGTAATAGTAGTAACGTTCCTGCCAAATTTCATCATAATATCGTCAACGACTGCCAAATTACAGCTTGCAAAACTTTTTAATTACCTTCTTGTAAAAGTGGGCGGTGCCACGCCCATTGTCCGAAATCTTACTAATTTTCTATTCTGCGTCATAACGTCAACCCATCTACCAAGTTTCATCGCTTTAACCGCCTTTGGCAATGAATTATCGCATTTTTTCGGTTTTTCGAAATTTTCGATATCGAAAAAGTGACGGATGGACATGGCTCAATCAAATTTTTTTTTCGATGCTTATGATTTTGATATATGGAAGTCTATATCTATCTCGATTCCTTTATACCTGTACAACCAACCGTTATCCAATCAAAGTTAATATACTCTGTGAGCTCTGCTCAACTGAGTATAATGAAGAGGAATAAACCCATTGGTGCGTAGTTTCGAAAAATGAAAAAGCAAAAACTGCAGAATTCTGCGAGGTCAAAAAACTTGATGGAAGCTTTCATTAAAAAAAAGAACCATTGCACAAAGTCCTACTTCTTCGAGTGAGGACTTGACTTCAGCTGAGGACACTGGCATAGAATGCGATAAGGATGCAAATGAAGTCAATAAGAATATTGAAGAAAAATCGGAGAAACATTTTTCAAACGTATGTGAAACCAGCGATGGACATGATATTTCCTCACATCTCCCTGAAGATAATATTCCTTGGCATGATCCTGCAAATGATGTTAACCGATGTGATCCTGAAGAAGACGATAAGAGTCCAAACACAAGTGGTTCAACTGCTACTTTTACACAAGATGTAGAAGCTTGGCCGTATAAAATCTATTCATCTTTTCGCAATTTGTTGGTCAGACAAGGCACGAGCAAACTTGAAAATATTGATGCAAAATTTCCATAGGATGGTACTGGACGACCTTTATCCAAAATTTGGTTCGAGAAAACTTTGAAAAATGGTGAACAGACCACTAGCACCTGGATGTGTTTTTCCGATCAAAAGTACTTTATTTGGTTTTTGTTGCATCTTGCTCCCACAGAAGAATTGTCAGAGTAACTTTACCAATGCTTCGGGGTTTTCATCGTGGCGTAAACTTAATCCACGTGTCCAAGATCATGAAAATGGCCCTGCTCACCGTTCAGCTTTCTTAGAATGGAAAGAATTAGAACGAACTCTGAATCAAGGTTGAGGTATCGATGCTGATTTACAACGCCATATTGCTAAAAAGCTAAAATATTGGAGAAATATACTCGAAAGAATTATTGCAATGATTCAAATTTTGGCTCAGCAAAATTTGGCTCTGAGAGGATACCGCGAGTCAATTGATGATTAGAATCCTGGAAATTTCCTGGCTCTGCTGAAATATTTGGTCGAATTTGATCCTGTCATGAAATCTCAACACGAACGCATTTCTTCACAACCAGGATGCATATCATATTTTTCTCCTAAGATTCAAAACGAACTTATCGTTCTGATGGGGAACAAAGTGCGTGAGTTTCTCATTTCCCAGCGTAAAAATGCGAAATATTACAGTTTGATGTTCGATTCAACTCCGGATTCCGCACATGATGAACAGATGTCTCAAATTATCAGATTTGTCGAAGTTAAACCAAATTCAGTCAAAATCAGGGAAGCCTTCATTGATTTTATACCTTTGAAAGTCAAAACAGCAGAACGAGTAACTGAAGCTATTACGAACAAACTAGACGAAGATGGATTGATCCTGAATGATTGCAGAGGTCAGTCGTATGACAATGCACCAACAATGGCCGGTATCTATACAGGAGTCCAGCAGATTATCGTCGACCTGAATCAACAAGCTGTTTTCGTTCCTTGTGATAACCATTCACTCAATTTGCCCGCGCAGTAAAATTTTTTGTAACAATACAGCATCTCTTTACTTATTTCTCCTCGTCCACCCACAGATGGGACGTTATTAAAAAATACGTGAATATAACGGTCAAAAGGCATTGTGAAACCAGGTGGAGTTTGGAAACTGAAGCTGTAAAGCCAGTATCAACACAATTGGACGAAGTCATCTTAGCGCTGGAACACTTGAGGGATACGGTCACTGAAAATATTGATACCAGAGAAGATGCTGCGTTAGTTAACAATGCTATGGAAACATTCGATTTCGTCGCTCTTTTGTTTTTTGGCAGAAATTCTCATATCATTTGATAGGGTTCAGAAACAGTTACAAGAAAAAGGAATCAGTTTCACTCATATACTGGGACAACTGCAGATATTGCCAGAAACTTTCAGTGTTTTATCCAGATGACTTAGACAACGAAGAATTGTTCAACGATATTCAAGACGTCCTACTTTTACTGAAAAGAGAAGAAAAATGAAGAAGAAATTGGATTCTCGCCTGAACAACTTCTGTTATATATTTCGTCAATGGGACGAGAAGCTTACAAGACATTAGCGACAGCTTTGCAAATATTACTGACAATATCTGTTTCAGTTGATTCCTGTGAAAGATCATTCAGCAAACTCAAATTGATTAAATCTTACTTGAGACCAACCATGAGTCAAAGTAGATTAACAAATCTTGCAATTCTTTCGATCGAAAATGAAACTGCTGCAATGTTGCATTACGAGGATATAATAGTAGCTTTGCAGAGATTAAAGCTAGAAAAGTAAACTTTTGAGTTGTTTAATTGTGTAAGAGAAAAAATTTTAAGATTGTAATGTTTCAAGATAACATACATCAGATAAAAGATTCATTTTCCATTAAAAATTGAGATCCAATGTTGATGTAATATTTCTATGAATGTAAAACTCGATTTCTCAGTAATAAAAAAATTTGGTGTAAAAAATTTTTTTTGGAGTATCATTTCTTCATCGTACGGAACAGCGAAAGTCGTTTTGTCGCCCCAAATCATTGCGCCCGGGGCTACCGCCCCCCGCCCCACCCTAGGTACGCCACTGGTTTTATGATGAAATCGCCGACAACGATAATATTATCCTGTGTTAAGCAATTATTATTTAAAATATCCTGCAAATACGTAATAAAGTCTCCATCACTTGAGCTTGGTGAGTGATAGATCATAGCTATTTTATATTGGGGAAAAATATTTTTTACTTTTAGAATAATACACCAGATATTTTAGTTCAATGCTTTGTTGTAGCCTGTTGTGTATTCAAATGAGTCTTTTGCATATTTTAGAATTCCACCCGTGTGCCTATTGTGTGAATCGCACCGTATAAGTTTATATGATTGTATTTCCAACACTTGATTTGTGATTTCATCGGTGGAATACGTCTGCGAGCAAAAGATAAAATGAGGATTTTGTGATTCTATCAAACGCTCTAGTTCACCTTTGTTAGCGACGATACTACTAATATTCAAATATATACAACTCAAGTCCTTAACTATTCGTTGCTAGCCCCGTGTCTTCTTTTTCGACTGCGTATGTTTTTTATACGCAGGACAGTCTTTACTAAAAGCGTGACGGTTAACATCGATGTCAGTAACTTTACTTTTTACTAATTCGCTACAATTAACACATTTGGTTATGTTTGAGGTGCATTCTTTGCTGTCATGGGCTCCAGCACATTTGCTGCACGCTACTTTATTTGTACACTTATTGGCTTTGTGCTTATATCCCGAGCATTTAAAACATCTCAAAACGCTTACATGCTCGTAAGCGACACAAGTGTCCCACTCTATATACAATTTTTTTTCTTGTAAAACATGTTCAGATGTTACTGCATTTGTTTCTACCAACGCAATTTAACTTTCTTCTCTACGATTTGTGTTTTCATACAGCTATAAAACTTTAAAATCTTTCCCAGCGAATGAATCGTTCTGCTTAACTAAACATTCTACCAAACGTTCATTGCTAATTTTGTCGTTGATCCAAACTATTTTAATAATTTTAAACGGTTTTATTTAACTGCACAGCCGTTGTGAACGAATCTTGTAATTGAAATTTAAGTAACTTCCCGATAAGCTACAAGCATGAAATTTGGAATATAGTTCAGAACCCGATGACAATGCAATAATAAGGAAAAAATCGCCGCTAGGTGGCGCATGGATCGAGATATTCACAAAAATCGTATTTGTAGCCCGATTTGGCTCATATTTGGAGCACATAATACATACAAGAATAGAAAGCGACCTATGAAAAAAAATCGCCGCTAGGTGGTGCATGGATCGAGATATTCCCAAAAATCGTATTTGGTGGACCGATTTGGCTCATATTTGGAACACTTAATACATTCAAGAATATAAATCGACCTGTGAAAGAATATCGCCGCTAGGTGGCGCATGGATCGAGATATTCGCAAAAATCGTATTTACGGCCCGATTTGGCTCATATTTGGAACACTTAATACATACAAGAATTGAAAGCGACCTATCAAAAAAAATCGCCGCTAGGTGGCGCAAGGATCGAGATATTCAAAAAATCTTATTTGTGGTCTCATTTCGCTCATATTTGAAACACATAATACGCACAAGAATTGAAAGCGACCTATGAAAAAAATCGCCGCTAGGTAGCGCAAAGATCGAGATATTCACAAAATCGTATTTGTGGTCCCATTTGGCTCATATTTGGAACACATAATACATGCAAGAATAGAAAGCGACCTATGAAAAAAATCGCCGCTAGGATCGAGATATTCAAAAAAATTTTTGGTCCGATTTGGCTCATATTTGGACCACATATTACATACATGAATAGAAAGCGACATATGAAAAAAATCGCCGCGAGGTGGCGTAGGGATCTAGATATTAATAAAAATCGTACTTGCGATCCGATTTGGCTCATATTTGGAACAAATATTAGATACAGTCCGGTAGAAGTGACATCAAAATACTTTTGTGTTCGAGGAGGGACAAGCATACATGGAGCCGAGTCGAGTAAAGTCTTTAGAAGGATTATGTATTGAGGACTTAGATTATAACAAATTTTCAGGAAAGAGTCCTTGTAACTAAATGAACTAAGTAGAATGAGAAATAACAGGCAATTAAATAAAGACCAAAAACTTGAAAATAAAATAATAAAAAAAAAATTATAAGTTAAACAGTTTTATCGAAAACAATACTTACAATAAGTAATAATAATACTAAAAGCTAGAAAATAATTAGGTAGGTCCTAGATACTAGTCATCATACTCCTCATCAAACCAGGGCGTTGAGCGCGTGAAATTTCTAAAAATGTGAGGCGTAGCATAACCTGATTAAGGTTCAGTTGGTCTTACTTATGACTATCAATAGAAATTTGACGTGTCTAACGCTTTTATTTAAATGTCTGATCAACGCTCTAGATTGATGAGGAGTGTGATGACTAGTACATAGGAGCTACCTAATTATTTTCTAGCTTTTAGTATTATTATTACTTAATGTAAGTACTGTTTCAATAAAACCGTTTAACTTAAAAAAATTTTTTTTTCAAGGTTTTTAAAAAATTTAATATTGAAAAATAGTAGTATTACAAGTAGAATAACTTAGTTAAAACATGCGGTATAAAAAATTTGACATATGAATCAAAAACACATTTACCTGTCATAAAAGAAAATGTAACTCGACTTGATTAAGGCTAAACAAGTGAACAAGAATTTAGGTTAGAAGGGTATATTGCTTTTTAATCCAAAAATGCTTCGAACTGCACACAATTTTTATACAATTTTAAATGTGCGCGGTTAGCTCCGTTGACGTTGCAGATGGGTTTTGGGGTATGTATACTATTCAGTGGACATCTAGGAACGAAAAAGAGTATACTTAAAAAAATTGGATTATTCTGAAAAATCCACTTTTGGCCAGCTAGATTGATCAAATACCCCACCCTGAGAATGACAGACGGACATGGCTAAATCAACTCAACTCTTCATACTGATAATTTCGGTATACTTAATGGTGGGTCTATCTATTTTCCTTTAATGACTTTTGAGAATCGTGACGAAGTTAATTACCATTTCATTTTGATGAAAGGTATAATTAGGTAGGTCCTAGGTACTAGTCATCACACTCCTCATCATTCGAGGGTGTTGATCAGGTTAGGTTAGGTTGAACTGGCCGGTCCATGAGGTCCTCACATAGACTGATTGAGTCCGTAGTGTTACCAGAAGTTTTTTTTAGCGACCAAACTATAAACCCCTATCAAAAACCAGGATCTATCTTATAAAATAACTCCGTCCTCTTCGCAAATACTAGAAGCTTCCTAGGGCTTAAGCCACTTGCTGATTCTAGATCTGACAGCTGTATCACTCCTAATAGCTGGAGTCTTAGCCTGGCAAGTGCAGGGCGCGAGCACAGAATGTGCTAGATCATTTCCTCCTCCAACCCGCACTTCCTGCATCTGCTATCACTGACCAAGCCTAATTTAAAGGCATGTGACGCCCGAAGGCAGTGTCCAGTCAGAATACCGGTCATGAGTCTACAGTCCTCTCTTTTTAATGATAGAAGCAACTTTGTTAGTCTAAGGTTGTAAGACCTACGCACATACTTCGCCACTTTACAGTGCCGCGCTTGAACCCACGCCTTTCCCGCTTGGTCGATCATGTGCACCTCTCGCCATCGCTTAATCTTGCCCAGTCTAATTGGGACGTCTACCGAGCAAGCTTCAAGGGATGCGCCCTTTTTACCTAGTTCGTCCGCTTTTTCATTCCCATCTATTCCCATATGCCCTGGGACCCAATATAGATGTATGTTTCTCCCTGTCCCGATTCTCTCCAGAGACTGCTTACACTCTAACACGTATTTAGATGCTGTGCTATGCGAGATTATTGCCTTAATTGCTGCTTTACTGTCAATATAAAAGTTAACACGGTTGCAGCTTAAGCTATTCTCTTCCAGGGTTTCTACTGCTTTGGTTACGGCTAATATTTCCGCTTGAAAAACGCTACAGTAATCCGGCAGCCTGTAGGATCTGCTTATTTCCGGATCAGCATCCTTCCACTATTTTGGAACCATCTGTGTACACATGTATCGCCTCGTCCGCCATTTGCGCACCCTTGCGCCAACCGTCCACATCTATTGTGGCTTTAAGATCTCCCTCGAAGCGCAGATAGGGAATCAGGTAGTCTGTTCGTCTTGTGATTGATGACGCTATACTACTATGGCCATATGGTCGGCGCTCAGTCTGCCCCGAGGCACCGAACCTAGTTGCAGTTGTTAATGCTATGTTCTTTGCTACCAGGTCTACAGTTGGAATGTGCAGAATGGCATACAGTTCAGGCGTCGGAGTTGTTTTCAAGGCTACCGTAATGCTAAGCATCGATAGTCTGCATATACCCTCAAATATTTTGAGGTATGTTGTTTTTTATGTGGCTCTCCACCAAACAAGAACTCCATAGTATAGAATAGGGCTTACAATCGCTGTAAAAACCCAATAAGAAAGAGAAGGGGATAAGCATTCTTTTACATGCATAGAGTGCCGTTGAGACCTTCTTCACCCTCTCCTCCACGTTGAGCTTCCATGACAGCCTACTGTCTAGGATGATTCCTACATATTTTGTGCAAGGTTTCTTCTGTAAGGTCACCCCTCCCAACTTAGACCTGGTCCAATTTAGGACCTCGTACCTCTTTATAAACAAGACCATATCCGCCTTCTCCGCATTGCCTTTCAACCCGACATTAGATGCCCAGGTATGAATATCCCGAAGCGCCAGATCCATCAAAGAACTAATCGTTGGAAGGCACTTTCCACTTATGACAATTGCAACGTAATCTGCGTAAGCCGTAAGTTTTACGGGTCCCTCATAGAATCGCCTGAAGAGTTGGTTGATGACCAGCGTCCCTAGCAGAGGTGATATCACCACTCACTGCGGCGTGCCCCTGTCCACTGATTTCGTGGCCCCGTACAATCCCCATTGTGATGTGATCTTCCTGCAATTTAACATGCAGCCGATCCATCTGATTTAGGCGGGATGTACTTTAACGTTAGTAAGGCCAGGAAAGCTACACGAGCAGTTCTCCAAGAGTGCGGTACATGATTCAGCCTTATGCACCCATCGAATATTATTTTAAGCCATTCCACGACCGCCATACTTGAAACTTGTAGTATGGCCGGGAATATACCGTCTGGGCCCGGCGATTTAAACTTTAAAAGCGTTTTCACTGCCCATTCTATCTTGATATCGGTCACAAAGCCCGGCATTACCCGCTTCGTGATCGAAGTGTGAGTGATGTCTGCTGGCTCTTCTAAACCGTCTCCCGATGGGAAATGTGTGTCGAGAAGCACCTCAACTGATTCCTCTCTATTACGTGACCGTTCTCTTGCTTTATTAATCCCTGGACTATGTTTCCCCTTGCTAGGACTTTTTTCAACCGTGCTGTTTCGCTGGAGCACTCTATGTCCGTACAGAAATTTTTCCATGAGATTCTCTTCGCCCTGGAAATTTCACGCTTGTAGATATTCAGTAGATCCCTGTACTCGTCCCGACACGCTTCGCTTTCCGGGGTCTTTGCGAGCTTAAACATTTCTTTTACATGTCTTCTAATAATAATAAAAATAATACCTGTCTTCTTAGAAGACTCAGCTCATTGCTCCACCATGGCGGCTTTACCTTTCCTCTGAATCTTCTTAGAGGGCAAGCTTTGTTATATGCAGTCATAAGAGTCCTTGTTAGGAATTCATTAGACTCCTCCAGTTCCTCCACATTGGCCACTACTTTGGGTTGTCCCAGTTTTGTTTCTACCTGTTCCTGGAATTTAGTCCAGTTCGTTGACCTAGGATTTATAAAGGTTCTTCCCTTCTCTACCCTCTTTAGGGGGATGCTGAAGCTGATATACGCATGATCAAAGAAGGATGGCCTATCAAGAACCATCCAATCATACCTTGATATCTCACGCTCGGAGCTCAATGTAACATCCAGAACATTGCTGGATGTTGGACCAATGTATGTAGGGACATTTCCCTGTTGGCTATCTACAAATTGGTTTGCACGATGTAACAAAATAGAGATTCGCCCCTCTCGTTCGTATCTGCTCCTCCCCACGCATTGTGGTGCGCATTTGCATCTGCGCCCTTCCTCCTGCACTACCCTTTTACACTCCATCGGTGGAACCTCCGCAGCATAGGCCATGTAGCAGGACGCTAGGATAAACGCCTGCTTATTCTTTTGCTAAACGGTCACCACTACGAGGTCCTCAGTAGTGCAATTAGGCAGCATATATGAATGTAGCTGTTTCCTTACCATTACTACAGCTCGCACCCGTCCTTCCGTTTGCGCGTAGTAACCGCCAAACCCACGCGCGCTAATTCCACAAACCTTTCCTCCCGATGAGGGCCACGGCTCCTGGATCAGCGCAACGTCAAACAAACCCTGTTCAAGGGTTAGGAGGAGTTCGCTCGACGCCACTTTACTGTGTTGGAGGTTTATCTGTAGGACTCGCAGCACCATTGGGCTGTTTATCCCCATCCAGTACCTTCGTATTGACGTCGTCTTCCTCCCCATATCCTTTTGGTTTAGAGTATTCGAGGCCCCCTCCAGCCTCTCCTGACTGTTGTGCCGGGTGTTCCTCTGTGCGAGTCACAGCACCATTTAGCGGTTGGTCCTCTTCTAGCACGTTCGTGGTGACGTCGGGGGCCTCAACCTGTCTTTTTCCCCTTAGGCTTTTGAGGTCCTTTTCGACTTCGGCCACTTCTAGCATGTTAGGATTTTTATCCTCGGGACTTCTTTTCCTGTGTCGCATGCAAATTTTGCCAGTGCCAAAGGACATTTTGTCAAACTGCGTGTACAAAATATCCTCCGCCTGCTTGTTTATTTAGAAGATGTAGAACTGACCTTCTTCGGTATGTCGAAATACAGTAAGTAACTTCCAATCCTGTGTCGGTATGTTCGGATTTTGATTCTGCAGAAGTCGTAGTGTATCCTCCGACTTCATCACGCATGGTATCCATACCTTAACTTTGGTACCGTGGGGATTTGCGCTTTATCCACCACCCCAAACCGCGCGTTCTTGCCTTGCCTGTGGAGGTTTGGAACTACGCTATCATCTTCACAGCATTATACCATCCCCCCGAATCAAAGGATGGAAGGGGATAACTTGGTTTTTCCCGCATCATCTTAAGCATTGAGCTAATAAGCTCCCTTTCCACAGATCTCCACCTGTCAGTAGTCATTTGTCCGAAAGGACTGCCACGATCAACCAGCGCCACAGTCAGTGACTGCTTTGCCACATCACTCATCTTCTCGGGAAAAGCCGGAGTCTTAGTGCTATCTCTCTTTGGCAACTCCGACAAAGCCGGAGTCTTAGCGTTAACTCCCTTTAGCACCTCCGAGAAAGCCGGAGCCTTAGCGTTATCTCCCCTTGGATTATCTCCTACTTCCGTAGTTGGAACTTCCCTTTGACTCGCAGCTTTCGAGGTGGTTGCTACCTCGTTATTGGGGCCATCTGTCTTACAGCTTTGGGCCAACTTGTCTTGTTGATGTTGGGTGTTGATCAGACAATTAAATAAAAGCGTTGGGCGCGTGAAATTTCTAAAAATGGCGTAACATAGGCTGATTAAAGTTCAGTTGGTCTTTCTTATGACTATCAATAAAATTTTTCAATTTGTTAAACAAACAAAACAAAACAACAAAAGTTCAATTGGCAAATCAGCTGCCTTCGAAAATTCCTATTCCCCAATTATTTTTCTCCCTGGGAGAAAAGAATTGGAGGAATTTTCCCGCGATATTAAAAAAATCCGCGAGAACGGAATTCCGAGGGAATATTTAGCATTGGGCTTATTATGTTTCCTGGATTCCAGCGTGATAAAGCTGTCAAGCAGGCTAGATAATACTTGGCCCAGTTTATGTAAATATGGGGAGGTCGTATCTAATGCCTAGACGTGAAAATCAGACCAGTAGGTATGCTGTTATTCCTTAGGCCAGTTAGGGTCTTAAATTATATATATAAGGATATAGACAGGTAGTACTTTGTTATTTTTTCGAAAGGGCCATAACGTGAGTATGATTATTTTGACTAGCAGTTTCGATCTCCCCGAATGAAACAAACAATCTCAGTGAATTTATACTTACTGAAAAAACTAAACTTTTAGAAATAAAATTTTATAACAAAATTCCGCAAAATATGAAATTTAATGGTTATAGTTATTATTCAGAAAAAAAGTAATGTACTGCATTTTGAAAGGCTTCATTCAGAAAAGTATGAAATTAAGGGGTTTTGATTATTATATCTACATTTTATTTGTACATACTTGTAATGTTAAAGAATAAACGAACAAAAATATGATCCGTTCTTTGATTTCTCGTATTTTTCGTCTGCGCTTTACGTTAATATATACATATAACAAAATTTTAATCTGTAGGACTCGTATTATTCAAGTGGCACTGTTCCCATGACGTAACTGTAGTTTTCTACAACGGGCGTTCTCCATCATGTTATATAATCACGGTTCTGAGCATATTCCTCAGGATAACGACCAGCCGCTGAAAATGAGATCATAAATTTTCATTTGGTTTTAAATAGAATATACAAACAAACTCAGTTTTTCTATTTGAGCCATTTGTGATTTTATTAACTTGTTCATCCTGACACAACAAGAAAAATTATATTCTAGTGCCAGTCGTGTATGATATAATAAGATATACTTATAATTAGATATTCTTAACCTAATAAAGGGAAAAAGAAAAGATAAATATTAAATACGGATAAAGGGAAAAGGTTGTACAGTATTTTATTTTGAAAATCGAGAAATGAAAAAGCATGTACACATATTCTTTCAGGTTCTTACAGAAAGTATCAATATGTAAAAGAGTTGTGGTGCTTAATAATTATTATAGAATCTAATCACCTCATTTTTAAAATTCAGCCTTAATCTAGCTGGAAGTGAGTTCCAAAAACGAACCGTGTTAATGAAAAATTTAAGTTCAGAACTCAGAGTTTTAAGGCAGTGTTAGGACTTTTAACAAATTATCGAGAAGAAATATTAAACAACTTAACAAAATATCCACACACATGGTCAAGTCGTATTAGCACAAAGACATATCTGGCAACGTTCTTATAAACAACATTTAGCCTGTTCTTACATCAGAGTCACAGGCAGTTTTCACAGCCATACAATAGCGTAGGTATTAAGTACGGCAAGAAGTAGTGTTATGTGCAGAGTGTGCTTCTTTACAATACTGCACCATTCAATTGTGTTGTATTCGACTTTACGATGCACACTACGAACCAGAAATTAATTAAATAATTAAAATATTGCACAAAACGCTTATTATGCATTGAAATAAAAATAAAATAATTTTAAAAAAATTTTTAAGTTAAACGGTTTTATTGAAAACAATTCTTACATTAAGTAAGAATAATACTAAAAGCTAGAAAATAATCAGGTAGGTCCTAGGTGCTAGCCATCACACTCCTCATCAATCTAATGCGTTGATCAGACAATTAAATAAAAGCGTTGGATGCGTCAAATTTCTATTGATAGTCAGAAGTAAAACCAACTGAACCTTAATCAGGTTATGCTACGCCTCACATTTTTAGAAATTTCACGCGCCCAACGCTTTTATTTAATTGTCTGATCAATCCTAGATTGATGAGGAGTGTGATGACTAGTACCTAGGAACTACCTAATTATTTCCTAGCTTGTAGTATTATGTTACGTGGCTGACTGTTTGCGGTGGTGAGGAGCGGCGGCAAGCAGGTATGCTTGCATCCCAGGCTAGCTCGTCGTCTTAGGCGGGGTATTGCCTTACCCGCAGCCACATGAACAAAAAGGGTTCGCACTTGCATATGTTGTAAAAAAAGGGGAAAACTGAAGAAGATAAAAATAAACGTGGGGGCAAAGCTAGAAGGGGAAAGTATAATGGGAGACAAAATGAGGGGTCTTCCCGCCCTCTGTAGCGTAACTTGCGCTGAACCGTGGGCACTGTGCTGAATCCTATTTAGCATACAGTGCCCCCTATTCTGACATTGGTCTGTCAATCTGTCCTTCCGCTCGGCCGTTAACACGATAACTTGAACAAAAATCGATATATCTTTACTAAACTTAGTTCACGTACTTATCTGAACTCTCTTTATCTTGGTATTAAAAATGAGCGAAATCCGACTATGACCACGCCCACTTTTTCGATATCGAAAATTTCGAAAAATTATAAAAAAAATGCCATAATTCTATACCAAATACGAAAAGAGGGATAAAACAGTATACATAACCTTAGAAAAAACTATGTAAACTGGGTGTGACACCTAACATATTAAGTAGAAGAAATTGAAAAAGTTCTGCAGGGCGAAATCCCTTCGAATCAGGAATACTGTTCGTGGTATTGCTTATATAAATAAATTAGCAGTACCCGACAGATGATGCTCTGCATCACCCTGGTCCACATTTTGGTCGATATATCGAAACCGTCTTCACATATAGGACTAGGGGCCACTCCCTTTTAAGACCTCCATTAATATATTGAATTTGATACCCATATCGTACAAACACATTCTAGAGTCACCCCTGGTCCACCTTTATGGCGATATCTCGAAAAGGCGTCCACCTATAGAACTAAGGCCCACTCCCTTTTAAAATACTCATTAACACTTTTCATTTGATACCCATTTCGTACAAACAAATTCTAGAGTCACCCCTGGTCCACCTTTATGGCGATATCTCGAAAAGGCGTCCACCTATACAACTAAGGCCCATTTCCTTTTAAAATACTCATGAACACCTTTCATTTATTACCCATATCGTACAAACACAATCTAGAGTCACTCCTGGTCCACCCTTATGGCGATATCTCGAAAATGCGTCCACCTATAGAACTAAGGCCCACTCCCTTTTAAAAAACTTATTACCACCTTTCATTTGATACCCATATCGTAAAAACACATTCTAGAGTCACCCCTGGTCCACCTTTATGGCGATATCTCCTTTCGCAAAAGTGCTGTGATGCGTTTTGACTAAATTTGATTGCGGGGGGTTTTGCACCCAGGAAAATGGGTGCGTTCGCATGTAATGAAAAAAACAGCAGAAAATAGATAGTTAGTAAGAAGTCATAATAATTAATTTTATTGAACAGTAATTGATAGTGATAGTATGCCCTGGGTTCAACTCCCGGGCAAAGCAACATCAAAATTTTAGAAATAAGATTTTTCAATTAGAAGAAAATTTTTCTAAGCGGGGTCGCCCCTCGGCAGTGTCTGGCAAGCGCTCCGATTGTATTTCTGCCATGAAAAGCTCTCAGTGAAAACTCATCTGCCTTGCAGATGCCGTTCGGAGTCGGCATAAAACATGTAGGTCCCGTCCGGCCAATTTGTAGGGAAAAATCAAGAGGAGCACGACGCAAATTGGAAGAGAAGCTCGGCCTTAGATCTCTTCGGAGGTTATCGCGCCTTACATTTTTTTTTTTTAATTGATAGTGAGAATTTGATTGATTACAAATTGAAAAACCGCTGTGTATTATAGTAAGTTAACAAAGGAACTTCTTATCTTGCCTGTGGGTAGCTGCTGGTCGCTCACGAACGTTGTAAACTGAAGTGAAAGTTTAGAGAAAAGAAAATGTCCATGGCACCTGCTGATAGCTAATTTTCGTCGAGTTTTCTCCTTCTAATTTAGTTTTCGGCGGGTTATGGACCGCTTCTGATAAATATTTAGGCTAGTGGCCTAGACTGCGGCCTCCTTGCGGCGAGCAAACTGAGAAACCGTATAATGCACCAGCAACCATCCCAAGGCAGGGTGTACTTAATTGCCTTAAAGCTATGGAACCAATTTAGGATGAACCTCACCAATTCCAAGATGGTCTCCACTCTTGACAATGTAGTGAATGAAAGGAGAAAAATGGCTAATGTTCAAGGACGTGGGTTTGCTTGGTTTCAAAATGCACCTTTTTACTCAGATGTAGAAATTGCCAATTGTATAAATATGGATATGTGCAGTGGTCTATGATACTGGTTTCAGCAACTTAGTGCAGGAAATTTACGAAAATTACCAGTTTTATTTGTAAAATAAAACTTAAAAAAAAAGGACGTGTGGCACTCGGGGACTGCCACGGTAAAGCTATTGCATATTATCAGCTTATGCAATTATAATATTTATGCAACACTTTGTTTTCTTTGATATTAATACAAGTTTTGTCTTTGATATTAGTTCAAGTAAAAATTTTTAAGCGTGGTGACCGTAAGAAAACAAATTTTTTACTTTTATTGAATAAATGAGAAGTTAATATTGGTAAACAATTTTTATTATTATCTTACAAGATATGTACATACATAGGTTATTCAGTAACATTTATAATGGAAATTATAGGTTTATGGTAAGTGAAATAGGAAACATACGTTTGAGACTTGATATCCTCTAAATATCTTGAAAATACCGCGTCAATGGTGGTCCCATATTTTGTTGTGGATCCTTTTGGATCATTATTTATTTTCAAATTGAATTTTTCAAAAAGAACACTTGTCAACCGGTTTGATTTTTTATCAGCGAAATTTATGTTGAAATCGCCGGCCAAGATAAGTGGAAATTTATTAGCATTTGTACCAAGTATTTTTGCCCCTTCTACAGAGTACTCCAGTAAAGTGCGATGAATAAAATGCTCTACCTCGTCGTTGCTACCATGACAATGTGTGGCCCATTTCTAAGCTTGCATAAGCACGCACAAATATCTCCAACAAATGAGCACCTAAAATTAACATTGCTAACGTGTGCAATATTTATTTCAATATTCGGAGTAATAATATTAGTAACGTTATTGTTATCTCGTTTGAATTGAACAATACATTTGAAATTAGGTATTTCAATCGGATTATCACGCGTCATGCCATTTTCGGTAAGAAGTGAGACATTTATTTGTCTCGTAACTTAATCTTGTAAATCGTATTTGTGACTATTTAGACTTTGGCAATTGAGAGTAATTATTGAAATGCCATTTCTATTACTAATGAAATCTAAGACACTTTGAGCTATCGTCTGAACACTATTTAAAGATAGTCTTTTGAATTCTTGCAACAAATATGCAGTCGATGCAGCTTGCTTTCGATTATGATAAAACTTAAATGCGGCATTATCGTTTTTTGTAGTGATATACAATTTTTCAATATTTGTCACCCGAGAGAGCGCAACATAAACGAGTTACTGAGAATGTGATTTACTATACTCATATACTATTTCGTCAAAAGTTCCACCTTGCGACTTATGTATAGTTAGAGCAAGAGATGAAGCTAATGGAAAATGTTTGCGTTTGGCTATACATTTTCTATCCGGTGTTAATGAAATATTTGCTGTTCGTAATTCAATGGGTGCCAGCTACAGCGCAGTAGTGAAGATAAATGTACACCAAAGACAAATACTGATCGAATAATAAAGATGTTGCAAGCGCGAACTTCAGTGGAAAGCAGCGGAGCTTCACAAAATTCTAGTAGGTCACTTTCACCACACCAAAAACTTTAACACAATTTTTGAGATAATTTAAGCACACAAAATACACTGATTGTAGTTTTAGAGTGTAAAAATATAAATTCTGAACAGATTAGCTGAATAAAAAGTGTACAGATAATTATTAGATAACAAATACAGACAGTGGTATGTTAACAAATTCTGCTGTGGTAAGTGGTGAATGTGACCTACTAGAGGTTTTGTGAAGCTTGCTTCACACTATTTTTCGTCCCTGCAACATCTTTATTCTTCGATAAGTCTTTGCCAAAGACAACAACCAATACTCGCATAAATAGATCCAGTTTTATGTAATCAGCCTGTTGCTAGCACCGAAAATTTTGCTCTTATTAACAGATGTTTTTCCATGATTTTATGTACATATATCAGTTACGGTTTTTTTGATTCAGTCGCCACGCCCAAAGCCCGCGATAAAGTCTATGCAATAGCTTAAAATCAAAGGGAACAGCTATGTACGTAATTAATGTACTAAGTTCAACAGCAACAAAGGCAATTATGTACAGCGCGTGTGTGTTTGTTGGTGTGCATCATCTAGCATGAAGGTCATCTGGCATCTGGCGGTTACCAGTGCCATCTACAGCGCAGTAGTGAAGATAAATATACACCAAAGACAACAACCAATATCCGCATAAATAGATCCAATTTTATGTAATCACCCTGTTGCTAACACCGAAACTTTTTCGAACCTTTTTTGACAAATATCAGTTTAGGTTTTTATTGATTTAGTCGCCAAGCCCGCGATAAAATCTATGCAATAGCTTAAAAAAAAATAACTTTTTGTACGATATTCCTTGCCTTTTTTCGTTGAAACGGTTGGATTGAAACCAAACATTGAACGCTCAATGATTCGTTTCGTTTGTTCAGTCTATGATGACAAAATCTTACAGACTAGATACAAAAATTAATAAAATGTTTTAAAACAAAATAGCTGACTTGAAGGATTCTCTGGACAAAGAGAAATCAATATTTACAACCGTTATTTATTTTTTTATTTATTTTTATAGTTACATCTATGAACTGCTGAACTGTGGCAGACCTCCGAATCATGCCAGCAATATTTTGATACCAGTTATCTCTGGTATGAAGGCCATTTACGCATAAGCACGAAGACGACATCCGAGCGGCGATGCCCTGATATGATCGAGTGATGCGTTGCAGTATGTGCTTGGGGACTTTTACAAATGTTCGTAAAGGGCGAAGGCAACATCCGAACGGCGATGCACTGATATGATCGAGCGATGCCCTGCAGTATGTGCTTCGGCGACTTTCATTGTATGCGCGCGAGAGCTTGGAAGGCGCTTCATAGCAGAATATTTAGCAGCCATACATTTGTATTGATGTTATGGAAGCCTGCCTAAACAGTAATAAATTGATAGTGTTTTACAATGCATATACAATTTTTTTTTTTAAACCTATTGGCATTACATGATTTGATATCATTAGGTAGCTCCTTATGGCATTTTAATCCCTTATAGTACAAGTTACGTTTATCTGCTACGGTTTTATAAGCAGGTCGATTGAAGTTATTTTTGCTTCGAGTTTTTACAGAATGCATATCTTTTACATATTTGATGTTACTCTTTAAGTACGCAGGCAAATTACCGTCTATTATGTTCTTAATAAATTCCATAGTAAAATATAAAAGTCGCTGTCTAAAGCTTGAGCAATTTAGAGTAGAGGGCATGTCTTTGATAGGTGTGTCATAGCGTTTTTTGGGTATGAATCTCATAGCTCGATTCTGTTTCTTTTGTAGCTTGTATATCGGACTATCTCACAATATGAAAAATATAGCCGGGCAGTAAATAAAATGTGGTTCGATTATTGATCTGTAAACCATTACCTTGTATTTCTTATTAAAATATTTGCAGGTTCTTTGTGTAAAATATTTTTTTTTAACTATTTTTCCTACTGTATAATCAACGTGCTCATTGAAATTGAGTTTATCATCTATTTCTATTCCCAAATATTTGTTGGTGTTGACTTTTTCGATTAGTTCGTGGTTAATATTTAAATTTTACGGAAATTTCGTCTGGGAATGACCATTAATTTGTTTTTTGTTGACAATCAATTTAAGTCTGTTCACGCATAACCAATCATAAACACTATTTAGATCTACTTGCAACTTAGTATATATTTCGGTTATATTGTCTCCACTAAGCATCAGTAGTGTATCATCCGCGAAGAGTTTAATATCACAGTACTTTATGGAGTTAGTTATATCATTGATATAAATGTTGAACATTATTGGTGCCAGCACCGATCCTTGCGGAAGGCCAACTGGTACCTCTCTTTTCTCCGATAAGGATTTTCCAACTTTTGTTCTTTGATTTCTATTAATGAGGAAATCTTCAAACCATTTTGATTCATTACCAGCGACACCTAGGTTGGCTAGCTTATTAGTACCTTTCGGTCTATCGTCTCAAATGCACGTTTTAAATCTAAAAATACCGCTATTATATCTTTATTCCTACTTAAATCTTCTTTCCAGTTCGCAATAACTAAATTCAAAGCGCTTTCACAGGAATGTTTCTTTTGGAAACCAGATTGATGGGTTATAATAATTTCTTTATCTTCTAAGTATTTTACAAGCTGGTTTTTTACGACTGTTTATAGAATTTTCTCGTCACTTTGTAACGTATTAATGGGTCAGATCTCATCCACTCTAATGGTATTTTTAACCTTTTCTATCGGCACTACTACGGAAGATTTCCATAAATTTGGAACTAAACCTGTTTCTAAGCTTTCATTAACAACTTGGGCGTAAAAAAACCCCTGTATTGGTTATGGAGGCTTTAATAACTCCTTCCGAAAGGAGCTTTTTCCCTCCAATTTTGTTTTTGAACCTGCTAACTATTTGAAGTACGTCAGTTGTAGAAACTTTTGGCAACTTAAAAACATTGGTGCCATTTTCCACCCTTAGAGTACTATTATAATTAACGGAGATAACCGGGATATGCAGGCTGATCTCCAATATACTGTCAATAAAATAATCATTTAACGACTGCGCTATATCACTTTCCAGATTATATAGTTGGTCGTTTATTATTAACTTCATAATGACATTATTTTCTTGAGCCATGCTCACATTGCCTTGCTATCACCAACATTACAATCGATTTTGTGTCCCATATACTTCGCTTTTTTAATCTTAATTAGCCGCTTATATTTACGTTTTATAGCGATATATTCATTCCATTCCCCAGTTGTTATAGCGACTCTGCAGAGATCTAGTTTATGCTCGTTCAAATTTGAAAGTTCAAAATCATACCACTTGTTCATAAGCTTAACACTGACTTCTTTAGAATATGTCAGTGTGGCCTTTGCATTAGACAGGGTATTATGTAGCAAGGTAGCTTTATTTTCGATACTCAAGTTTTCAAAGTCAGTGAAGTTGAACTGTCGTAATTGGTTAATAAGACTGTCACATGTATAATTTTCCCAAGAAATTATCATTTTCGTAGGTCTCATTTGAAGTAATGTATCTAACTTGATTTTTAATTGAATAGTTTCATGATCTGAAATCTGATATTCTTCTAGTTTTGCACATAATATTGAGCTACTATCTGTAAATAATAGGTCTCTCAATGTTTCAGTGTTATCGCTCTTTCGTGTGTAAAAATCTATTTTTTGTTCCATAGCAAAGGATCGAAATAAGTCAACTAACTGTTTAGTGCTCTTAAAGAAGTTTATTTTGAAATCGCCGAGAACGATTATCCTTTGTTAAGCAATTATTATTTAAAATATCCTGCAAATACGTAATAAAGTCCCCATCACACGAGCTTGGTGAGTGATAGATCACAGCTATTTTATATTGAGGAAAAATATTTTTTACTTTTTGAATAATATACCAGATATTTTTGTTCAATGCTTTGTTGTAGCCTATTGTGTATTCAAATGAGTCTTTTGCATATATTAGAACTCCACCCGTGTGCCAACTATGTGAATCTCACCATTTAAGTTTATATTATTGTATTTCCAACTCTTGATTTGTGATTTCATCAGTAGATTTTGTGATTCTATCAGACGCTCCAGTTCAGCTTTGTTAGCGACGATACTACTAATATTCAAATATATACAACTCTGTTCCTTAATTATTCGTCGCTAGACCCGTGTCTTATTTTTCGACTGCGTATGTTTTCTACACGCAGGACAATCTTTACTAAAAGCGTGATGATTAACATCCACATCAATAACTTTTTTTTTTTACTAATTCGCTACAATTAACACATTTGGTAATGTTTGAGTGCATTCTTTGCTGTCATATGGGCTCCAGCACATTTGTTATTCGCTACTTTATTTGTACACTCATTGGATTTGTGCTTATATCCCGAGCATTTAAAACATCTCAAAACGCTTACATGCTCGTAAACGACACAAGTGTCCCACTCTATATACAATTTTTTTTCTTGTAAAACATATTCAGAAGTTACTACATTTGTTTCTACCAACGCAATATAACTTTCTTCTCTACGATTTGTGTTTTCATACAGCTTTAAAACTATAAAATCTTTTCCAGCGCATGAATCGTTCTGCTTAACAAAACATTGTACCAAATGTTCATTGCTAATTTTGTCTGTGATCCCAACTATTTTAATAATTTTTTTTTAATTCATTCTTATTTTTAGTCTTGTCTGTATCATAATCATTTCCAATCGCTTCCCTTACTTTTAATTGAACTTTCTCACAAGCATCTTTATTTCTACATTCTACCATTATAGCTCCACTATTTATTTCTTTAACATTTCTTACTAGGCCATCAGTAGGCTCAAGAACTTTTTTCAGAGCTTCCTTAGTTTCCTTAGCTTTTTTACCTTTCTTTTCCGGTTTGATGACAATTTTATTCTCATTTGCGGCGGCGACCTGAGCATAAGATTGTTTGGAAATTTTCTGCTCATTTGTTACGCGTAAGTTGTCTACCAACTCATTGTTCTTTTTAAATTCATTCGACAAATCCCTTACGATTTCATTTTTCATTGCATTCATTTTTACTTCAATATTGTGCTCCAAGAGGGAGTTGAAGTCCGTGATAATGCTACTTTTTATTTGAGAGCATTTATTACTAAATATCTGCTCAACTATTTGCTTAATATCACTTGATTACATTTTTGTTTCTTCACATCTGCTAATAAAATGTTTAATTTCAACAAATTTTCTATTTGTATCTGATAACGCGCACTGGTTGCAGAACCATTTCAAATTAATATTATCGGTTATTATTCTGACTTCGTTCCTTTTGATGTTACTGCACTTCAAGCAGAAGCTATAGCCACACCCAAGCAAGCTATCATCTCATCTACTTGAAACAGCTTTGCAGTACATTCTTTGCACACTGCTGGCATTATAAATTGTATATCTATTCAGTATAAGGCCAAAATATACAATAATATTATATTCTTAAACTAACTAGAATAGCAAAAGTTATACATATAATTTTTCATAGCAGTTTTAGTTTCAGTGGGTTAATAAATATAAAAACCTATTCTATCGTGGTGGTAGCACTGATACGTAAGTTATTTATCTATTGTCTTCCACTCTTTTGCCGGTGTTAATATTTTGAGCTTCTTGTGGACTGGGCAAAGAACACTTAGATTCCAATCGTCGGGCATGCACTCGTACGCCCATATTTTGCGAAGAAGCTGATGCATGCGCCTTACAAACTCCTCGCCGACGTTTTGAATAGTTCCGCAGGCAATTCATCAGCGCCCGCGGCCTTGTTGTTTTTCAATCTGGTTATTGCTATTCTGACTTCGTCATAATCGGGTGGGGGGACATTCGTTCCATCATCATCGATTGCGGTATCGGGTTCGTCATCCCTGTGCGGAAAATCGCTGTCTCCATTTAGGAGAGCAGATAAGTTTTCCTCCATAATCTAAGTACTTTCTGGACATCAGTTAAAAGGTCGCCGTTTTCGTTCTTACAGGAGTTTGCCCCGGTCTTCCGTCTGTCGCCGAATTTTTTGGTAACATTTTCGGGCGTTATTCCTGGTGGCTAGCAGTTCAAGCTCCTCGAACTAACGCCTTTCTGCCTCTGCTTTTATCTTCCTGAAAAGGCGTCTCGCTTCCCTTTTTAACTCGCGATAGCGTTCACACAATCCTCTTGTTGCGCTCGCTTTTAACGTAGCTCTGTAGGCAGCGTCTTTTCTTTCGGCTGCAACACGGCATTCTTCATCTTACCAGTTGTTTCTCCGTGGCCGTCCGTAACCAATTGTTCCCTCGGCGGCAGTACGAAGTGCTTTGGAGATATGCTTCACTGCTCCTGCATTCCCTCAGGCTGAGTTGAGCTCTAAGAGAGCAGGTGTGAGAGTCGAGTTGCGAAATCATTGGCAGTCTGTTGCTATTACAGCCTTTCGACGTCTAGCTTTCTTTGTGTTTTTTGTTCCCTGGTTTTAGCCGTATTTTGGCTGCGACGAGATAATGGTCCGAGTCGATGTTAGGTCCTCGGATCGTGCGCACATCTAAAACACTGGAGGCATGCCGTCCGTCTATCACAACGTGATCGATGTGACTGCGAGTATTTCGATCGGGTGCAAGCCATGTAGCTTGATGTATCTTTTTATGCATGAACCTCGTGCTGGACCATGAATGACCATGTTTCGAGCACCGGCAAAGTCAATCAGCCAGTCATCCATTAGGAGAAGTTTCGTTGTGTAGGCTCAACTTTCCGACTGTAGGACCAAAAACACCTTCTTTGCCCACCCTGGCGTAAAAGTCGCCATGCACGACTTTTATATCATGGCGGGGCAGCGCTCGCATGTGCGTTCTAATTGTTCATACAAAGCGTCATTCACCTCATTGTCTTTCTCGTCTGTTGGTGCATGGGCGCCGATGAATGATATATTAAAAATGTTTGCTTTTATTCGGATAGTGGCGAGACTTTCGTCCACAGGCGTGAACGCCAGTACTTAGCGACAAAGTCTCTCTCCCACCACGAATTCGACGCCGAAACTCCGCCTATTTGTATGGCCACTCCAATAGATGTCACAACTTTTAATCTTCTTTCTTCCTTGCTTCGTCCAACGCATTTCTTAGATGGCGGTGATGTCAGATTTTGCTTTGACGAGGACATCAACCAGCCGGGCATCTGCACCAATCCCATTCAGGGAGAGGATATTCCAGGTGCATGCCCTCAATTCATTGTCCATCAAAGGTTTGCCATGGTCGTCATCAAGAAATGGTTGTCTTTTTATCCTAGGCTTGTTGTTGCTTTTCATTGGAGTGTTGTTGTTGTTGTTGTAGCAGTGCTTCGCCCCACCTAACAGCCGCGACCGATCACAAATTGTCATAAATATCCTCTAACGGGAGTCCAAGGAAACTTGCTGTTTCAACAGGGGTGGACCATAATGAAAAGGGTGTTAGAGGCGTTGGTTTCACATTACAATTAAAGAGATGGTTGGTGTCATGTGGGGACAAATTGCAAGTGGGGCATACTTTTTGTAGTGGATTTACCGGGCAATTCCCGGCATAAAGGTCCGACCCCTATTTGTGGAGTTCACCAAGGACCTGCTTGTGTTTTTTTGCTTCATACGGCTGGTTCTCAGGTGCCGTATTTCCTCAAAATGCTTACGGAGATGACTCCTTAAGCCCCTAGGCGGTGTTGGCTCATCAATCAGATGTCTGTTTGGATTCCCAGGTTTCTGGGTATTCAACAGGAACTGTTTGGTTAGCATCTCATTTCTCTCCCTGATGGGGAGTATTCTCGCCTCATTATGTAGATGGAGTTCTGGGGACATAAGAAGGCAGCCCGTGGCGATTCTGAGAGCAGTATTTTGGCAGGCCTGTAGCTTCTTCCAGTGGGTAATTTTTAGGCTTGGCGACCATATGGGTGACGCGTAGCACGTAAACGGCTGGCCAATTGCTTTGTATGTAGTAATGAGCGTTTCTTTATCTTTTCCCCAGGTACTGCCAGCAAGGGATTTGGGGATTTTATTACGGCTCTGGATTTTCGGAACAATTGCGGCTGCGTGCTCACCAAAATGTAGATCCTGATCGAACGTCACACCCAAGATTTTGGGGTGTAGGACAGTCGGTAGCGTAGTGCCATCGACGTGGATGTTCAAAATGGTCGACATTTGGGACGTCCATGTTGTAAATAAGGTCGCGGAAGATTTAGTCGGTGATAATGCCAGGTTTCGCGAGGCGAAAAAACTGGAGAGATCAGGGAGGTAGCCGTTTATTCTCTTGCGGAGCTCATCGAACTGTGGGCCTGTGCCTGGGCCATTATTGTGCAGTCATCGGCGTATAAAACGATTGTGACTCCTTCTGGTGGCGAAGGTAGCTTAGATATGTAGAAATTAAGCAAAAGCGGGGATAGGTCACCACCCTGTGGCAACACGTGTTTAATTCTTCTTGATTTTGTTGTTTCGTTTCTAAATTGCAACGATGCCTGACGAATCAATGGAGTGTGGTTTGACGTGGCAAGTCCCAAGCCCAGCGCACATCCCGCTCAGCGGGGGTGAAAATATTACTTGCGCGTTTACATAGCGAGCCGCTTGATCCAAAACAGACGCCCGCTTGCAGCCGCACCTCGTTGTGGACAGATGCTGCTGATGAAATACCCCCTTTCTAGCCCTTAAACCGATTAGTCAGAGTGGCCTAGCCAGGTTGTCGCCTTCTCAACTTAGCTCACCACTAAACGGATGTTTAGTGGCTACCCAGAGGATAATTGGCCGCAAGCGACCGGAAGTTGTGAGCTGCTTGAACCGCATGCAAAAGAATCGCTCTGGCCATTCCCAGGTTAATGGCGATCAGAAGCATTCCCCACTTTCGTGGACCTTTACACACGGATCCAACCTCATAACGTGTCACTAAATGAACTAAATAGAATGAGAAATAATAGGCAATTAAATAAAGACTAAAAGCTTGAAAATAAAATAATTAAACAAATTTGTATAAGTTAAACGGTTTTATTGAAAACAATACTAACATTAAGTAATAATAGTACTAAAAGCTACAAAAAACAAGTAAGTGCGCGACTTCATGCCTTTCATGAATGGGGCTGAAAAATAATATTATCTCATTCGTAATATCCAAATAATCGGCTGTATGATATGAAATATATAGTGAACAGATATACATACCTTAGCGATTTTTAAGGTAAATATAAAATAAACAAGTAAGGACGGGACTGTCTTCGCCTGTGCCGAAGACTTTATACATTTCATGAATGGGGCTGAAAAATAATCTTATCACATTCGTAATCTCCAAATAATGCGCTGTATAAGATAAAAAATATATAGTGAACAGATGTACATACTTAAACGATTTTAAGATAAATATAAACAAGTAAGGAAGGCTAAGTTCGGGTGTAACCGAGCATTGCATACTCAGTTGAGAGATGTGGAGACAAAGTAAGGGAAAATTACCATGTTGTAAAAAGAACCTAGGGTAACCCTGGAATGTGTTTGTATGACATGTGTATCAACTGGAAGGTATTAAAGAGTATTTTAAGAGGAAGTGGGCCATAGTTCTATAGATGGACACCATTTAGGGATATCGCCATAAAGGTGGACCAGGCCTGACTCTAGAATTTGTTTGTACGATATGGGTATCAAATGAAATGTGTTAATGATAATTTTAAAAGGGAGTGGGCCTAAGTTCTAAAGGTGGAGGCCTTTTCGAGATATCGCCATAAAGGTGGACCAGGGGTGACTCTGGAATTTATTTTGTACGATATGGGTATCAAATGAAAGGTATTAATGAGTATTTTAAAAGGGCGTGGGCCTAAGTTCTATAGATGGACGCCTTTTCGAGATATCGCCATAAAGATGGACCAGGGGTGACTCTAGAATTTGTTTGTACGATATGGGTATCAAATGAAAGGTGTTAATGAGTATTTTAAAAGGGCGTGGGCCTTAGTTCTATAGGTGGACGCCTTTTCAAGATATCGCCATAAAGGTGCACCAGGGGTGACTCTAGAATTTGTTTGTACGATATGGGTATCAAATGAAAGGTGTTAATGAGTATTTGAAGATGGCGTGGGCCTTAGTTCTACTTATATGTGGACGCCTTTTCGAGATATCTCCATAAAGGTGGACCAGGGCTGACTCTAGAATTTGTTTGTACTCTATGGGTATCATTAAGTTAATGAGTATTTTAAAAGGGAGTGGGCCTTAGTTCTATAGGTGGACGCCTTTTCGGAATATCGTTATAAAAGTGGACCAGGGTTGACTCTAGAATGCGTTTGTACAATATGGGTATCAAACGAAAGGTGTTAATAAGTGTTTTAAAAGGGAGTGGGCCTTAGTTCTATGGGTGGACGCCTTTTCGGGATATCGCCATAAACGTGGACCAGGGGTGACTCTAGAATGCGTTTGTATAATATGGGTATCAAATGAAAGGTGTTAATCAGTATTTTAAAAGGGAGTGGGCCTTAGTTCTATAGGTGGACG
Organism: Eurosta solidaginis; assembly: GCF_040869045.1. Lineage (NCBI taxonomy): Eukaryota > Metazoa > Arthropoda > Insecta > Diptera > Tephritidae > Eurosta > Eurosta solidaginis. The sequence goes on from NC_090324.1 coordinate 197,745,401, forward strand.
CCTTTTCGAGATATCGCCATAAAGGTGGACCAGGGGTGACTCTAGAATTTGTTTGTACGATATGGATATCAAATGAAAGGTGTTAGTGAGTATTTTAAAAGGGAGTGGGCCTTAGTTCTATAGGTGGACGCCTTTTCAAGATATCGCCATAAAGGTGGACCAGAGGTGACTCTATAATTTGTTTGTACGATATGGGTATCAAATGAAAGGTGTTAATGAGTATTTTAAAAGCGAGTGGGCCTTAGTTCTATAGGTGGATGCCTTTTCGAGATATCGCCATAAAGGTGGGTCAGGGGTGACTCTAGAATTTTTTTGTTCGATATGGTTATCAAATGAAAGGTGTTAATGAGTATTTTAAAAAGGAGTGGGCCTTAGTTCTATATGTGGACGCCTTTTCGAGATATCACCAGGGGTGACTCTAGAATGTGTTTGTATGATATGGGTATCAAATTAAAAGTATTAATGAGGGTTTTAAAAGAGAGCGGCCCTTAGTTGTATATGTCAAGGCGTTTTCGAGATATCGACCAAAATGGGGACCAGGGTGATCCAGAACATCATCTGTCGGGTACCGCTAATTTATTTATATATGTAATACCACGAACAGTATTCCTTCCAAGATTCTAAGGGCTTTTGATTTCGCCCTGCAAAACTTTTTCATTTTCTTCTACTTAATATGGTAGGTGTCACACCCATTTTACCAAGTTTTTTTCTAAAGTTATATTTTGCGTCAATAGACCAACACAATTACCATGTTTCATCCCTTTTATCGTATTTGGTATATAATTATGGCATTTTTTCATTTTTCGTAATTTTCGATATCAAAAAAGTGGGCGTGGTCATAGTCGGATTTCGGCCATTTTTTACACCAATACAAACTGAGCTCAGATAAGTACATGAACTGAGTTTAGTAAAGATATGTCGATTTTTGCTCAAGTTATCGTGTTAACGGCCGAGCGGAAGGACAGACGGTCGACTGTGTATAAAAACTGGGCGTGGCTTCAACCGATTTCGCCCTTTTTCACAGAAAACAGTTATCGTCCTAGAATCTAAGATTCTACCAAATTTCACAAGGATTGGTAAATTTTTGTTCGACTTATGGCATTAAAAGTATCCTAGACAAATTAAAGGAAAAAGGGCGGAGCCACGCCCATTTTGAAATTTTCTTTTATTTTTGTATTTTGTTGCACTATATCATTACTGGAATTGAATGTTGACATAATTTACTTACATACTGTAAAGTTAATATCTTTGAGTTGAGCAGAGCTCACAGAGTATATTAACTTTGATTGCATAACGGTTGGTTGTACAGGTATAAAGGAATCGAGATAGATATAGACTTCCATATATCAAAATCATAAGTATCGAAAAAATAATTTGATTGAGCCATGTCCGTCTGTCCGTTAACACGATAACTTGAGTAAATTTTGAGGTATCTTGATGAAATTTGGTATGTAGATTCCTGGGCACTCATCTCAGATCGTCATTTAAAATGAACGATATCGGACTATAACTTCGCCCACTTTTTCGATATCGAAAATTTCGAAAAACCGAAAAAGTGCGATAATTCATTACCAAAGATGTATAAAGCGATGAAACTTGGTAGGTGAGTTGAACTTATGACGCAGAATAGAAAATTAGTAAAGTTTTGGACAATGAGCGTGGCACCGCCCACTTTTAAAAGATAGTAATTTAGAAGTTTTGCAAGCTGTAATTTGGCAGTCGTTGAAGATATCATGATGAAATTTGGCAGGAACATTACCCCTATTACTCTATGCATGCATAATAAAAATTAGCTAAATCAGAGAACGACCACGCCCACTTAAAAAAAAAAATTTTAAGTCAAATTTAAAAAAAAACCTAATATCTTAACAGTATATAAGTAAATTATGTCGACATTCAAATCTAGTAATGATATGGTGCAACAAAATACAAAAATAAAAGAAAATTTCAAAATGGGCGTGGCTCCGCTCTTTTTCATTTAATTTGTCTAGAACACTTTTAATGCCATAAGTCTAACAAAAATTTACCAATCCTTGTGAAATTTGTTAGAGTCTTAGATTCTAGGACGATAACTGTTTTCTGTGAAAAAGGGCGAAATCGGTTGAAGCCACGCCCAGTTTTTATACACAGTAGACCGTCTGTCCTTCCGCTCGGCCGTTAACACGATAACTTGAGCAAAAATCGATATATCTTTACTAAACTCAGTCCACGTACTTATCTGAACTCACTTTATCTTGGTACAAAAAATGGACGAAATGCGAATATAACCGCGCCCACTTTTTCGAAATCGAAAATTACTAAAAATGAAAAAAATGCCATAATTCTATACCAAATACGAAAAAAGGGATGAAACATGGTAATTTGATTGGTTTATTGACGCAAAAAATAAGTTTAGAAAAAACTTTGTAAAATGGGCGTGACACCTACCATATTAAGTAGAAGAAAATGAAAAAGGTCTGTAAGGCGAAATCAAAAGCCCTTGGAATCTTGGCAGGAATACTGTTCGTGGTATTACATATATAAATAAATTAGCGGTACCCGACAGATGATGTTCTGGGTCACCGTGGTCCACATTTTGGTCGATATCTCGAAAACGCCTCCACATATACAACTAAGGGCCACTCTCTTTTAAAACCCGCATTAATACCTTTACTTTGATACTCATATCGTACAAAGACATTATAGAGTCACCCCTGGTCCACATTTATGGCGATATCTCGAAAAGGCGTCCACTCATAGAACTAAGGCCCACTCCCTTTTAAAATACTCATTAACACCTTTCATTTGATACCCATATCGTACAAACACATTCTAGAGTCACCCCTGGTCCACCTTTATGGCGATGTCTCGAAACGATACTAATTAACACCTTTCATTTGATACCCATATCGTACAAGCACATTCTAGAGTCACCCCTGGTCCACCTTTATGGCGATATCTCGAAAAGGCGTCCACCTATAGAACTAAGGATCACTCGCTTTTATAATACTCATTACCACCTTTCATTTGATACCAATATCGTACAAACACATTCTAGAGTGACCCCTGGTCCACCTTTAGAACTATGGCCCACTCCCTTTTAAAACACTCTTTAATACCTTCCATTTGACACCCATGTCATACAAACACATTCCAGGGTTACCCTAGGTTCATTTTCCTACATGGTGATTTTCCCTTATTTTGTCTCCAAAGCTCACAGCTAAGTATGTAATGTTCGGTTACACCCGAACTCAGCCTTCCTTACTTGTTATATTGGCAATTAAGGGAGAAATGGCTAAAAATCTTTCTATCCGAACGATCGGTTGTATGGGATATATATTATATATAGCTCCGATCGAAATAATTTTTTCATGAAATCTTCTATGATATATTAGAATAAATATCACCAAGTTTAAGGTTTTTATATTGGAAATTAAGGGAGAAATTGCCAAATATCTTTCTGTCTGAACGATCGGTTGTATGGGATATATACTATATATAGCTCCGATCAAAATGATTTTTTTAGAAAATATTCTATGACACCGTGGTGTGATGGTAGCGTGCTCCGCCTACCACACCGTATGCCCTGGGTTCGCACCCCGGGCAAAGCAACATCGAAATTTTAGAAATAAGGTTTTTAAATTAGAAGAAAATTTCTCTAAGCGGGGTCGCCCCTCGGCAGTGTTTGGAAATCGCTCCGGGTGTATTTCTGCCATGAAAAGCTCTCAGTGAAAACTCATCTGCCTTGCAGATGCCGTTCGGAGTCGGCAGAAAACATGTAGGTCCCGTCCGGCCAATTTGTAGGGAAAATCAAGAGGAGCACGACGCAAATTGGAAGAGAAGCTCGGCCTTAGATCTCTTCGGAGGTTATCGCGCCTTACATTTATTTTTTATTTATTTATATTAAAATATATATCACCGAGTTTCGCGTTAATACTTTCTAAATTAAGAGAGAAATGGCCAAAAATCTTTCTATCTGAACGATCGGTTGTATGGGAGATATATGTTATATTGGTCCGAACCTACCGGATTCGACATATGTCTAATATAATACAAAAATACATCCTTGTGCAAAATTTCATTGAGATATCTCAAAATTTGAGGGAGTAGTTTGCGTTCAAACAGACAGACGGACGGATAGACGGACATGGCTTTATCAACTCAGTTCGTCGCCCTGATCAATTCGGTATACTTATTTCTTAAAGTTATAAACATCGGACCAAAGTTAATATACCATTTCATGTTAATGAAAGTTATAAAAATAGGTAGGTAATTTCTGTGAGGATGCAAAGTTTCACGTTTTTTGTGGTCCGAATGTAAAAACTATAACCACGAATCACTTATTTAAACGATATATGACGTAAGCGTAAGTATTTGATGAAAGTTGATGCTTTTAGCCATAAAAAAGTGTGCAGAAATGATATTTTATATGGGGTATATACTATATATACCACCGATATTTATGATTTATTCAGACAACAATATTTGCTATATACGTAAGGATTTGGTGAAATTTGAAGCTTGTAGCTGTTAAAATGCGGCAGTAATCACGAAAAGCTTCTTATCTTAACAATCGGTTGTGGGGGATATAAGCTATATATATGACCGATCTCATCCATTTTTTCAGACAATAATATGCGGAATATACGAAAGCATTCGGTGAAGTTTGAAGCTTCAATCTGATAAATTGAGGAAGATATATAAAAGGTTAAAAATGAATGAAAAGTGTTGAGACGTTGATGAGTGAATTTCGAATGTGTTTTTATTCAAATATATCAGCTTATTTATATTAAATTATTCTAAACATATTCTTACATACATATTTACATTTAACCATACTTACATACCTACATACAACTCGCCACAAAATATGTACCTACACATCTGTGTTGACCTGTGCCTTCTATGGGAAATGCATACCTTGCAAATTTGCTGGAATTCAAATTTGTTTGGTTGTGTGTTGTACACACAACTGTTTTAATGGCTATGTCAGCATTAATTATCAAATGCATATTTATGTGTTGATGAACATTTAGACTATTTTTGTAGCAGGTTAGCATATTCGAATGATTTAAATATTTGGGATTAAATTGTTGGCTGTTTACACTACATCTCCCTTTTTTTCAGAATGCTTATGCATTTGGAGAATGCATGAGCATTCTATTATTATAAATTCATTCTACTTTTGTATTTTATGTTTGTAGGTTGAACTTTTTCTTATTCTACTAATTTAAGTCTATTTTTGTATATTTTTATTTTCTTATTATTTATGATATTGCTATCCTCTATGTTACTGAAAAATTTTTGCTTATCCTCATTTCCTATTCCAGATGGGATTAAAGTGTCATTATTTTAATTATTAGTATTTTCTTCTTTATAGGGTATTAGAGTAAACTTATTATATTCATCGAGTTCTTCTTCCTTATAGGGAATTAATGTAAAATTGTTGTTTTCATTGATATTTACTACTCTGAAGGGCCCTTTATATCTATTATCTAACTTATGTCCTCATTCATTTTTTACTAGCGCTACATCTCCTATATTTATTTCCTTATAGTGAATATTTTTATCATAACTAATCTTTTGTTTTTCTTTAGCCTCTTTTACTAATTTAAAGGCTCTATCCTGTGCTATTTGTAACCTATATTTAATTCCTTTATCGTAAGCCTCATTCTTGTAAAAATTCGTAAGTCTGGGGTTTTTTGCCAAAGATCAATTCGAATGGACAATAGTTATAGACTGTAGATGGGGTAGTATTGTAACAGTATGCAAAATATTTGAGATATTCATCCCAGTCATCTTTGTTAATGGATATGTATGAACGCACATATTCATTGAAAGTTCTATGGCTACGTTCAACAGTGCCTAAAGTTTGGTGGTGATACGGCGTAGATGTTTTGTGCTCAATATTGAGAAGTTTACATAGTTCTTCAAACAAGCTTTTTTATATTCAGATCCCATATCATTTATTATTGTTTTCATACTTCCATAAATAATTAATATGAAATTCTCGAATATGGCTCTGGCTACTGTTTTTGCATGTTTGCTCTGTATAGGAATTGCCACTAAGTATTTAGTCAAATCACATGTTAGAGTGACAGCGTATTCGTTTCCATTTAATGATCTTGGTAAAAGTCCAATTGTATCTATTTGTACTGTTTCGAACGCCTTTGGTGGTGTTTCAGTCAAAATCATTGGTTCTTTTAGATTTTTATAAATTTTATTTTTATTGCAATTATCGCATTTCTTTATATATTTTCTTATATCATTTTGCATAATTTTCCAGTAATATTTTTGTCTTATTTTATTAGTTGTACGATTGATTCCTGGGTGGCCACCATTAACAGGATCATCGTGATATTTTTGAAGAATCTTTTTAATTTTATCATTTTCCGTCACATGCACAACCTCCGGAGTTAATGCAATAGTTAAATTTTTTAGAACTTTGGTACCTATTTCCTTAAATGCATCTACTCGAGTATAATTAAACAATTTGTCCCCTAAGGACAACTGTATTTTCTTCATTCCCAAATTGCCGGCTTTTTCCAAAAGCCTGGTAAAGAATTGGCCTAAGTTAATCTTCGCCTCAACAATTTGATTTTCTATATTTATTTCACTACAAATTTTCTTTCCTTTTTTGAAATATAATTTCGGAGGATCGAAAATGAGCTGGACTAGTCTTTTTACTTCACATTTATTAAGCGCTTCGTATATTATAGGGTTCTCTTTGTGACTTTTCTTCTCTTCATTTCTATTACTGTTATTACTGGAATTATTTTTAGTTTGCGATCTTGTCGTGACTTTCATTATTTTACATGCCTGTACTGACATTTCTTTCAAATCATTGATATCTATTCGTGACAGAGCGTCCGCCACGTAATTTTCTTTTCCGGCTATGTACTCCACCCCAAAGTCATACTCTTCCAAATCTAACCTGATTCTAGTTAATTTAGATGAAGGGTTTTTCATTGAGAATAAATACGTTAAAGGTCGATGATCCGTTTTCACTGTGAATTTTCTGCCATAAACATATGGTCTAAAGTATATAATTGCCCAATGTATGGCCGCTAATTCTTTTTCGATCGTGGATTTGTTTATTTCGCCTTTTGTAAATGATCTTGAGGCATAGGCAATGGGTAAATTGTTTTCCTTCATATTCTTGGCTTAGCACAGCACCGCAAGCATAACCACTTGCGTCGGTTGTAATAAAGAACTCTTTATCAAAATTGGGATATTGTAGGATATTTGGACTAACTAATGCATTTTTTAGGTAATTAAAGATTTCTCGCAATCGTCTGTCCAATTGAAAATTACATTTTTCTTACTAAGTCTTGTTAGAATCCTGTCGTATTCCGCGAAATTTGGTATGAATCTTCTATAATAATTACAAAATGCGACAAATCTTTTTGCTTCATCGGCATTTTTGGGAGTCGGGTAATTTTGAACAATTTTAAATTTGCTTGGGTCTGGTAAAATTCCAGTACTTGTGCATTTAGGTCCAAGATAGGTGACTTCTTGGCTGAAAAATAGACATTTGTCCGGATGTAATTTTAAATTATATTTTCTGCATGTGGAGAATACATCCCGTAAATTTTTAACCCTTATGTCAACGGCAACATACCTGGGTATGTTTTGCGTTTTCAAAACGCTGTAGATCTGAACTGGATAATCGGATCGACTTGAAATTTCGTGATATCCTAGCGAAAACTGTTTTACGCAACAGTCCCAATTTTGGTTAGGATTGGATCATCCGTTTGGTAGATAAAGCCCATTTACAAAGTTGCACCCTTACGTCAACAGCATACATACCTGGGTATACCATACCATATGTATAGTAAATCGCATGCAAATATGATAATATTTGAAAATTATAGTTTATTTTGAGTGAAAAAAATACTTATGGCATAAAAATTATTATAAATTATAAAATACTTATGAAAAAAATATTAAAAAAACTACGAAAAAATTTAAAATTATTGAAATTCAATTACATCTATCGCATTGCGGTAAGTCTTTGGAATGCTCTGCGCACACTGGTTTGTTGCATAATGTGCATGCTTTACGAGTAGGGCGTCGTTTGGAGCAGATGTAGCAATTCCCCTTTACTTTTAGGCGTCCCGTACTATCACGCTCCTCCGCTTCATGTGCTCCAGCATCCACAACTCGGATGGGCCTACCTATCATGGCTTCGATGGCGTTGCGCGTTGAAAAAACTCTGGATATTCTGCTGTTATTCGCCCTTCTCTCTATTTCTGGCATGCATAGTTGCTCACTTAGCTGATGGAGAAACATCCTACGGCGGCTTGTATATGACTTCAGGTGAGTGTTGTTGTCAACGTATATTATGTATGCAGCAAACGCAGCAACGTCCACAATATTATAAAAGAAAGCCAAAGGCCATCTATTTGTGCGCCGCTTGGTACTATATTCGGACAAGCACATGTCCATGCTATCAACTCCACCTTTGGTTTTGTTGTAGTCCAATATAAGCAATGGCTTCTTCTTAGGACCGGACGTTTCTGTTGTATAATGAGAAGTGGACAATAATACAACTGCCTTGTTTTTCTTGGGCACGTACGAGCACATCGTAACGTGATTATAGAATCCAAACCTTGACGATTCAGCTCCACGTCCCTTGGGGTTGGCAAATGCTGCTGGCACGAATGTACGCCTTTTGTTGCAAGTACCCAATATAAATAAATTATTGTCTATCATCAAAGATTTTGCCAAGTTGTAGCTAGTGAAAAAGTTGTCACATACAATATTTCTTTCACTTCCATCAAAAAGGTTGATACATAAATCTTTGACTATTCTTTCACCAACGTTTCTTTCACGTTCACCAGACGGTGCCATTCCTGTATAGATTTGTCCCTGCATTGAAAAATTAAATTCAATTTAGTTATTTATACTTTCAACAATTTTCAACAATATTGATAGTACCTGCAATGGATAGAACGAAATGGAGTCGCACACCCACCACACTTTTATCCCATATTTGGCAGGTTTTGATGGTATGTATTGCGTGAAGCCAGTTCCACCACGATAAGCATACAATTGTTCATCTACGGTGACGTTGGCTCCTGCCACGTAATATCTACGAAGACAGTTGTTTAGCATCAAAAAAACGTCCGATATTGCTGCTGCTTTGTCAGTTTTTTTGCGTTGCTGGCGTGTGTTTCCATTATCAAAACGAATGAAGCGGCTAATTTCCCAAAATCGTCGTAAACTCATTGCAGCACGATATAATGGATGTGATTTAGTATTCCACAAATATTTCGTATGCACGTAACCAGAATGTGTAACGCCACTTAGCAAAAGTACGCCCAAATATGCATCAAATTCACTTTCTGTTATGGGAATCCATGATCTCGGTTCTCTTGTTGGATGTTTTGCATTGTCATCATCAAAGAATTGCCTTGCCTTTCGATTTGATTCACGAATAATTATGTCGCATATTTCGTCTGACGTTATCAATTTGAACGTTTCTGAAATGGTCAAACCTTGCGTTGCCCGTACTGGTCCAGATTGTGCACTTCTTAGAATGTTGTGCGTACGGAATCTTACAGGTTGTGGTTGTATCGAAGACCAAACATTACCATCTCTGGCAGTAAAATATTCCCCAGTTTCAGTTGGTGCATCTTCAAGTTCTTCATCTGAATCACTGCCGTCCTCTGGGTCATATTCTGGTAACGTGGGCTCTTCTAAGTCTGAGTCATCACCACCAATATCACCTACACATTCATCTAAAGCCTCGTCACCAACTACTGAATCGTGGTCACTTATTTCTTCTTGGCTTTCTTCAAGCGTTTGACGAATATATGCTTACTGTTCTTCGTACGAAAGTGCGCTTAGTTGTCGTGGAGTAAACCATTTACCATCTGCCATTTAACTTTGATTTTATTTTTTTATTTCCACAAAATAAACAGAAACGTCCTTTCACTTCGAATCATACGTGCATGATAAAATCCGTAATACTGGTAAACCCTATTTTATACTTTTTAGCGCAAGTGATTAACGCAGGTACTATCGATTTTTCCAGAGATGTGTACCTGCCGGGTTATAACGGCATGCCATTTGCCATACAAAACGTATGTACATACCCGGGTGTGTTGCTGTTGACGTGCGTAAAAAAGTTCTGCTGTTGACATAAAGGTTAATCATATGTTTTTCAGAGCATCCTAATACGACTAAATCGTCCATGTATAAGAATGCTTGTGATGGTTTTAGACCTGCGAATGCCAATGTCATCATCCTCTGGAATAAGTTTGGCGCTACTTTGAGGCCATAAGGTAATCTCTTGAAACGATAAGTACCGTTGTCTGCTGTAAAGGATGTGATATCTCTTGATTCTGGGCTGAGTTCTATTTGGTGAAATCCTGACATTAAATCCAGGCATGAGAAATATTTCGCTCTTCCCAATTGATCCAGAATATCATCTATTCTAGGCAGAGGGAATTTATCATCTTTTAATTTTTTATTTATTTGTCTGAAATCAAAAATTAATCTCCACCTTTTTTCTTCTTTGCCCGGAAGAGATTTTTTAGGTAAAAATAAAATAGGGCTGTTGTACTCTGAGGTTGATGGTTCAACAATATCATCTTGAATTAGTTTATTTACTTGTTTATTTATTTTATTCTTATGCGCTTGGGGTAGTCTATAATTTTTAATATACACAGGAGTGTTATCCTTCAGATGCAACTTTTGTTTGTAAAAGTTGTTGGTCGTAATTGGTCTGTTTCTAATGAGAATATATCAACGAATTCTGAGCATAATGTGTTGAGTGATTTACTAGCGAATGGTGGGAAATTTTTATTCAATCTTACCAAATTTCTTTATTATTAGCTTTACAGTGAGGCGTATTTTCAATTATTACATAATCCTCTAAACTTTCTGTTTTGATGTCATAATCTTGAATGATTGCATTATTATCTGTTGTATTTATTATTCTTATTAACGCTTGATTTGAGTTTACTATCGTGTTGGCTACAAAAATGCCATTAGTCAATTCTTGATGAGGTACTAATAGTTCCTTGTTGTGACTATTGATATGAACCTGTCTAATTACTTCGGCTCTTGTGGGTATTGTTATGCTATTAATTGTTGGTTTATTTGTCATTTGTATAATTATACCTTCTGGGTAGTCATATGGTCGCAGTATTAGGCTGTCCCCATTTTTATTATAATCTAAAATGCAATTATATTTTTTAATGAAGTCGAGTCCCAAATTCTATCACATGGGATTGGGAAATTGTCTTCTACTATGTGAAATTTATGTCGTATTAAAAGACTATCATCTGTTAGATCTGCTTTTACTGTTCCAAGTGTGCTTGTTATGCCTCGGCCAATACCTTTTAAATCTGTGATTTGTGAGTTATTTATTGTGAGAAGGGTCAAATTGACAGCAATAATTTGACCCTTCTTTATTATTGAGATATCCGCTCCTGTATCTATCAGGAACGTCGAAGTTGACTTATTTAGGGTAGTATTGGAAGATATGTAGCTGTTTAGATGCAAGTTGAATGTGCATATTTTATTACTGTTAGAATTTACTGTTAGAGTGGAGTTTGTTGATGTTCCTGTTGGTTTATATTACGGAGATTACTTGCGTTACTCTGATTGGATGATCTTGACTGACCTCCAAAATTACGTCTTTGTATATTATTATTTTGTCTATTAATATTGTTGTTATTATATCTGTTAGTGTTACCGTAATATTTCCGGTTTTGGTTACTTCGATAATTATTATTTTGGTAGCTTCTTCGGAAGTTACTTCGGTAATTACCTTGTGAGCGCGTCAGGCGTAACACTGTATTTGGTTTACCCGTGAGTTCAGTACAGCTATTCGTGAATTTTGAAATAGCCTCGTTCATAGATGTGAACGTTCCTGCTTGCATTATCAGTTTTACTCTTTCGTTAGCTGAGTTCTTACACATGGCTTTTACAGCCGATTGTGTGGCATATTTGGATGCCACATCAGGTGCAAGACCGTCTGATATGTAAACACGTTCAAACGATTTTGTTAATTTCGATTTCGGCAGTGTACTGGTTAGCTGTTTTACTGCGCTGTTGGATGTTTAGTAGTTTTGCCGTCAAAACCTCTACAGATTCACCTTTAATTGCTGAATTCAACTTTTGCCTTATTGCTAGTATTGCATTTTCAGTGCTCAAAAGGTTTCTAGCTGTTCCCTTGAGCTTTGTTTTTATCATGGAGACTGCTATGGTCTCGTTTGTATCCCTAATTTGTTCTAGGATATCTAGTGCGTCTAAGAGGCTATGTAAGTTCTCATGTTTACCATCAAACTCAGGTAGAATTGACGAAGCACTTTTTAGGAATTCTACTGTCTTTTCTTGTTTGGTAGTTTGGCGTCTCTGTTAAAATTTCTTTTGGTTCCTGTTTTTCTTTTTCTTTTTGTTCTACTTCTGGTTCCTCTTCTAAGTCAGATGCTGATTCCAGAAGGAATGTGCTATAGTCTATTTCTATTTCCTCCTTGAAACTCGTTGGTACTATGAATTCTATATCATATCGTGCCAGTGAGGACACCAATTTGTCTCTAATGCTGGAAAAAATTTGATATGCTTGGCCTTTTCGATTGCCGTCAGGTTTACCATTTAACTGTTGAATTATTTTTCCTATTTTGTTAAATGCTTCAACTATTATTTTAAGATGCTTTACTACTGTTTCTGGCTTAATTTTTGTATTTTTATTAATACATTTGTAAGATTTTTCTCCTATCGTTTTTTCTTCTATGAGTAGTTTAACGATATCTTCCCATTTGCCCATTGGGGATGGCAGTTAAAATTTAGTTAAACCTTATCTAAACCGTCTGCGCGGCTAGCATATCGCTTTTTTAGGAATTTATTATGGGTTGAGTATAATTTCAGAAACAGATTGATGCAACTGACTACGCAGATTATTAGAAGCATGATTTTGATAGTATCTAGTGCCTCTGTATGATCTACTACTTGGACTGAGTTTACAACGTTTGCCGTTGGTTTTTCTATTTTTGATTCTTGGCCTCCCATCGTAAAAAATATGAAGACAGGAAAATTTTTTTATTTTTTTTTTTTCGTTTATTAAAAAATTTTTCCAATATTATTAATCTGTTCTTCCCATAAATTTTACTTCCCATCTATATATCTCTTCAGCTGCTGTTGCGAGTGGGTTCCTAACATTCCATATTGTTGGTTCCCCAGGCATCTCAATAAGTTTCCAATGACTTTTCAACCAAATCAGAGTTTTTTCCTCATCTACAATTTTAATTTCATTTGTAAGGTCCTCAAGTGGGCCTTTTACATAACTTTTAATTTTTCTTGATCTTTCCATAATTTTAAAATCAAAATTTTTTAACAAAATTGTATTTTTTTTCAACACCCTAATGTTTACATTGTTGGATTCGGTTTTTTATTTTTGTAACTATTTTTCCTTAATTTGGTCAAACTGATTTTGATTTTGTATGTCTTCTTCTTGGAACATAATTCAATAAGTAGGAGAAAAAAACAATTTTTTACAGCAAAAATATAATTTTTGCTTGTCAATAGGCAGCTGTTAGGTTGCCCGAATATTTTCCTGCCTAACAATAATTTTTAAATTGTTAAAACTAATCTCATATACGTATTATACTTAAGTCGCCAGTTTATTCCTGATGTGGTCAGTTCCTTCCAAGGTAATATCAATATTTTCACTGGTCATATTCACTGCTCCTGCATCAGTTCGATTATAAAGCCCGTAAATTATCGTAAAAATTGCTAAACATCATTTGCTTCTTTACAAGGCTTAGGCTGTAATCAGCCAGTAAAATCCTTGCCAGCTATGAAATAAGCTGAAAATTCAGCCAGTACAATCATAGGCAGGATCGCCATATAAAAGGTTAAAAATGAATGAAAAGTGTTGAGACGTTGATGAGTGAATTTCGAATGTGTTTTTATTCAAATATATCAGCTTATTTATATTAAATTATTCTAAACATATTCTTACAGACATATTTACATTTAAGCATACATACTTACACGCATATCTACCTTAAGCATACATACTTACATACCTACATACAACTCGACACAAAATATGTACCTACACATCTGTGTTGAGCTGCGACTTCTATGGGAAATGCATACCTTGCAAATTTGCTGGAATTCAAATTTGTTTGGTTGTGTGTTGTACACACACCTGTTTTAATGGCTATGTCAGCATTAATTATAAAATGCATATTTATGTGTTGATGAATATTTAGACTATTTTTGTAGCAGGTTAGCATATTCGACTGATTTAAATATTTGGGATTAAATTGTTGGCTGTTTACACTACAGATATGACAAAAATCCTCTTTTCTTAAAAATCGGTTATATGGGCGATATATGCTACAGTGGTCCGATCCGGCCGGTTCCGACAAGTGTCTATTCGGACACCTTAATACAACCGCTCATCAAATTTTATCACGATATCTCAAAAATTGAGGGACTAGTTTGCATACAAACAGACAGACGGACAGACGCACGGTGGGGTATTTGATCAATCTAGCTGGCCAACATAAAAACAGCAACAACAAAGTTGTTCACTCACTTCATTGTTATGAAAGGAAATATTTGACACTAAATTCAGGGTGCTCCGCCCAAAATTACTATGGGTCGGGCCTCCGGTTTCGGATGGACCCGGAGTCATTTTTTGGCATTAAACGAGATATGTCAATATGGGTATCAAAAGAAAAGTATGTTACTCCGCATTTCTATTGACATTTTTAAGAAGGGTTGCCACTTAGGGCTGCCATCACACCTTCTTTTTTATATTTCTTTGTATATCCACTACCATCTCGGAAACGGCTTAACCGATTTGAATCAAATTTGGTACATCGATATAGTATTACATTTTAAGACTTTTCGTCACCCAGGTGTTGCCACTGAGGATGTTTTCACAAGGTTTTATTTAGCTTGACTCTGTGTAGCGGCCGACCGGCCTTTGTGAACGAATTTTGTAATTAAAATTTAAGTAACTTCCCGAAAAGCTACAAGCTTGAAACTTGGAATATAGTTAAAAATCCAGTGATAATGCAATAATAAGAAAAAAACTCCTATAAGTGGCGCATGGATCGAAATATTTCAACAAATCATAATCATAGCAGCTTAGCGGATATTGTGCAGCTTCATGAAGTCGACTAGCTTTCGATCCTCCCAGTCAAACCATTACAGTTTTACTGCGGTATTCTTCAGTGCAACGTGGAAGATTTCAATGCTCCGGGGGTAAGAGAAGGGTGATTGCGCCGTTTTGGCGGAGTGCGGTGTGCGGCGTGGCAGCAAAAGGCGACAAAAGCACCTGTCGGGGGATCCATAGCGCTGAGCCCAGAACACCTAGGCAAATGGCATCGCCCAAGGCAGGAACTGTAAAGAGCAGGCCAGGGGCTTCCTGGGGTGTAAACAGCAAGGAGATACACAATATTTGAAAAAATTACGCTGTCGAAGAATGTTGGGATCTAGCCCGTTCGATACAACGATTCTTTGCACGTAACCCACTGACATGAGTGTGGCCGTCCTAAAAAGATTCGTTTCCGGCACACGCAGCAAAACTATTTCTCAGAACATGGGTTGGATTCAAAAACTTCCCGGAAAAAGAGGTTTCGGAGCAGTCCCACTAAATTCATCTGCTGAGGGAATAACAATTTTAAATGACAGCCCTTGGTCAGGAAAAAACCCCTCACCTCTGCGGTACACAGAACCGACTGTCGTGGCAAGCGGTGAAAGGATGAAATAATATGTATCCATCAAATGAGAAAGCGTAACAAGTTCCATACATGCAGGCTGTCAGTTGCTTCTCTTTGCGACCCAAATCACAAGACATATATTTGTTATGCCGTAAATGTTTTAAGCAGATACACCTCATCCGGGAAAAGCTTACTAAGAAACTGCCAAGCGCGTCATGTATTATCTAAAAGGCACCACTGAAAAAGGTTGGTGCACACAAATATGACGACGAAATAACAGGCTACTGTGAAGCGGATTGGCCTGGAGACATTGACAACCGACGTTCTACCAACAGTTATCCATTCACTTTTCGATTAGCTTATTTATTCTGGAATACAAAGAGGCAGAAGATGATTGCACTATCCAGTACAAAAGCGAAGTTCATGTCTATAATAGCGGCAATCCAAAAGTCGATTTGGCTTAAACGGTTCGAAGCAGTGTTAGTTCCAAGACACGAGAAGTCTATGACATTGTTCTGCGATAGTAACAGTGCAATTCAAATAGCAACAAATAACTCGTAATCGCCATGAACTAAGCACGTAGACATAAAGACAAAATTCGTCCGTAACTCAATTGAACTGAAGCAAATTGTTACGTGACTGACTGTTTGGGTGGCGAGGAGCGGCGGCAAGCAGGTATACTTGCGGGCCCAGGCTAGCCCGTCGTCTTGGGCGGGGCATTTCACCACTGTCCTCACCCGCAGCCACATGAACAAGAAGGGTTCATACCTGCATATGTGTTGGAAAGAAAAGCTGAAACAGATAGAAATAGACGTGACGGGGAAAGTTATAGAGGGGAAAGCGTAAGGGGTAGAAAAAGATGAAGGCCTGTCCTGTCAGGTGGAGTCTACCTTCCCTCTGTAGTGCAACTTGCACCGCACCGTGGTCACTGTGCTGACTCCTATCTACTTACTAAAATGCAATTCTATTTTTTAATGAAGTATTTTTTAATGAAGACAAAATTCGTCCGTAACTCAAGTGAACTGAAGCAAATTGTTACGTGACTGACTGTTTGGGTGGCGAGGAGCGGCGGCAAGCAGGTATACTTGCGGGCCCAGGCTAGCCCGTCGTCTTGGGCGGGGCATTTCACCACCGTCCTCACCCGCAGCCACATGAACAAGGAGGGTTCATACCTGCATATGTGTTGGAAAGAAAAGCTGAAACAGATAGAAATAGACGTGACGGGGAAAGTTATAGAGGGGAAAGCGTAAGGGGTAGAAAAAGATGTAGACCTGTCCTGTCAGGTGGAGTCTACCATCCCTCTGTAGTGCAACTTGCACCGCACCGTGGTCACTGTGCTGACTCCTATCTACTTACTAAAATGCAATTCTATTTTTTAATGAAGTCGAGTCCCAAATTCCATCACATGGGATTGGGAAATTGTCTTCTACTATGTGAAATTTATGTCGTATTAAAAGACTATCATCTGTTAGATCTGCTTTTACTGTTCCAAGTGTGCTTGTTATGCCTCGGCCAATACCTTTTAAATCTGTGATCTGTGAGTTATTTATTGTGACATTACTGTCAATTTGACCCTTCTTTATTATTGAGATATCCGCTCCTGTATCTATCAGGAACGTCGAAGTTGACTTATTTAGGGTATTACTGGAAGATATGTAGCTGTTTAGATGCAAGTTGAATGTGCATATTTTATTACCGTTAGAATTTACTGTTGGAGTGGAGTTTGCTAGTGTTCCTGTTGGTTTATATTACGGATATTGCTTGCGTTACTCTGATTGGATGATCTTGACTCACCTCCAAAATTACGTCTTTGTATATTATTATTTTGTCTATTAATATTGTTGTTATTATATCTGTTAGTGTTACCGTAATATTTCCCGTTTTGGTTACTTCGATAATTATTATTTTGGTAGCTTCTTCGGAAGTTACTTCGGTAATTACCTTGTGAGCGCGTCAGGCGTAACACTGTATTTGGTTTACCCGTGAGTTCAGTACAGCTATTCGTGAATTTTGAAATAGCCTCGTTCATAGATGTGAACGTTCCTGCTTGCATTATCAGTTTTACTCTTTCGTTAGCCGAGTTCTTACACATGGCTTTTACAGCCGATTGTGTGGCATATTTGGTTGCCACATCAGGTGCAAGACCGTCTGATATGTAAGCACCTTCCAACGATTTTGTTAATTTTTCGTTTTCGGCAGTGTACTGGTTAGCTGTTTTACTGCGCTGTTGGATGTTTAGTAGTTTTGCCATCAAAACCTCTACAGATTCACCTTTAATTGCTGAATTCAACTTTTGCCTTATTGCTAGTATTGCATTTTCAGTGCTCAAAAGGTTTCTAGCTGTTCCCTTGAGCTTTGTTTTTATCATGGAGACTGCTATGGTCTCGTTTGTATCCCTAATTTGTTCTAGGTTATCTAGTGCGTCTAAGAGGCTATGTAAGTTCTCATGTTTACCATCAAACTCAGGTAGAATTGACGAAGCCATTTTTAGGAATTCTACTGTCTTTTCTTGTTTGGTAGTTTGGCGTCTCTGTTAAAATTTCTTTTGGTTCCTGTTTTTCTTTTTCTTTTTGTTCTACTTCTGGTTCCTCTTCTAAGTCGGATGCTGATTCCAGAAGGAATGTGCTATAGTCTATTTCTATTTCCTCCTTAAAACTCGTTGGTACTATGAATTCTATATCATATCGTGCCAGTGAGGACACCAATTTGTCTCTAATGCTGGAAAAAATTTGATATGCTTGGTCTTTTCGATTGCCGTCAGGTTTACCATTTAACTGTTGAATTATTTTTCCTATTTTGTTAAATGCTTCAACTATTATTTTAAGATGCTTTACTACTGTTTCTGCCTTAATTTTTGTATTTTTATTAATACATTTGTAAGATTTTTCTCCTATCGTTTTTTCTTCTATGAGTAGTTTAACGATATCTTCCCATTTGCCCATTGGGGATGGCAGTTAAAATTTAGTTAAACCTTATCTAAACCGTCTGCGCGGCTAGCATATCGCTTTTTTAGGAATTTATTATGGGTTGAGTATAATTTCAGAAACAGATTGATGCAACTGACTACGCAGATTATTAGAAGCATGATTTTGATAGTATCTAGTGCCTCAGTATGATCTACTACTTGGACTGAGTTTACAACGTTTGCCGTTGGTTTTTCTATTTTTGATTCTTGGCCTCCCATCGTAAAAAATATGAAGACAGGAAAATTTTTTATTTTTTTTTTTCGTTTATTAAAAAATTTTTCCAATATTTTAATCTGTTCTTCCCATAAATTTTACTTCCCATCTAAATATCTCTTCAGCTGCTGTTGCGAGTGAGTTCCTAACATTCCATATTGTTGGTTCCCCAGGCATCTCAATAAGTTTCCAATGACTTTTCAACCAAATCAGAGTTTTTTCCTCATCTACAATTTTAATTTCATTTGTAAGGTCCTCAAGTGGGCCTTTTACATAACTTTTAATTTTTCTTGATCTTTCCATAATTTTAAAATCAAAACTTTTTAACAAAATTGTATTTTTTTTCAACACCCTAATGTTTACATTGTTGGATTCGGTTTTTTATTTTTGTAACTATTTTTCCTTAATTTGGTCAAACTGATTTTGATTTTGTATGTCTTCTTCTTGGAACATAATTCAATAAGTAGGAGAAAAAAACAATTTTTTACAGCAAAAATATAATTTTTGCTTGTCAATAGGCAGCTGTTAGGTTGCCCGAATATTTTCCTGCCTAACAATAATTTTTAAATTGTTAAAACTAATCTCATATACGTATTATACTTAAGTCGCCAGTTTATTCCTGATGTGGTCAGTTCCTTCCAAGGTAATATCAATATTTTCACTGGTCATATTCACTGCTCCTGCATTATTTCGATTATAAAGCCCGTAAATTATCATAAAAATTGCTAAATGGCGTCATTTTTGAGTGCTCCAAATTGGTCGTATTCACTGCTCCTGCATCAGTTCGATTATAAAGCCCGTAAATTATCGTAAAAATTGCTAAACATCATTTGCTTCTTTTACAAAGCTTAGGCTGTAATCAGCCAGTAAAATCCTTGCCAGCTATAAAATTAGGCTGAAAATTCAGCCAGTACAATCATAGGCAGGATCGCCATATAAAAGGTTAAAAATGAATGAAAAGTGTTGAGACGTTGATGAGTGAATTTCGAATGTGTCTTTATTCAAATATATCAGCTTATTTATATTAAATTATTCTAAACATATTCTTACAGACATATTTACATTTAAGCATACATACTTACACGCATATCTACCTTAAGCATACATGCTTACATACCTACATACAACTCGACACAAAATATGTACCTACACATCTGTGTTGAGCTGCGACTTCTATGGGAAATGCATACCTTGCAAATTTGCTGGAATCCAAATTTGTTTGGTTGTGTGTTGTACACACACCTGTTTTAATGGCTATGTCAGCATTAATTATAAAATGCATATTTATGTGTTGATGAATATTTAGACTATTTTTGTAGCAGGTTAGCATATTCGACTGATTTAAATATTTGGGATTAAATTGTTGGCTGTTTACACTACAGATATAAAAAAAATCCTCTTTTCTTAAAAATCGGTTACATGGGCGATATATGCTACAGTGGTCCGATCCGGCCGGTTCCGACAAGTGTCTATTCGGACACCTTAATACAACCGCTCACCAAATTTTATCACGATATCTCAAAAATTGAGGGACTAGTTTGCATACAAACAGACAGACGGAAAGACGCACGGTGGGGTATTTGATCAATCTAGCTGGCCAACATAAAAGCAGCAACAACAAAGTGGTTCACTCACTTCATTGTTATGAAAGGAAATATTTGACACTAAATGCAGGGTGTTCCGCCCAAAATTACTATGGGTCGGGCTTCCGGTTTCGGATGGACCCGGACTCATTTTTTGGCATTAAATGAGATATGTCAATATGGGTATCAAAAGAAAAGTATGTTACTCCGCATTTCTATTGACATTTTTAAGAAGGGTTGCCACTTAGGGCTGCCATCACACCTTCTTTTTTATATTTCTTTGTATATCCACTACTATCTCGGAAACGGATTAACCGATTTGAATCAAATTTGGTACATCGATATAGTATTACATTTTAAGACTTTTCGTCACTTAGGTGTTGCCACTGAGGATGTTTTCACAAGGTTTTATTTAGCTTGACTCTGTGTAGCGGCCGACCGGCCTTTGTGAACGAATTTTGTAATTAAAATTTAAGTAACTTCCCGAAAAGCTACAAGCTTGAAACTTGGAATATAGTTAAAAATCCATTGATAATGCAATAATAAGAAAAAAACTCCTATAAGTGGCGCATGGATCGAAATATTTCAACAAATCATAATCATAGCAGCTTAGCGGATATTGTGCAGCTTCATGAAGTCGACTAGCTTTCGATCCTCCCAGTCAAACCATTACAGTTTTACTGTGGTATTCTTCAGTGCAACATGGAAGATTTCAATGCTCCGGAGGTAAGAGAAGGGTGATTGCGCCGTGTTGGCGGAGTGCGGTGTGCGGCGTGGCAGCAAAAGGCGCCAAAAGCACCTGTCGGGGGATCCATAGCGCTGAGCCCAGAACACCTAGGCAAATGGCATCGCCCAAGGCAGGAACTGTAAAGAGCAGGTCAGGGGCTTCCTGGGGTGTAAACAGCAAGGAGATACACAATATTTGAAAAAATTACGCTGTCGAAGAATGTTGGGATCTAGCCCGTTCGATACAACCATTCTTTGCACGTAACCCACTGACATGAGTGTGACCGTCCTAAAAAGATTCGTTTCCGGCACACGCAGCAAAACTATTTCTCTGAACATGGGTTGGATTCAAAAACTTCCCGGAAAAAGAGGGTTCGGAGCAATCCCACTGAATTCATCTGCTGAGGGAATAACAATTTTAAATGACAGCCCTTGGTCCGGAAAAAACACCTCATCTCTGCGGTACACAGAACCGACTGTCGTGGCAAGCGGTGAAAGGATGAAATAATATGTATCCATCAAATGAGAAAGCGTAACAAGTTCCATACATGCAGGCTGTCAGTTGCTTCTCTTTGCGACCCAAATCACAAGACATATATTTGTTATGCCGTAAATGTTTTAAGCAGATACACCTCATCCGGGAAAAGCTTACTAAGAAACTGCCAAGCGCGTCATGTATTATCTAAAAGGCACCACTGAAAAAGGTTGGTGCACGCAAATATGACGACGAAATAACAGGCTACTGTGAAGCGGATTGTCCTGGAGACATTGGCAACCGACGTTCTACCAACAGTTATCCATTAACTTTTCGATTAGCTGATTTATTCTGGAATACAAAGAGGCAGAAGATGATTGCACTATCCAGTACAAAAGCGAAGTTCATGTCTATAATAGCGGCAATCCAAAAGTCGATTTGGCTTAAACGGTTCGAAGCAGTGTTAATTCCAAGACACGAGAAGTCCATGACATTGTTCTGCGATAGTAACAGTGCAATTCAAATAGCAACAAATAACTCGTAACCGCCATGAACTAAGCACGTAGACATAAAGACAAAATTTGTCCGTAACTCAATTGAACTGAAGCAAATTGTTACGTGACTGACTGTTTGGGTGGCGAGGAGCGGCGGCAAGCAGGTATACCTGCGGGCCCAGGCTAGCTTGTCGTCTTGGGCGGGGCATTTCACCACCGTCCTCACCCGCAGCCACATGAACAAGAAGGGTTCATACCTGCATATGTGTTGGAAAGAAAATCTGAAACAGATAGAAATAGACGTGAGGGGCAAAGTTATAGAGGGGAAAGCGTAAGGGGTAGAAAAAGATGAAGGCCTGTCCTGTCAGGTGGAGTCTACCCTCCCTCTGTATTGCAACTTGCACCGCACCGTGGGCACTGTGCTGACTACTATCTACTTACTAAAATGCAATTCTATTTTTTAATAAAGTCGAGTCCCAAATTCCATCACATGGGATTGGGAAATTGTCTTCTACTATGTGAAATTTATGTCGTATTAAAAGACTATCATCTGTTAGATCTGCTTTTACTGTTCCAAGTGTGCTTGTTATGCCTCGGCCAATACCTTTTAAATCTGTGATCTGTGAGTTATTTATTGTGATATTACTGTCAATTTGACCCTTCTTTATTATTGAGATATCCGCTCCTGTATCTATCAGGAACGTCGAAGTTGACTTATTTAGGGTAGTATTGGAAGATATGTAGCTGTTTAGATGCAAGTTGAATGTGCATATTTTATTACCGTTAGAATTTACTGTTGGAGTGGAGTTTGCTGGTGTTCCTGTTGGTTTATATTACGGATATTGCTTGCGTTACTCTGATTGGTTGATCTTGACTCACCTCCAAAATTACGTCTTTGTATATTATTATTTTGTCTATTAATATTGTTGTTATTATATCTGTTAGTGTTACCGTAATATTTCCGGTTTTGGTTACTTCGATAATTATTATTTTGGTAGCTTCTTCGGAAGTTACTTCGGTAATTACCTTGTGAGCGCGTCAGGCGTAACACTGTATTTGGTTTACCCGTGAGTTCAGTACAGCTATTCGTGAATTTTGAAATAGCCTCGTTCATAGATGTGAACGTTCCTGCTTGCATTATCAGTTTTACTCTTTCGTCAGCCGAGTTCTTACACATGGCTTTTACAGCCGATTGTGTGGCATATTTGGTTGCCACATCAGGTGCAAGACCGTCTGATATGTAAGCACCTTCCAACGATTTTGTTAATTTTTCGATTTCGGCAGTGTACTGGTTAGCTGTTTTACTGCGCTGTTGGATGTTTAGTAGTTTTGCCGTCAAAACCTCTACAGATTCACCTTTAATTGCTGAATTCAACTTTTGCCTTATTGCTAGTATTGCATTTTCAGTGCTCAAAAGGTTTCTAGCTGTTCCCTTGAGCTTTGTTTTTATCATGGAGACTGCTATGGTCTCGTTTGTATCCCTAATTTGTTCTAGGTTATCTGGTGCGTCTAAGAGGCTATGTAAGTTCTCATGTTTACCATCAAACTCAGGTAGAATTGACGAAGCCATTTTTAGGAATTCTACTGTCTTTTCTTGTTTGGTAGTTTGGCGTCTCTGTTAAAATTTCTTTTGGTTCCTGTTTTTCTTTTTCTTTTTGTTCTACTTCTGGTTCCTCTTCTAAGTCGGATGCTGATTCCAGAAGGAATGTGCTATAGTCTATTTCTATTTCCTTCTTGAAACTCGTTGGTACTATGAATTCTATATCATATCGTGCCAGTGAGGACACCAATTTGTCTCTAATGCTGGAAAAAATTTGATATGCTTGGTTTTTTCGATTGCCGTCAGGTTTACCATTTAACTGTTGAATTATTTTTCCTATTTTGTTAAATGCTTCAACTATTATTTTAAGATGCTTTACTACTGTTTCTGCCTTAATTTTTGTATTTTTATTAATACATTTGTAAGATTTTTCTCCTATCGTTTTTTCTTCTATGAGTAGTTTAACGATATCTTCCCATTTGCCCATTGGGGATGGCACTTAAAATTTAGTTAAACCTTATCTAAACCGTCTGCGCGGCTAGCATATCGCTTTTTTAGGAATTTATTATGGGTTGAGTATAATTTCAGAAACAGATTGATGCAACTGACTACGCAGATTATTAGAAGCATGATTTTGATAGTATCTAGTGCCTCAGTATGATCTACTACTTGGACTGAGTTTACAACGCTTGCCGTTGGCTTTTCTATTTTTGATTCTTGGCCTCCCATCGTAAAAAATATGAAGACAGGAAAATTTTTTTATTTTTTTTTTCGTTTATTAAAAAATTTTTCCAATATTTTAATCTGTTCTTCCCATAAATTTTACTTCCCATCTATATATCTCTTCAGCTGCTGTTGCGAGTGGGTTCCTAACATTCCATATTGTTGGTTCCCCAGGCATCTCAATAAGTTTCCAATGACTTTTCAACCAAATCAGAGTTTTTTCCTCATCTACAATTTTAATTTCATTTGTAAGGTCCTCAAGTGGGCCTTTTACATAACTTTTAATTTTTCTTGATCTTTCCATAATTTTAAAATCAAAATTTTTTAACAAAATTGTATTTTTTTTCAACACCCTAATGTTTACATTTTTGGATTCGGTTTTTTATTTTTGCAACTATTTTTCCTTAATTTGGTCAAACTGATTTTGATTTTGTATGTCTTCTTCTGGGAACATAATTCAATAAGTAGGAGAAAAAAACAATTTTTTACAGCAAAAATATAATTTTTGCTTGTCAATAGGCAGCTGTTAGGTTGCCCGAATATTTTCCTGCCTAACAATAATTTTTAAATTGTTAAAACTAATCTCATATACGTATTATACTTAAGTCGCCAGTTTATTCCTGATGTGGTCAGTTCCTTACAAGGTAATATCAATATTTTCACTGGTCATATCCACTGCTCCTGCATTATTTCGATTATAAAGCCCGTAAATTATCATAAAAATTGCTAAATGGCGTCATTTTTGAGTGCTCCAAATTGGTCGTATTCACTGCTCCTGCATCAGTTCGATTATAAAGCCCGTAAATTATCGTAAAAATTGCTAAACATCATTTGCTTCTTTTACAAGGCTTAGGCTGTAATCAGCCAGTAAAATCCTTGCCAGCTATGAAATTAGGCTGAAAATTCAGCCGGTACAATCATAGGCAGGATCGCCATATAAAAGGTTAAAAATGAATGAAAAGTGTTGAGACGTTGATGAGTGAATTTCGAATGTGTCTTTATTCAAATATGTCAGCTTATTTATATTAAATTATTCTAAACATATTCTTACAGACATATTTACATTTAAGCATACATACTTACACGCATGTCAACCTTAAGCATACATACTTACATACCTACATACAACTCGACACAAAATATGTACCTACACATCTGTGTTGAGCTGCGACTTCTATGGGAAATGCATACCTTGCAAATTTGCTGGAATTCAAATTTGTTTGGTTGTGTGTTGTACACACACCTGTTTTAATGGCTATGTCAGCATTAATTATAAAATGCATATTTATGTGTTGATGAATATTTAGACTATTTTTGTAGCAGGTTAGCATATTCGACTGATTTAAATATTTGGGATTAAATTGTTGGCTGTTTACACTACAGATATGACAAAAATCCTCTTTTCTTAAAAATCGGTTACATGGGCGATATATGCTACAGTGGTCCGATCCGGCTGGTTCCGACAAGTGTCTATTCGGACACCTTAATACAACCGCTCACCAAATTTTATCACGATATCTCAAAAATTGAGGGACTAGTTTGCATACAAACAGACAGACGGACAGACGCACGGTGGGGTATTTGATCAATCTAGCTGGCCAACATAAAAACAGCAACAACAAAGTGGTTCACTCACTTCATTGTTATGAAAGGAAATATTTGACACTAAATTCAGGGTGTTCCGCCCAAAATTACTATGGGTCGGGTCTCCGGTTTCGGATGGACCCGGAGTCATTTTTTGGCATTAAATGAGATATGTCAATATGGGTATCAAAAGAAAAGTATGTTACTCCGCATTTCTATTGACATTTTTAAGAAGGGTTGCCACTTAGGGCTGCCATCACACCTTCTTTTTTATATTTCTTTGTATATCCACTACCATCTCGGAAACGGCTTAACCGATTTGAAACAAATTTGGTACATCGATATAGTATTACATTTTAAGACTTTTCGTCAGTTAGGTGTTGCCACTGAGGATGTTTTCACAAGGTTTTATTTAGCTTGACTCTGTGTAGCGGCCGACCGGCCTTTGTGAACGAAAAAACTCCTATAAGTGGCGCATGGATCGAAATATTTCAACAAATCATAATCATAGCAGCTTAGCGGATATTGTGCAGCTTCATGAAGTCGACTAGCTTTCGATCCTCCCAGTCAAACCATTACAGTTTTACTGCGGTATTCTTCAGTGCAACGTGGAAGATTTCAATGCTCCGGGGGTAAGAGAAGGGTGATTGCGCCGTGTTGGCGGAGTGCGGTGTGCGGCGTGGCAGAAAAAGGCGACAAAAGCACCTGTCGGGGATCCATAGCGCTGAGCCCAGAACACCTAGGCAAATGGCATCGCCCAAGGCAGGAACTGTAAAGAGCAGGCCAGGGGCTTCCTGGGGTGTAAACAGCAAGGAGATACACAATATTTGAAAAAATTACGCTGTCGAAGAATGTTGGGATCTAGCCCGTTCGATACAACCATTCTTTGCACGTAACCCACTGACATGAGTGTGACCGTCCTAAAAAGATTCGTTTCCGGCACACGCAGCAAAACTATTTCTCTGAACATGGGTTGGATTCAAAAACTTCCCGGAAAAAGAGGGTTCGGAGCAATCCCACTGAATTCATCTGCTGAGGGAATAACAATTTTAAATGACAGCCCTTGGTCCGGAAAAACCCCTCATCTCTGCGGTACACAGAACCGACTGTCGTGGCAAGCGGTGAAAGGATGAAATAATATGTATCCATCAAATGAGAAAGCGTAACTAGTTCCATACATGCAGGCTGTCAGTTGCTTCTCTTTGCGACCCAAATCACAAGACATATATTTGTTACGCCGTAAATGTTTTAAGCAGATACACCTCATCCGGGAAAAGCTTACTAAGAAACTGCCAAGCGCGTCATGTATTATCTAAAAGGCACCACTGAAAAAGGTTAGTGCACACAAATATGACGACGAAATAACAGGCTACTGTGAAGCGGATTGGCTTGGAGACATTGACAACCGACGTTCTACCAACAGTTATCCATTCACTTTTCGATTAGCTGATTTATTCTGGAATACAAAGAGGCAGAAGATGATTGCACTATCCAGTACAAAAGCGAAGTTCATGTCTATAATAGCGGCAATCCAAAAGTCGATTTGGCTTAAACGGTTCGAAGCAGTGTTAGTTCCAAGACACGAGAAGTCTATGACACTGTTCTGCGATAGTAACAGTGCAATTCAAATAGCAACAAATAACTCGTAATCGCCATGAACTAAGCACGTAGACATAAAGACAAAATTCGTCCGTAACTCAATTGAACTGAAGCAAATTGTTACGTGACTGACTGTTTGGGTGGCGAGGAGCGGCGGCAAGCGGTATACTTGCGGGCCCAGGCTAGCTCGTCGTCTTGGGCGGGGCATTTCACCACCGTCCTCACCCGCAGCCACATGAACAGGAAGGGTTCATACCTGCATATGTGTTGGAAAGAAAAGCTGAAACAGATAGAAATAGCCGTGAGGGGCAAAGTTATAGAGGGGAAAGCGTAAGGGGTAGAAAAAGATGAAGGCCTGTCCTGTCAGGTGGAGTCTACCCTCCCTCTGTAGTGCAACTTGCACCGCACCGTGGGCACTGTGCTGACTCCTAACTACTTACAGTGCCCCCAAACCTGACTTAAGTGTGTCCGTCCGTCAATAAGTCATTTCCCTATCACTCACCTTCACCTTACCTTACCGCGCCCAAGCGCAGCACCAACACCAAAATTCGACTTAGCCCTGCATTATTGAAAGCTACGTTTTCATTCAAACATTTTAAATTTTATTAACAATTTAATTTTTGCTTATAGCTCTACCCTGCAGCTATCTATCCTATAGGATGCAAAAAGAAACCGCTTAGAATTAAATTTCAACAAAAAAAGAAGCAAAACCAAAAAACATAGTATTTCAATTCAATTCGATCTTTTATCAAAAAATTCCGCTAGGTGGCGGATGGATCGGGATATTGAGAAAACTAGTTTTAAATTGGGAATCTTGCAATCGATTTTTAACTAACTTCCTGGATATCTAGAGACTTGAAACCTGAAATGTAGGTTAAAACACGGTGACAGTGCAATGTTTGATCAAAAAATTTGAGGTACGTAGCACAAGTCGAAATATTTAGAAGATTAGGCCATACCTTCTTGGCTAGCCTCCTGAGGTTTGCAAGCGCTGTAAAATTCCACCTCGTTGAATGCACGTCCTTGCACCTCAATGCACGTCCTTGCACACTTTTAGGCGTCCGCGACTTTCACCACGATTCTTTTAGACATTCAGGCTTATGCGAATTTCATCACGATTTTCAGCTGTGCAAATTGAGTAGCTGACAAACGAGATGGAATTCTCTTGTTATGATGCGAGGTGGAATTCTGTTGTTTTCGCCAGTGTTGTCAGCGAAAATTCCACTAATTCTCTTAAATCTTGCTATTTTGAACAAATAAATAAAGATAAGAATTTTCACTTAGGAATTACTTAAATTACTAATCAAAGTTGCCTTTTTGTAGGCAGTACTAAAAAATTTAAAATAAAAAGACGATAAAAAAATTTTAAGGACTACCTTTTCTCCCTCACTAGGGTAGGCACCTTGTCGTTGGTGTGAGGGCTTAGCCGAACTCCATAGCGCCCGACTATGAGGCGGAGCTGTTTAGGACTGACATCTACGCCGTTTCGCCTCACAGGAGGGCGGCGGGATGTCGGTGACCAAGAACTGCCAACCCCCTAATCCAGGGTGTTATGCGGACCGTGCCTATTGGACGATTTGCAGCCAGGGGATAAATTCGGCTGTATTCGAACGGAGCCTTCCCGATACCGGGCCATCTCGGGAAGTAGTTATGGCCTTAACGCAGTAAGGGGCGCTGCTGTGGCGGACGGTTCTTTCCCCGTATATAATACTGGACCGCTGAGCCCGCCTTGTCGGGCAGGTGGTCGTACGACCAAGATGAACAACTCATTACCTGAATGTAATAAGGAGGATGTAAAGAGGAGGACTGAGTCGCAATCCAAGGACGACAAATACGAATTAAGCGATGCGTCGGACTCGGGGAGCGAGAGTAGTGCTGATTCAATGAACTCCGTGTTGGAGAAGCACACAAATGAAAACGGAGTAGAAGAGTGGAGAATGATAGCGTGCGACAACATCGCGAGCTTGCGGTGGCTGGAGGAAGTCGTTCCAAACCTCCAAAGGCAAGGCACGAATGCGCGGTTTGAGGTGGTGGATAAAGCGCAAATCCCCACGGTACCAAAAGTTAAGGTATGGATACCATGCGTGATGAAGTCGGAGGATACACTGCGACTTCTGCAGAATCAGAATCCGAACATACCGACACAGGATTGGAAGGTACTTACTGTATCTCGGCCTACCGAGGATGGTCAGTTCTACATCTTCCAAATAAACAAGCAGGCGGAGGATATTTTGTACACGCAGCTTGGCAAAATGTCCTTTGGCACTGGCAAAATTTACATGCGACTCAGGAAAAGAAGTCCCGAGGATAAAAATCCTAACACGCTGGAAGTGGGCGAAGTCGAAAAGGACCTCAGAAGCCTAAGGGAAAAAAGACAGGTGGAGGTCCCCGACGTCACAACGAACGTGCTAGAAGAGGACCAACCGCTAAATGGTGCTGTGACTCGCACAGAGGAACACACGGCACAACATTCACGAGGGGCTGAAGGGGGCCTCGAATACTCTAAACCAAAAGGGCAAGAGAAGGACGACGACGTCAAGACGAAGGTGCTGGAGGGGGACAAACAGCCCAATGGTGCTGCGAGTCCTACAGATAAACCTTCAACACAGTAAAGTGGCGTCGAGCGAACTCCTCCTAACCCTTGAGGAGGGTTCGTTTGACGTGGCGCTGATCCAGGAGCCGTGGCTCTCATCGGGAGGAAAGGTTTCTGGACTTAGCGCGCGCGGGTTTGGCGTTTACTACGCACAAACGGAAGGACGGGTGCGAGCTGTAGTAATGGTAAGAAAACAGCTGCATTCATATATGCTGCCTAATTACACCACCGAGGATCTCGTAGCGGTGGCCGTTGAGCAAAAGAATAAGCAGGCATTTATCCTGGCGTCTTGCTACATGGCCCATGCTGCGGAGGTTCCACCGATGGAGTGCAAAAGGCTAGTACAGGAGGAAGGGCGCAAAGGGCGGTTGGTCATAGGCGCAGATGCAAATGCGCACCACAATGCGTGGGGAGGAGCAGATACGAACGAGAGAGGCGAATCTCTATTTTGTTACATCCTGCAAACCAATTTGCAGATAGCCAACAGGGGAAATGTTCCTACATACATTGGTCCAACATCCAGCAATGTTCTGGATATTACATTGAGCTCCGAGCGTGATATATCAAGGTATGATTGGATGGTTCTCGATAGACCATCCTTCTCCGACCATGCGTATATAAGCTTCAGCATCCCACTAAAGAGGGTAGAGAAGGGAGGAACCTTTAGAAGCCCTAGGGCAACGAATTGGACAAAATTCCAGAAACATGTAGAAACGAAACTGGGACAACCCAAAGAGGTTGCTAATGTAGACGAACTGGAGGAGTCGAATGAATTCCTAACAAGGAAGCTTATGACTGCGTATAACAAAGCTTGCCCTCTAAGAAGATTCAGAGGAAAAGCAAAGCCGCCATGGTGGAGCAATGAGCTGAGTCTTCTAAGAAGACACGTAAAAGAAATGTTTAAACTCGCAAAGACCGCGGAAAGCGAAGCGTGTCGGGACGAGTACAGGGATCTACTGAGGATATACAAGCGTGAAATTACCAGGGCGAAGAGAAACTCATGGAAAAGTTTCTGTACGGACATAGAGTGCTCCAGTGAAACAGCACGGTTGAAAAAAGTCCTAGCAAAGGGAAACATAGTCCAGGGACTAATAAAAAAAGAGAACGGGGAATGGTCACGTGATAGTGAGGAATCCCTTGAGGTGCTTCTCGATACACATTTCCCATCGGGAGACGGTTTAGAAGAACCAGCAGACATCACTCACACTTCGATCACGGAGCTAGTGGTGCCGAGCTTGGTGACCGATACCAAGATCGAGTGGGCAGTGAAGACGTTTTCTAAGTTTAAATCGCCGGGCCCAGATGGTATATTCCCGGCCATGCTACAAGTCTCAAGTAGGGCGGTCGTGGAATGGCTTAAAATAATATTCGATGGGTGCATAAGACTGAATCATGTACCGCACTCTTGGAGAACTGCTCGTGTAGCTTTTCTACCAAAGGCGGGGAAGATCGGTCACGTGTATCCCAAAGACTATAGACCCATTAGCTTAACATCATTTCTGCTCAAAACCTTTGAGAGGCTGATAGATGTGTACATAAAGTCCAACGTGGATGAAAAGCTGCTCTCCACAACACAGCATGCGTACACCAAAGGCAAGTCGGTAGACACCGCATTGCATAGGGTGGTAATAAGCATAGAGAAATCCCTGGAATATAAGGAGTATGCTCTAGGACTCTTCTTGGACATTGCCGGGGCTTTCAATAATGTTGCAAAATGGGCGACTATGGATGGTGTTAATTACATTAAAGTACATCCTGCCTTAATCAGATGGATCGGCTGCATGTTAAATTGCAGAAAGGTTACATCACAATGGGGATTGTACGAGGCCGCGAAATCAGTGGACAGGGGCACGCCGCAGAGAGGGGTGCTATCACCTCTGCTGTGGACACTGGTCATCAACCAACTGCTCAGGCAATTCGATGAGGGACCCGTAAAACTTGCGGCTTACGCAGATGACGTTGCAATTGTCATAAGTGGAAAATGCCTTCCAACGATTAGTTCTTTGATGGATCGGGCGCTTCGGGATATTCATACCTGGG
Source organism: Eurosta solidaginis (assembly GCF_040869045.1). NCBI lineage: Eukaryota > Metazoa > Arthropoda > Insecta > Diptera > Tephritidae > Eurosta > Eurosta solidaginis. The sequence goes on from NC_090324.1 coordinate 197,777,608, forward strand.
CATCTAATGTCGGGCTGAAAGTCAATGCGGAGAAGACGGATATGGTCTTGTTTACAAAGAGGTACAAGGTCCCAAATTGGACCGGGCCTAAGTTAGGAGCGGTGACCTTACAGGAGAAACCTTGCACAAAATATCTAGGAATCATCCTAGACAGTAAGCTGTCATGGAAGCTCAACTTGGAGGAGAGGGTCAAGAAGGCCTCAACGGCACTCTATGCATGTAAAAGAATGCTGGGGTGTACGTGGGGCCTATCGCCCTCTCTTTCTCATTGGGTTTTTACAGCGATTGTAAGCCCTATTCTATACTATGGAGTTCTTGTTTGGTGGAAAGCCACACAAAAAACAACATACCTCAAAAAATTAGAGGGGGTATGCAGACTATCGATGCTTTGCATTACGGGAGCCCTGAAAACAACCCCGACGACTGCACTGTATGCCATTCTGCACATTCCACCTGTAGACCTGATAGCAAAGAACAAACGTTAACGACCGCAACCAGGCTCGATGATTCGGGGCAGCTTGAGCCCCGACCATATGGCCATAGTAGTATAGCGTCCTCAGTCACAAGACGAACAGACTACATGATTCCCTACCTGCACTTTGAGGGAGATCTTAAGGCCACAACAGAGGTGGACGGTTGGCGCAAGGGTGCGCAAATGGCGGACGAGGCGATACATGTGTACACCGATGGTTCCAAAATAGTGGAAGGAGTAGGGTCTGCGGTATACTGCGCTGATCCGGAATTAAGCAGATCCTACAGGCTGCCGGATTACTGTAGCGTTTTCCAAGCGGAAATATTAGCCGTAACCAAAGCAGTAGAAACCCTGGAAGAGAATAGCTTAAGCTGCAACCGTGTTAACTTTTATATTGACAGTCAAGCAGCAATTAAGGCAATAATCTCGCATAGCACAGCATCTAAATGCGTGTTAGAGTGTAAGCAGTCTCTGGAGAGAATCGGGACAGGGAGAAGCATACATCTATATTGGGTCCCAGGGCATATGGGAATAGATGGGAATGAAAAGCGGACGAATTAGCTAAAAAGGGCGCATCCCTTGAAGCTTGCTCCGTAGACGTCCCAATTAGATTGGGCGAGATTAAGCGAATGCGAGAGGTGCACATGATCGACCAAGCAGAAAAGGCGTGGGTTCAAGCGCGGGGCTGTAAAGTGTCGAAGATTATGTGTAGGTCTTACAACCTTAGACTAACACAGCTGCTTCTATCATTAAAAAGAGAGGACTGTAGACTCATGACGGGTATTCTGACTGGACACTGCCTTCTGGCATCGCATGCCTTTAAATTAGGCTTGGTCAGTGATAGCAGGTGTAGGAAGTGCGGGTTGGAGGAGGAAACGATCGAGCACGTTCTGTGCTCGTGCCCTGCACTTGCCAGGCTAAGACTCCAGCTATTAGGAGAGATACAGCTGTCAGATCTAGAAGCAGCAAGTGGCTTAAGTCCTAGGAAGCTTCTAGTATTTGCCAAGAGGACGGAGTTATTTTATAACATAGGTCCTGGTTTTTGATAGGGTTTTTCAGTTTGGTCGTTAAAACAAACTTCTGGTAACACTACGGACTCAATCAGTCTATGTGAGGTCCTCATGGACCGGCCAGTTCAACCTACCTACCTTTATATAACTGGACCAAAAAATAGAAGGCAATTTTTCCTTTAATACAGACATAGTCTTGTTGAATTTTGACTAAAAATCTTTAACAATAGCTCCTGTAAAAGAATTTTGGGATTTAAAATTATAAAGGTAGAGCGCGTGTTTAAATTTTAAATAATCAATTAGTTAATCCCAAGTACATGGTTTGCCTTAAATTGAAAGATTGCACTCCACTTTTATAGGTTATAATCCCACAATTCATTACAAGAGCTATTGTTAAAGTTTTTTAATCAAAATTCAACAAGACTATGTCTGTATTAAAGGAAAAATTGCATTCTATTTTTGGTTCATTTATATAAAGGTATTCCTTAAAATTTTTTATCATCTTTTTATTTCAAACTTGCAATAAAAACTATAACGTAATACAAACAATTACAATCAATAACATCGTTTGTAGTTGTCGAAAATTTGGTTTTAATGTTTAAAACATCTATTTTTATCGACTTTAACGATTTCTTTCTTTAGTATTTTCTTTCAACAATGAACTAAAAACGATTGACAACGCCTTTCAAAACAATGTAACGCATTAGAACTTATTGTTATACATTGCATGTTACATTCAGCCTAATTCTAAACAAAAATTCCCTGCGCGTTTTTTCCTCTCCCCCATTCCTCGTATTCTAAATAAAAAATTACTGTGAGTTTTTTCACTTCTCCCTTTCTTCATATTCTGAACAATGTTCGAAAATGAAAAACCTGTTAATGGAGAAAAGTAGATATTAAGAATGTGATTGAAAGGGAGATATCTCAGCAATTTTCAAACGGTTTTATTTAGTTTGACTCCTTGTAGCGAACAGAATTTTGTAATTGAAATTTAAGTAAGTTCCCGCAAAGCTACAAGCTTGAAACTTGGAATATAGTTCAAAACCCGATGACAATGCAATAATAAGAAAAAAATTGTATTTGTGGTCCGATTTGGCTCATATTTGGAACACATATTACATACAGAAATAGTAATCGCTTTATGAAAAAAAAAATTCCGATAGGTGCAGCAAGGATCGAAATATTAAAAATACTCGCATTTGTGGTACGATTTGGCTCATATTTGGAACAAATATTACATACAGTCTGGTAGAAGTGGCATCAAAATACTTTGGAGTTCGAGGATGGACAAGCATACGTGGCGCTGAGTTGAGTAAAGTCTTTGGAGGGATTATGCATTGAGTACATAGATTGTAACAAATTGTCAGGAAAGAGCCCTTGTAATAATGTGTCACTAAATGAACTAAATAGAATGAGAAATAATAGGCAATTAAATAAAGACTAAAAACTTGAAAAAAAAAATATATCCAGAACCATCTCGGAAACGGCTTAACCGATTTGAATCAAATTTGGTACATCGATATTTTATTACATTTTAGGACTTTTCGCCTAGGTGTTGCCCGTGAGGATGTTTTCACAAGGTTGCCACTTTTTTCCAATAAGGGAATTGGTCTCTTACAAAATTGATTACCACTCAAAAAATTGCGGATATGCGCAGCTGTTTTTGCTATTAAACTTTGAAACAAATACAAACTTATGTATTGCCAAAAAATTACTGACATGGTATGCCATGAAAAAAAGATATACCTTTTTGTTCGTAAAGTTTTTAAAAAAATTAATATTGAAAAGTAGTAATATTACAAGTAGAATAACTTAGTTAAAACATGCGGTATACAAAATCTAACATATGAATTAAAAACACATTTACCTGTCCTAAAAGAAGGCTAAAAAAGTGAACAAATATTTAGGTTAGAAGGGTATATTGCTTTTTAATCTAAAAAAAATACATCAAACTGCACAAAATTTGTATACAATTTTAGATGTTCGCGGTTAGCTCCGTTGACGTTGCAGATGGGTTTTGGGTTATGTATACTATTCAGTGGACATCTAATAATGCCAGGGAGTATATTAAAAAAAAAAACTTGGAATACTTTTGAAAATCGACTTTTGGCCAGCTAGATTGATCAAATACCCCATCGTACGGCGTTTTAACCTATCCTTGATGTTGCATGTTTTTAGCTCAATGAGAACTTACTAAAAATCGATCTCAAAACTCCAAATTTCTTTTTTTTTTACATTTCCTCGCCGTCTTATCCTATCTGTGAAATTTTACAGTTGTAGCTCAATGAGAACTTACATAAAAATCAATCCCAAAATTCCCTCCGTTCCGTACGATTTTTCTGAATATCTCATCCCGTGCGCCCCGTAGCGAATCTTTTTGTGTCGTGTCATCGGCTGTCATCGACCTCTGAGTTAAGTTTGAAATATCAAGTATCCAGCTCATCGAGAAAGCTGGTTTGAAAATTTTCAAATTCTTATCTAATTATTTCGATCCATGCGCAACCTGATTTTTTCTCCCTTTGTTCCTTTGTCACGGTGAGAGGTTACTTTAAAAGCGATCTCAAAACACCAATTTTCCAAATCCTTATCTAAATATTTCAATCCGTGCGCCACCTAACGGAATTTTTTCTCCTTTTCTTAAATTTTCGTGGCGCCTTATCCTATCTGTGAAGTTTTACAGTTGTAGCTCAATGAGAATTTACATACAAATCAATCCCAAAATTCCCTTCGTTTCGTACGATTTTTCTAAATATCTCATCCCGTGCGCCCCCTAACGAATCTTTTTTTATCGTGTCATCGGCTCTCATCGACCTCTGAATTAGGTTTGAAATTTCAAGTCTCTAGCTCTTCGAGAAGTTACCTAAAAGCTGGTTTGAAAATTTTCAAATTCTTATCTAATTATTTCGATCCGTGCGCCACCTAACGGATTTTTTTTCCTTTTGTTGCATTGTCACGGTGTTCTAACTTTTGTGTAAAGTTTCACGTTTGTAGCTCAATGAGAAGTTACTTAAAATCGATTGCAAGATTTGTATGAAAAGCGGACAAACATTCAACCGACCTATTTCGATTCGTGCGCCACCAAACGGATTTTTTTCCTTTTGTTGCATTGTCACGGTCAGGCATGCTTAACCAACGAACCGATATCATTTCGTTAATTGACGTTCTTAACGTTAATAAACGAAACGAAATGACTTTGTTTCGTTTATTAACGTTGATTATCGTAACGAAATGATATGGGTTCGTTGGTTAAGCATGCCTGGTCACGGTGTTGTAACCTATGTGTAAAGTTTCACGTTTGTAGCTCAATGAGAAGTTAGTTAAAAATTGATTGCAATTTTTGTATGGAAAACGGACAAACATTCAACCGACCTAATATAAAGGAAGTAAAATAGGTAGGTAATTTGTGTGAGTATGCAAAGTTTCAGGTTTTTTGTGGTCTGCATGTAAAATCTATGACCACGGTTCACTTATTTCTACAATATATGACGTAAGCGTAAGTGTTTGACGAAATTTGATGCTTCTAGCCGTAAAAAAGGAGGGCAGAAATTACACTTTATATGGGCTATATAATATATATACCACCGATCTATATGATTTCTTCATACAACAATATATGCTCTATACGTAAGAATTCGGTAGAATTTTTAGCTTCTAGTTGTTATAATGGGGCAGAAATTATGAAAAATTTCTTATCTTAAAAATCCGTTGTATGAGATATATACTATCTGTGGTATAGATCTATACAATATTTTTAGACAACAATGAATGCTCTATACGTAAGCACTCGGTGAAATTTGAAGCTTCCAGCTGTGCAAATGGGGCAGAAATTACGAAAAGTTTCTTATCTGAACAATCGGTTGTATGAGATATACATGTACTACATATACCACCGATCTATAAAATTTGTTCAGACAACAATGAATGTTCTATACGTAAGCATTGGGCGAAATTTGAAGCTTCTAGCAGCTAAAATGGGGCAAAAATTACGAAAAGTTTCTATCTGAACAATCGGTTGTATGAGATATATACTATATATACCACCGATCAATAAACTATTTTCAGACAACAATGAATGCTCTTTACCTAAGCATACGGTAAAATTTGAAGCTTGTGGTTTTAAAATGGGGCAGTAACCACGAAAAGCTTTTTATCTGAACAATCGGTTGTGGGGGATATATGCTATGTATACCACGGATCAGGGATGGGCGTTATCAACAAATTTGAATAACCATTGACGAAAAAATAAAAAATAAATTTTTATTCATTATTCAAGAAAACTTGAGTGATGAATAACACGTTATTTTTTATTCAAGCATTTCTTGAATAATGAATAACATTTTCTCGTTATTCAAAATATTCTGATTGATGATAACCGCTCATTCTTATTTTTGCAAAATTTGAATAAAGAGTTGAGTTATTATTCCTTATTTACAAAATATGGAATAACAGTAAAATTTTAGTTTTTATTCAGTTATCCAAAAATAAAAAAATAAACCATCGAGATTCCCTGAAAATATACCCATATGCGTAACCAGTTCGTGTGTAGTTCTGAAGCTTCTTAGGGTAATATTGAGATGATTTTGGGGAGTATTCGTGGGGTTTTTTGGGGGCGGTTGGGGGGTAATTTCTGGGACACCCTGCGGATCCTCCCGGGTCCTATTGGGGTCCATTCCAGGGGCTCCCTCGCGATCCTTATAGGGTTTTGGGGTCATTTCGGGCTGGCTTTTGCGACTCCCTCGGGGTCTTTTGGAGGTCATTTTGGCATGGTTTAGGGGAGTACCTCGGTGTCCTCCCGGGGTCATTCCGTGAACTTTTTGGAACTTCCTCGGTGTCATTTGGGGGTCATTCCGGGATGATTTTGGGGACTTCCTCGGGGTCATTTCGGGATGGTTTTGGGGACTCCCTCGGGGTCATTTCGGGGTCATTCCGGGATGCTTTTGGGGACTCCCTCGGGTTCATTTCGGGGTCATTCCGGGATGGTTTTGGCGACTCCCTCGGGGTCATTTCGGGGTCATTTCGGAATGGTTTTGGGGACTCCCTCGGGTTCATTTCGGGGTCATTTCGGGATGGTTTGGGGACTCCCTCGGGGTCATTCCGGGTTGGTTTTGTGGACTCCTTCAGGGTCATTTCGGGATGGTTTTGGGGACTTCCTCGGGGTCATTTCGGGATGGTTTTGGAGACTCCCTCAGGGTCATTTCGGGGTCATTTCGGGATGGTTTTGGGGACTCCCTCGGGGTCATTTCGGTGTCATTTCGGGATGGTTTTGGGGACTCTCTCGGGGTCATTTCGGGGTCCCCAAACCATCCCAAAATGACCCCGAGGGAGTCCCCAAAACCATCCCGGAATGACCCCGAAATGACCCCGAGGGAGTCCCCAAAACCATCCCGGAATGATCCCGAGGGAGTCCCCAAAACCATCCCGGTATGACCCCGAAATGACCCCGAGGGAGTCCCCAAAACCATCCTGGAATGACCCCGAAATGACCCGAGGGAGTCCCCAAACCATCCCGAAATGACCCCGAGGGAGTCCCCAAAACCATCCCGAAATGACCCCGAAATGACCCTAAGGGAGTCCCCAAAACCATCCCGAAATGACCCCGAAATGACCCCGAGGGATACCCCAAAACCATCCCGAAATGACCCCGAAATGACCCTGAGGGAGTCCCCAAAACCATCCCGAAATTACCCTGAGGGAGTCCCCAAAACCATCCCGAAATGACCCCGAGGAAGTCCCTAAAACCATCCCGAAATGAACCTGAGGGAGTCCCCAAAACCAACCCGGAATGACCCCGAAATGACCACGAGGGAGTCCCCAAACCATCCCGAAATGACCCCGAAATGAACCCGAGGGAGTCCCCAAAACCATTCCGAAATGACCCCGAAATGACCCCGAGGGAGTCCCCAAAACCATCCCGGAATGACCCCGAAATGACCCCGAGGGAGTCACCAAAACCATCCCGAAATGACCCCGAGGAAGTCTCCAAAATCATCCCGGAATGACCCCCAAATGACCACGAGGGAGTCCCAAAAAGATCACGGAATGACCCCGGGAGGACCCCGTGGTACTCCCCTAAACCATGCCAAAATGACCTCCAAAAGACCTCGAGGGAGTCGCAAAAGTCATCCCGAAATGACCCCAAAACCCTAGAAGGATCGCGAGGGAGCCCCTGGAATGGACCCCAATAGGCCCCGGGAGGATCCGCAGGGTGTCCCAGAAATTACCCCCCAACCGCCCCCAAAAAACCCCACGAATACTCCCCAAAATCATCTCAATATTACCCTAAGAAGCTTCAGAACTACACACGAACTGGTTACGCATATGGGTATATTTTCAGGGCATCTCGATGGTTTATTTTTTTATTTTTGGATAACTGAATAAAAACTAAAATTTTATTGTTATTCCATATTTTGTAAATAAGGAATAATAACTCAACTCTTTATTCAAATTTTGCAAAAATAAGAATGAGCGGTTATCATCAATCAGAATATTTTGAATAACGAGAAAATGTTATTCATTATTCAAGAAATGCTTGAATAAAAAATAACTTTTTATTCATCAATTAGAAAATTTAAAATGATGAATAATTTTTTATTTTTTATTTTGTTCAAAGTATGTTTGAGCTCTAGGCCAATATATACATATGTTTATTAAAATACAGCAAATGTGTTTAAACAATGTATATTTATTTGTCGAATGGTTTGTCTTGCCAATATTTCGACTTCAATCTGAAGTCATCTTCAGGAACTTATGACTGCACCTGGCAAGACAAACCATTCGACAAATAAATATACATTGTTTAAACACATTTGCTGTATTTTAATAAACATATGTATATATTGGCCTAGAGCTCAAACATACTTTGAATATATTAACTAAAAGGCCGGAATACAAGAAATTTTTTATTTTGGTTTGTTTCATTTCAAAATGACTCAACCCTGCCACGGATCTCATTCATTTTTGCAGACAATAATATGTGCAATATACGAAAGCATATGTTGAAGTTTGAAGCTTCAATCTGATAAACTGAGGAAGACATGACAAAAATCCTCTTTTCTGAAAAATCGGTTATATGGGGGATATATGCTAGGTATAGTGGTCCGATCCGTCCGGTTCCGACAAATGTCTAATCGGACACCTTAATATACCCGCTCACCAAATTTTATCAAGATATCTCAAAAATTGAGGGACTAGTTTGCATACAAACAGACAGACGGAAAGATGCACGGTGGGGTATTTGATCAATCTAGCTGGCCAAAATTAAAACAGCAGTTATTTCTGTTCAAAAAGTGGTTGCTCATTTCATTGTTGTGAAAGGAAATATTTGACAGTAAATTCACGGTGTTCCGCCCAGAATTACTATGGATCGGGCCCCCGGTTTCGGATGGACCTGGGGTCATTCTTTGGCATTACATGAGATATGTCAATATGGGTATCAAACGAAAAGTATGTTACTTCGAATTTATATTGAAATTTTTAAGAAGGCTTGTCACTTAGGGTTGCCACCTCACCTTCTTTTTTATATTTCTTTGTATATCCACTACCATCTCGGAAACGGCTTAACGGCGATATAGTATTACATTTTAAGACTTTTCACCTAGGTGTTGCCACTAAGGATATTCTCACAAGGTTGCCACCTCTTGCCAATAAGGATTTCAATCTCTTACAAAATTGGTCACCACTTAAATATCGCGGGTATGCGCAGTCGTTTTTAAACGTTTTATTTAGCTTGACTCTGTGTAGCGGTCGGCCGGCCGTTGTTGACGAATTTTGTAATTAAAACTTAAGTAACTTCCTGATAAGCTACAAGCTTGAAACTTGAAATGTAGTTCTAAACCCAATGAAAATGCAATAATAAGAAAAAAACTCCGATGGGTGGCGCATGGATCGAAATATTTCAAAAAATCATATTTATAGTCCGATTTGGCTCATATTTGGACCACATATTACATACATGAATAGAAAGCGACATATGAAAAAAATCGCCGCGAGATATTAAAAAAAATTGTACTTGTGATCCGATTTGGCTTATATTTGGAACAAATATTACATACAGTCAAAATACTTTGGTGTTCGAGGAGGGACAAGCATACATGGAGCCGATTCGAGTAAAGTAGGAGGATTAGAAGGATTATGTATTGAGGATTTAGATTATAAAAAATTTTCAGGAAAGAGTCCTTGTAACTAAATGAACTAAGTAGAATGAGAAATAATAGGCAATTAAATAAAGACCAAAAACTTGAAAATAAAATAATAAAAAAAATTATAAGTTAAACAGTTTTATCGAAAACAATACTTACAATAAGTAATAATAATACTAAAAGCTAGAAAATAATTAGGTAGGTCCTAGATACTAGTCATCATACTCCTCATCAAACTAGGACGTTGAGCGCGTGAAATTTCTAAAAATGTGAGGCGTCGCATAACCTGATTAAGGTTCAGTTGGTCTTACTTATGACTATCAATAGAAATTTGACGCGTCCAACGCTTTTATTTAAATGTCTGATCAACCCTCTAGATTGATGAGGAGTGTGATGACTAGTACCTAGGAGCTACCTAATTATTTTCTAGCTTTTAGTATTATTATTACCTAATGTAAGTATTGTTTTCAATAAAACCGTTTAACTTAAAAAAATTGTGAACGAATTTTGTAATTAAAACTTAAGTAACTTCCCGATAAGCTACAAGCTTGAAACTTGAAATGTAGTTCTAAACCACATGAAAATGCGATAATAAGAAACAAACTCCGATGGGTGGCGCATGGACGAAATATTTCAAAAAATCATATTTGTAGTCCGATTTGGCTCATATTTGGACCACATATTACATACATGAATAGAAAGCGACATATGAAAAAAATCGCCGCGAGGTGGCGCAAGGATCTAGATATTAATAAAAATCGTACTTGTGATCCGATTTGGCTCATATTTGGAACAAATATTAGATACAGTCCGGTAGAAGTGACATCAAAATACTTTGGTATTCGAGGAGGGACAAGCATACATGGAGCCGAGTCGAGTAACGTCTTTAGAAGGATTATGTATTGAGGACTTAGATTATAACAAATTTTCAGGAAATAGTCCTTGTAACTAAATGAACTAAGTAGAATGAGAAATAATAGGCAATTAAATAAAGACCAAAAACTTGAAAATAAAATAATAAAAAAAATTATAAGTTAAACAGTTTTATCGAAAACAATACTTACAATAAGTAATAATAATACTAAAAGCTAGAAAATAATTAGGTAGGTCCTAGATACTAGTCATCATACTCCTCATCAAACTAGGGCATTGAGCGCGTGAAATTTATAAAAATGTGAGGCGTAGCATAACCTGATTAAGTTTCAGTTGGTCTTACTTATGACTATCAATAGAAATTTGACGGGTCCAACGCTTTTACTTAAATGTCTGATCAACGCTCTAGATTGAAGAGGAGTGTGATGACTAGTACCTAGGAGCTACCTAATTATTTTCTAGCTTTTAGTATTATTATTACTTAATGTAAGTATTGTTTCAATAAAACCGTTTAGTTTAAAAAAAATTTTTTTTGCAAGGTTTTTAAAAAATTTAATATTGAAAAATAGTAGTATTACAAGTATAATAACTTAGTTAAAACATGCGGTATAAAAAATCTGACATATGAATCAAAAACACATTTACCTGTCATAAAAGAAAATGTAACTCGACTTGATTAAGGCTAAACAAGTGAACAAGTATTTAGGTTAGAAGGGTATATTGCTTTCTAATCCAAAAATGCTTCGAACTGCACACAATTTTTATACAATTTTAAATGTGCGCGGTTACCTTCGTTGACGTTGCAAATGGGTTTTGGGGTATGTATACTATTCAGTGGACATCTAGGAACGAAAAAGAGTATACTTAAAAAAATTGGATTATTCTGAAAAATCCACTTTTGACCAGCTAGATTGATCAAATACCCCACCCTGAGAATGACAGACGGACATGGCTAAATCAACTCAACTCTTCATATTGATAATTTCGGTATACTTAATGGTGGGTCTATCTATTTTCCTTTAATGACTTTTGAGAATCGTGACGAAGTTAATTACCATTTCATTTTGATGAAAGGTATAATTAGGTAGGTCCTAGGTCCTAGTCATCACACTCCTCATCACTCTAGGGTGTTGATCAGGTTAGGTTAGGTTGAACTGGCGGGTCCATTAGGCCCTCACATAGACTGATTGAGTCCGTAGTGTTACCAGAAGTTTGTTTTAGCGACCAAACTATAAACCCCTATCAAAAACCAGGATCTATCTTATAAAATAACTCCGTCCTCTTCGCAAATACTAGAAGCTTCCTAGGACTTAAGCCACTTGCTGATTCTAGATCTGACAGCTGTATCACTCCTAATAGCTGGAGTCTTAGCCTGGCAAGTGCAGGGCGCGAGCACAGAACGTGCTAGATCATTTCCTCCTCCAACCCGCACTTCCTGCATCTGCTATCACTGACCAAGCCTAATTTAAAGGCATGTGACGCCAGAAGGCAGTGTCCAGTCAGAATACCCGTCATGAGTCTAAAGTCCTCTCTTTTTAATGATAGAAGCAACTTTGTTAGTCTAAGGTTATAAGACCTACACATATACTTCGCCACTTTACAGTGCCGCGCTTGAACCCACGCCTTTCCCGCTTGGTCGATCATGTGCACCTCTCGCCTTCGCTTAATCTCGCCCAGTCTAATTAGGACGTCTACCGAGCAAGCTTCAAGGGATGCGCCCTTTTTACCTAGTTCGTCCGCTTTTTCATTCCCATCTATTCCCATATGCCCTGGGACCCAATATAGATGTATGTTTCTCCCTGTCCCGATTCTCTCCAGAGACTGCTTACACTCTAACACGTATTTAGATGCTGTGCTATGCGATATTATTGCCTTAATTGCTGCTTTACTGTCAATATAAAAGTTAACACGGTTGCAGCTTAAGCTATTCTCTTCCAGGGTTTCTACTGCTTTGGTTACGGCTAATATTTCCGCTTGAAAAACGCTACAGTAATCCGGCAGCCTGTACGATATGCTTATTTCCGGATCAGCATCCTTCCACTACTTTGGAACCATCTGTGTACACATGTATCGCCTCGTCCGCCATTTGCGCACCCTTGCGCCAACCGTCCACATCTATTGTGGCTTTAAGATCTCCCTCGAAGCGCAGACAGGGAATCAGGTAGTCTGTTCGTCTTGTGATTGATGACGCTATACTACTATGGCCATATGGTCGGCGCTCAGTCTGCCCCGAGGCACCGAACCTAGTTGCAGTTGTTAATGCTATGTTCTTTGCTACCAGGTCTACAGTTGGAATGTGCAGAATGGTATACAATGCAGGCGTCGGAGTTGTTTTCAAGGCTACCGTAATGCTAAGCAGCGATGGTCTGCATATACCCTCAAATTTTTTGAGGTATGTTGTTTTTTATGTGGCTCTCCACCAAACAAGAACTCCATAGTATAGAATAGGGCTTACAATCGCTTTAAAAACCCAATGAGAAAGAGAGGGCGAAAAGCCCCACGTGCACCCCAGCATTCTTTTACATGCATAGAGTGCCGTTGAGAACTTCTTCACCCTCTCCTCCACGTTGAGCTTCCATGACAGCTTACTGTCAAGGATGATTCCTAGATATTTTGTGCAAGGTTTCTTCTGTAAGGTCGCCCCTCCCAACATAGACCTGGTCCAATTTAGGACCTTGTACCTCTTTATAAAAAAGACCATATCCGCCTTTTCCGCATTGACTTTCAACCCGACATTAGATGCCCAGGTATGAATATCCCGAAGCGCCAGATCCATCAAAGAACTAATCGTTGGAAGGCACTTTCCACTTATGACAATTGCAACGTAATCTGCGTAAGCCGTAAGTTTTACGGGTCCCTCATCGAATCGCCTGAAGAGTTGGTTGATGACCAGCGTCCATAGCAGAGGTGATATCACCACTCACTGCGGCGTGCCCCTTTCCACTGATTTCGTGGCCCCGTACAATCCCCATTGTGATGTGATCTTCCTGCAATTTAACATGCAGCCGATCCATCTGATTCAGGCGGGATGTACTTTAATGTTAGTAAGGCCAGGAAAGCTACACGAGCAGTTCTCCAAGAGTGCGGTACATGATTCAGCCTTATGCACCCATCGAATATTATTTTAAGCCATTCCACGACCGCCATACTTGAAACTTGTAGCATGGCCGGGAATATACCGTCTGGGCCCGGCGATTTAAACTTTAAGAGCGTTTTCACTGCTCATTCGATCTTGGTATGGGTCACAAAGCCCGGCATTACCCGCTTCGTGATCGAAGTGTGAGTGATGTCTGCTGGCTCTTCTAAACCGTCTCCCGATGGGAAATGTGTGTCGAGAAGCACCTCAACTGATTCCTCACTATTACGTGACCGTTGTCTTGCTTTATTAGTCCCTGGACTATGTTTCCCCTTGCTAGGACTTTTTTCAACCATGCTGTTTCGCTGGAGCACTCTATGTCCGTACAGAAATTTTTCCATGAGATTCTCTTCGCCCTGGAAATTTCACGCTTGTAGATCTTCAGTAGATCTCTGTACTCGTCCCGACACGCTTCGCTTTCCGGGGTCTTTGCGAGCTTAAACATTTCTTTTACCTGTCTTCTAATAATAATAAAAATAATACCTGTCTTCTTAGAAGACTCAGCTCATTGCTCCACCATGGCGTCTTTACCTTTCCTCTGAATCTTCTTAGAGGGCAAGCTTTGTTATATGCAGTCATAAGAGTCCTTGTTAGGAATTCATTAGACTCCTCCAGTTCCTCCACATTGGCCACTTCTTTGGGTTGTCCCAGTTTTGTTTCTACCTGTTCCTGGAATTTAGTCCAGTTCGTTGACCTAGGGTTTATAAAGGTTTTTCATTTCTCTACCCTCTTTAGGGGGATGCTGATGCTGATATACGCATGATCAAAGAAGGATGGCCTATCAAGAACCATCCAATCATACCTTGATATCTCACGCTCGGAGCTCAATGTAACATCCAGAACATTGCTGGATGTTGGACCAATGTATGTAGGGACATTTCCCTGTTGGCTATCTGCAAATTGGTTTGCACGATGTAACAAAATAGAGATTCGCCCCTCTCGTTCGTATCTGCTCCTCCCCACGCATTGTGGTGCGCATTTGCATCTGCGCCCTTCCTCCTGCACTACCATTTTGCACTCCATCGGTGGAACCTCCGCAGCATGGGCCATGTATCAGGACGCCAGGATAAATGCCTGCTTATTCTTTTGCTAAACGGCCACCACTACGAGGTCCTCAGTAGTGTAATTAGGCAGCATATATGAATGAAGCTGTTTCCTTACCATTACTACAGCTCGCACCCGTCCTTCCGTTTGCGCGTAGTAAACGCCAAACCCACGCGCGCTAAGTCCACAAACCTTTCCTCCCGATGAGGGCCACGGCTCCTGGATCAGCGCAACGTCAAACAAACCCTGTTCAAGGGTTAGGAGGAGTTCGCTCGACGCCACTTTACTGTGTTGGAGGTTTATCTGTAGGACTCGCAGCACCATTGGGCTGTTTATCCCCATCCAGCACCTTCGCGTTGACGTCGTCTTCCTCCCCATGCCCTTTTGGTTTAGAGTATTCGAGGCCCCCTCCAGCCTCTCCTGACTGTTGTGCCGGGTGTTCCTCTGTGTGAGTCACAGCACCATTTAGCGGTTGGTCCTCTTCTAGCACGTTCGTGGTGACGTCGGCGACCTCAACTTGTCTTTTTCCCCTTAGGCTTTTGAGGTCCTTTCGACTTCGCCCACTTCTAGCATGTTAGGATTTTTATCCTCGGGACTTCTTTTCCTGTGTCGCATGCAAATTTTGCCAGTACCAAAGGACATTTTGTCAAACTGCGTGTACAAAATATCCTCCGCCTGCTTGTTTATTTAGAAGATGTAGAACTGACCTTCTTCGGTATGTCGAAATACAGTAAGTAACTTCCAATCCTGTGTCGGTATGTTCGGATTTTGATTCTGCAGAAGTCGTAGTGTATCCTCCGACTTCATCACGCATGGTATCCATACCTTAACTTTGGTACCGTGGGGATTTGCGCTTTATCCACCACCTCAAACAGCGCGTTCTTGCCTTGCCTGTGGAGGTTTGGAACTACGCTATCATCTTCACACCATTATACCATCCCCCCGAATCAAAGGAAGGAAGGGGATAACTTGGTTTTTCCCGCATCATCTTAAGCATTAAGCTAATAAGCTCCCTTTCCACAGATCTCCACCTTTCAGTAGTCATTTGTCCGAAAGGACTGCCACGATCAACCAGCGCCACAGTCAGTGACTGCTTTGCCACATCACTCATCTTCTCGGGAAAAGCCGGAGTCTTAGTGTTATCTCCCTTTGGCACCTCCGACAAAGCCGGGGTCTTAGCGTTAACTCCCTTTAGCACCTCCGAGAAAGCCGGAACCTTAGCGTTATCTCCCCTTGGATTATCTCCTACTTCCGTAGTTGGAACTTCCATTTGACTCGCAGCTTTCGAGGCAGTTGCTACCTCGTTATTGGGGCCATCTGTCTTACAGCTTTGGGCCTACTTGTCTTGTTGATGTTGGGTGTTGATCAGACAATTAAATAAAAGCGTTGGGTGCGTGAAATTTCTAAAAATGGCGTAACATAGGCTGATTAAGGATCAGTTGGTCTTTCTTATGACTATCAATAAAATTTTTTAATTTGTTAAACAAACAAAACAAAACAATAAAAGTTTAATTGGCAAATCAGCTGCCTTCGAAAATTCCTATTCCCTAATTATTTTTCTCCCTGGGAGAAAAGAATTGGAGGAATTTTCCCGCGAGATTAAAAAAATCCGCGAGAATGAAATTCCGAGGGAATATTTAGCATTGGGCTTATTATGTTTCCTGGATTCCAGCGTGATAAAGCTGTCAAGCAGGCTAGATAATACTTGGCCCAGTTTATGTAAATATGGGGAGGTTGTATCTAATACCTAGACATGAAAATCAGACCAGTAGGTCTGCTGTTATTCCTTAGGCCAGTTAGGGTCTTAAATTATATATATAAGGATATATGTAGACAGCTAGTACTTTGTTATTTTTTCGAAAGGGCCATAACGTGAGTATGATTATTTTGACTAGCAGTTTCGATCTCCCCGAACGAAACAAACAATCTCAGTGAATTTATACTTACTGAAAAAACTTAAACTTTTAGAAATAAAATTTTATAACAAAATTCCGCAAAATATGAAATTTAATGGTTATAGTTATTATTCAGAAAAAAAGTAATGTACTGCATTTTGAAAGGCTTCATTCAGAAAAGTATGAAATTAAGGGGTTTTGATTATTATATCTACATTTCATTTGTACATACTTTTAATGTTAAAGAATAAACGAACAAAAATATGATCCGTTCTTTGATTTCTCGTATTTTTCGTCTGCGCTTTACGTTAATATATACATATAACAAAATTTTAATCTGTAGGACTCGTATTATTCAAGTGGCACTGTTCCCATGACGTAACTGTAGTTTTCTACAACGGGCGTTCTCCATCATGTTATATAATCACGGTTATGAGCATATTCCTCAGGATAACGACCAGCCGCTGAAAAGGAGATCATAAATTTTCATTTGGTTTTAAATAGAATATACAAACAAACTCAGTTTTACTATTTGAGCCATAGGGGAATAGAGTAATCTATCTTGTAATTTGTGATTTTATTAACTTGTTCATCCTGACACAACAAGAAAAATTATATTCTAGTGCCAGTCGTGTATGATATAATAAGATATACTTATAATTAGATATTCTTAACCTAATAAAGGGAAAAAGAAAAGATAAATATTAAATACGGATAAAGGGAAAAGGTTGTACAGTATTTTATTTTGAAAATCGAGAAATGAAAAAGCATGTACACATATTCTTTCAGGTTCTTACAGAAAGTATCAATATGTAAAAGAGTTGTGGTGCTTAATAATTATTATAGAATCTAATCACCTCGTTTTTAAAATTCAGCCTTAATCTAGCTGGAAGTGAGTTCCAAAAACGAACCGTGTTAATGAAGAATTTAAGTTCAGAACTCAGAGTTTTAAGGCAGTGTTAGGACTCTTAAAAAATTATCGAGAAGAAATATTAAACAACTTAACAAAATATCCACACACATGGTCAAGTCGTATTAGCACAAAGACATATCTGGCAACGTTCTTATAAACAACATTTAGCCTGTTCTTACATCAGAGTCACAGGCAGTTTTCACAGCCATACAATAGCGTAGGTATTAAGTACGGCAAGAAGTAGTGTTATGTGCAGAGTGTGAATCTTTACAATACTGCACCATTCAATTGTGTTGTATTCGACTTTACGATGCACACTACCAATCAGAAATTAATTAAATAATTAAAATATTGCTCAAAACGCTTAGTATGCATTGAAATAAAAATAAAATAATTTAAAAAAAATTTTTAAGTTAAACGGTTTTATTGAAAACAATTCTTACATTAAGTAATAATAATACTAAAAGCTAGAAAATAATTAGGTAGGTCCTAGGTGCTATCCATCACACTCCTCATCAATCTAATGCGTTGATCAGACAATTAAATAAAAGCGTTGGATGCGTCAAATTTCTATTGATAGTCAGAAGTAAAACCAACTGAACCTTAATCAAGTTATGCTACGCCTCACATTTTTAGAAATTTCACGCGCCCAACGCTTTTATTTAATTGTCTGATCAATCCTAGATTGATGAGGAGTGTGATGACTAGTACCTAGGAACTACCTAATTATTTCCTACCTTGTAGTATTATGTTACGTGGCTGACTGTTTACGGTGGTGAGGAGCGGCGGCAAGCAGGTATGCTTGCATCCCAGGCTAGCTCGTCGTCTTAGGCGGGGTATTGCCTTACCCGCAGCCACATGAACAAAAAGGGTTCGCACTTGCATATGTTGTAAAAAAAGGGGAAAACTGAAGAAGATAAAAATAAACGTGGGGGCAAAGCTAGAAGGGGAAAGTATAATGGGAGAAAAAATGAGGGGTCTTCCCGCCCTCTGTAGCGTAACTTGCGCTGAACCGTGTGCACTGTGCTGACTCCTATTTAACATACAGTGCCCCCTATCCTAACATTGGTCTGGCAATCTGTCAATTAGTAATTTCCCTAATACCCGCCTCCACGTAAACTTACCACGCGCAAGCGCAGCACCTACACCAAAACTTATGTTTAGCCCTGCATAATTCAAAAACTATATTTTCATCCAAACATCATATTTATTAGCAATTCCTGAAGTAAAAAATCTAATAGAAATACCTTAATATTAATCTCGAATCCGCTTACAAACTATATAAAAATTATAACACAATCGAAAGCAATTTCAAATTTAATTCTAAGTAATTAAGTATTTACCTTACCATAATCCAAAAAAATTCAAATAAAACAAGGTTAACTACTATTCATATATACTAAACGTATGTTTGCTAAAGCCAGTTTTAATTTTTTCTACAACCCTAATGTATTATCCTACCAACACCTATCTTAAAATCTAAACATACAAAATTCAAGTAAATCTTCTTGGGGTAACAAAATACAATAAAAGGACAAAAAAATCAAAACCCTAATCCCTGTCCTAGTGGAAACGTTAAAGTAAATCCAAAATCACTTTTGTATATAGCAGAAGTAGGTCATCAAAGAAAAAGGAATATGTGTATATCAAAAGCAAGGCATGTAAGTACAAATGTATGTAAAATTTGTATGTATTTACATATGTTTGTTGCAATCTATTATTCTTTTTCTTACTTTGCTAATTCCTGTTCTATTTTTGCAAGATCAGGAATCTTTGCTAACGTATGTACATCTAAACAAGTGTCTTTGCATAAATTATGGTGTCTCCCTCAAAGCACTCACTAAATTACTCGTCTTCTCTAACGGCGCAGCTGCAATTGAGTAGCTCAAGAAAAAAACTCAAACATACAGATGTACATGTGCCCAGACTCAATCGCTGATACAGATCTATCGCTTACGATCTTGGATTATGAGTGCATAGATAGTGTAGCATTACTTTAAATGGTACAATAATGTAACGAATTTAGAGAAATTCCGCTTATTTGCAACCTTCTGCTTACGTCCGTATCGCTAAACTGTTGAATAAAGCACTCCAATATTCTGTATTGCAAAATGGTCTTTATTAGACTACTTTGAAAGTACTTCGCAAGAACACTTATACGTCGCAACCAATAGCGTGCTTAAATCAAACTGATCCATGATTGCCTAGCTAGCGCTCTTTTATACACTCTGCTGTTTGATTCTCATATTTCTACTACAGTCTAGACCAGGCATCGGCAAATTGGAAATGCAGGTGTGTTAGTGAGAGCACGATAATCGCGCACATCACCTGATGCATCGGTTTGCTTAGTTCATTCGCTTATTAGCAATCAACAAGACAATATCGTTTGTTATTATATTTTTAATGCGCGCAATGGGAAGCGAAAGGTTTATACAATTAAATATATTGTATTTGCGGAAAACGTTTGGTCAACATTAAATATTTTTCGCTTGTGCGCATTGAAAAAATTAACAAACGATCTTTGCTTGTTGCTTGCTAATAACATTCGTCAATATTGCGAGCGACGAACACAATCGATGTTACTGCGCCAAATGCTCAGCGACAACTAAAATAAAGATTATATTAACAGTGTTGCCAGGTTAGCATTTTCGAGGCTAGATTCAGCCTTTTTTTTTGCCTTTAGCCTCGAAATTTTGGGTTTAGCTTCGTGACCTTTTTCTAGGCTTTTTTACTCCGAATGTATTTTTAATAATTTCTAAACTAAAATAATTTCAATAGTGCCTGTGAACACCTAATACCTAATAATATGAGTTATCCACAAAAGATTAATCCTTTTTCTGCTGAAAATTCGTTGAAAGTTTCAAAGCCAGATGTATTTTCTTACTTTGAAAAAGAGAAGTATAGTTATTCTTCAAGTCAAATAGCATTAATAGATCTGCAGTGACGAAAACTTATAACTATACAATGGAAACATGTACACTCCACCATGGAATTTTGGTCGGAAGTCCGAGAACATAAAAATGCATTAAACGAACCTCGCTTTTTAGAACTTGTCGAATTCACATTTAGTTTTTTAGTATTACCACTCAGTAACGCGGAGGTTGAAAGAATTTTTAGTGGCATGAAAATTCTGAAAACTAAATTAAGTAACAAACTAAAAATTAAAATGCTTAATGCGCTGCTTAATATTAGATGCTCGTTAAAACGCTCATCGGCCCACGGCCACCGTGGTGTGATGGTAGCGTGCTCCGCCTACCACACCGGATGCCCTGGGTTCAAACCCCGGGCAAAGCAACATCAAAAAAAATTTTAGAAATAAGGTTTTTCAATTAGAAGAAATTTTTTCTAAGCGGGGTCGCCCCTCGGCAGTGTTTGGCAAGCGCTCCGGGTGTATTTCTGCCATGAAAAGCTCTCAGTGAAAACTCATCTGCCTTGCAGATGCCGTTCGGAGTCGGCATAAAATCATGTAGGTCCCGTCCGGCCAATTTGTAGAGAAAATTAAGAGGAGCACGACGCAAATTGGAAGAGAAGCTCGGCCTTAAATCTCTTCGGAGATTATCGCCCCTTACATTTATTTTATTTTTAAATGTTGTAATGATTTTGAAATTACTGATGATCTCATATCTATGGTAAATAGCCAAACTTTATACGCAGACTTAAGCTCTTCTGATTCTTCATACGGGGAATATTTTATATAAATAATTAGTTTGTAATATATTTTTTTATGTATATACACATATGCAATCATTTAAAGTAATTCCATGTGCTAGTCAAGGAAAATATGCCTGATATGTTTTGAAACAAGAAGTTATGTTTATAAGTTTTTATTTACAAATGTGTAAACTAAAATATAAAAAAAATTTTATGAATTAACCAATAAAATTTCTGGCCTTTTTTTAGCTTCTTTTTTTCTAAATTTAGCTTTTTCTAACCTTTTTTTTTTGCCACTCTAGCTTCTTTTTTGTTCATCACCTGGCAACACTGAATATTAATACGTGTGAATTGAGTGCTGGAACTGCTGTACATATCTCCTACTTGTAATTAGCTATATACATGTATATTTGTAGTTTATGCGTTTCTCATAATCATATGCGTGTGTGTGTGGCCACTTTCGGCTACAAGTGTGTGCGCGTAATATCTCTCCGTGCCTTATATACATATATGGGTGTAAATGATGATTGATGTGTTTATGTACACAGTGCGACTCGCTTCATTGTTCTTGTGTTGGGAGTTTATTACTAGTGATGGTAATATTCATCACACTGCTCTCCACCTAAGTCTGATCGTCTCGATCAGACAAATCTCCCGATCCAACCGCTGCTAGCCTCTCCAACTGAACCGCCCTTCTATTTCGTGGTTTTCCAATTGTTTTTATGCGGTTTCACAACAGTAGTGCGTGCTGGCTTGAAACCACCCTTGCATTCTTTCTGGAAAACTCTTTCTTTAGGGTTTGCCAATGCCAGTGTTTTTCTCGCAGCTACCTTCGGTTTTGATTTGTTTGGCCCATTCGTTCCATCAACCCTTGCACGATCTGCTGCCTTTGACTTTTGTGGTTTTTGTCGAATCTTTTTCACCAGCACTCGCTTACTGCTGAACCCTTGCACAAAACTGAAGTTAAGTGGCACATCATTGTTCTTATACTGCATAATCCTTATCTGCATATCGATCATGATGTCATAGTCAACTAAGAAATCACCTCCCAATATGACTTCATCAACGATCTCTGCCACAACGAATATGTGTAGAACCATGAGCTCCCCAATTAAGACTTCACATATCACTTCTCCCTGGACTTGGTTATACTCGCCAGTAATCGCACGCAATCTTGCTCCAGGTAATGAATTTACTCTCCTGTTGACCAAATCAGATCGGATTAAAGAATGAGATGCGCCTGTATCTACAGTCAGTACACGCTCCTTGCCATCCACATATCCTTTGACGGTAAGATTGCTCGATTTCTTTCCAGTTTGCGAGATAGGTATCACGCGACATTCAATAGCTTGGGCAAGTTCTCGATCTTTACATCTGACTTGCTCTTGCTTAACTTCTCCACCTTCGCCTTTACGACCAGCCAAGTTGGAACTACCATGAGCGGTGCTGCAGTGACGTGAAATGTGACTTGATTTACCGAACTTGAAACACTTTATAACTCCGGCATTTTCCTATTATAATCCCTTCCGTGCTTCAAAATTGCGTCTACCCAATCTGGTCTTTCCACTTCCATGCGATGAGTTTTGTAGGCGGGCTTACTCAAAAGTGACGCTGTTTCCTGATTCAGTGCATGGGATACCATTTCAGCAGATGTTGGCTTTGGGTTCGCATATGTAGCTCGTTTCGTTTCGACATCCCGTATTCCATTTATAAAGCTCTGAATTTTAACCCTCTCGGTGTATTCCACGGGTGCGTCTGCGTTTGAGAGATGGGCCAATCTTTCAACATCCGGCGCAAACTCCTGCAAAGTCTCATTCGCTTTTTGGTAACTGTTTTGCAACTCAATTAGGTATATCTTTATTCTATGCTCGTTTCCATAACGTCTCTCGACAACGGCCATTAATGCTTCATAACTTTTCCGTTCGTTTTCTGGAATAGTCTGTAAGATTTCAGCTGCAGGACTTTTCAATACCACGAACAGTGCAGCAAGCAACTTTATCTTCAGCATTCCAGTTGTTCGCTGCTGACCTCTTCTCAAATTGAAGTTTGAATACCTGGAAAGGAGCAGAGCCGTCAATAGATGGAGTTTTTACCTTCGGATTGCTCGCTGGAACAGCTGGGCGATTTATTTGTAACTGTTGCATAAGACCTCTCAACGCTTCTATCTCGGCATCAATTTTGTCCTCGGATGTTGCCTGTGGAGTTTGGAACTACGCTATCATCTTCACACCATTATACCATCCCCCCGAATCAAAGGATGGAAGAGGATAACTTGGTTTTTCCCGCATCATCTTAAGCATTAAGCTAATAAGCTCCCTTTCCACAGATCTCCACTTTTCAGT
Organism: Eurosta solidaginis; assembly: GCF_040869045.1. Taxonomy (NCBI): domain Eukaryota; kingdom Metazoa; phylum Arthropoda; class Insecta; order Diptera; family Tephritidae; genus Eurosta; species Eurosta solidaginis. The sequence goes on from NC_090324.1 coordinate 197,801,082, forward strand.
AGTCATTTGTCCGAAAGGACTGCCACGATCAACCAGCGCACAGTGTTTCGTGTAGAACAAGCTAGCTGGACAAAAACAAAGTTCTGATTCCAAGAAAAGTGTAATGAGAAATGAAAGAAAACAAACAAAATAACGGGATTTCTGCTTTTTTTTTGATATTTTTGCTCATATATATTGCGTAATTGAAGTAAGAAGGCAGGAGTGACCATAAAATGCATTGATTAATTTGCAAAATTCTTGTTGAATATTAAGCTTCATATTTCTTTTAAGTGAACACTTTTATATAATTTTTTGATGCATTCTAAGCCCGAAGGTAAGTAAAATTTTTTAATAGTAATTCTTTCGCAATTAGAGTATTTTCAATATATTTAACATTCCGTTATTTATAAGAAAAGGTATTTTTTCTCTATATTTTTAAATTTAGGGACAAAAAAGTTACATACATCCGCGGACATCCGGGCTAAATTTTACATATGTTATAGTCGGAAGTATTCTCTAATAGTAGAAAGAAAAAACCATTGCGAATTCTTTGCACATCTATTTTTAATTTTTGTTTTTTGTAGATTTTGTTATCTCCACATATAAAATAGGATGTATGTACGTACCAGCTCCGACGAGATATTTGAACCTTTAAAGCTGATCTACAAACGGAAAAACCAATTCCCAGGTACAGGGAACAAACACGTAGCCATAAAACACACAAAAATAAACGCGCAGGGTCAACCAGAGCACACCAAAAGCAAAAAGGCGAAGATCACTGACTTCAACCTGCCACAACCTACCGCACCAGTCACCAAGGCATAAAAACAGGTACATACAAAACAATCCTAATGCAGGTATAACCACACAGGAACGCTACAAAAAGCAACCCCATTTGGTAGCATCTGCGCCAATACCTGAATGTAATATAAATACTGCACAACTGATAACAAATCAGAACGATCAACGACACTTAATATGGCAGCAAAACAATCATCAGCTATTCACCCTGTCGGACAACCAACAACACAAAGCAGTTTAGTTATAACCGTACCAAGAACGGAGTTTTTTGAAATTTGGGTTCAATATTCGAAGGAAACCAGATATAAAGAATTATTGAGTTTTGTTGTACTTAAGTACGATTTAAGCGAGGCAGCCGAGTATTCGATAAAAAGTTTAAGCTTACAAATATCGGCATATTCGTCGAAGCTGGATCAAAAATGGAACACTTCTGGAAGACATAAGGAGCGATTTTTGAATAAAAACTCGGAGTGGCTTTCGAGTCCAGACTTCACATTTACAATAACGGTGGATTCAAAGTTTCCATCAGACCAACCAACCACTTCTTCAGGTACCCCGACCCCGGAAAACGAAAGAAGGACTTTGTTAGCTGCAGTGAAAAAACCAAACGGCGTCGAGTGGATGACCTCTTGCAATCTAGAAGTCCTGGTGAGTTACTTTATGCGGCAGAAGTATCAACGCGTATGTCCGGCAACAGAAATGTTGCTAACATTATAAAAAAAATCACAGGACACCACTCAAATATCCGGCAAAAAGATGACATGTGAGCCAGATGCAAGATAATTGAGCAATGTAGAAGCTTTAGCATACTACGTAGATAGCAAGTCGATGACTCATGCGTACAAAACGACTTGGAAGTGGAGCATCAAGGCAGGCCATACCCATACGGTTTATCCATCATTTTATAGTCTAAGAAAAGCTAGGGCAGAATGCTATCCAAATGAAATTGATGTGGGTGAAACACGTGCGGAAATTAAAGTCCAGTCCGTATTAGATAAAACTGTTGAGCGTTTAGTTTTAGCAAATCAAGAAGTTTTTGTTAGTTTATTACCTACAAACTTGACGTATGCTTTAATCAGCAAGTGGGGTTGCGATGGAAGCTCTGGCCATAGCACATATAAGCAAAAGTTTACATGCAGTTCTGACTCTGATGAGTTTTTGTTTATATTTTCTTTCGTTCCTCTTCAATTACAGGATGAAAAAGGTAACATTGTTTGGCAGAATACAAAGTTTCCGTAAATCACAATATGCTTCTAACAATGATTGACGGAAAAGTTTGCAATGCTTTGACTGAAACTTCTTCGGCACAAAAGTGTTATATTTGTGGTGCCATTCCAAAAGATATGAATAATGAGTTACGGGACTTTACGCCTAACCTAGATAATCTTGGTTTTGGTTTGTCTACTCTCCATGCATGGATAGGATATTTTGAATGCTTGCTTCACATAAGTTACCGCCTCGGCGTAAAAAAATGGCAGCTTAGGAATGAGGCAGATAAAGAGAGTGTAAAGCTACGTTCCAACGAAATCCAGAATAAATTTAAAAGTGTACTTGGATTGATAGTAGATAAACCAAAACCGGGTTTCGGTAATACCGATGACGGCAACACTGCTCGTAGCTTGTTCGAAAATTCTGAGGCTAGTGCTGAGAATACGGGATTGGATGTAACGCTCATCAAAAGATTCGACACTCTCCTTCGCGCATTAGCATCTGCGTACAATAAAAATATCCCAAGATTTGAAAAATTTGCGGTCGAGACTAAAAAACTATATATAGATCTCTGTCCATGGTTTAATATGCCTGTTACAGTTCATAAAATCTTAGTGCATAGTACTGATATTATAAAATCAGCAATTTTACCTATTGGTCAACTTTCTGAGGAAGCCCGTAACAAAGATTTGAGACGATTCAGGGACGATAACACACAAAAGCAGTCGCGTGAAGCCACGAATATAGATCTTATGAATATGTTGCTTATAATATCGGATCCTTTAGTTAACATTTTTTGGGAGATACCTAAGAAAAAATTTAAATGTCTGACTTCAGAAGTCTTAAATTTACTGTCCCCCGATAATGTTGAGGAGTCAATAAATACCCCAGCTGTTTCAAGCTTTCACAGTAGTGTTGCTGATGCTCATGACTATTCCACAAGTTCCTCATCGAGTGAAAGTGATGATAGCGAATAATAACATAATTATAAAAGATAACCTACCCTATAACTTTTTCTTGGATCAGGTTTTATTTAATTTAAATCTATAGTCTTTTCTACTGTGTATGATACTTTACTTATAAGTTTTTGTAATAAGTAATTTTCACATAATTAATTTAATTATTTACATTGTTATTATTATTATTGTAATTCACTTTTACATTCCTGACTGGTACTATAAAATAATTTTGTAAAAATTGTAGTGCCAGGATAAATACTCAAATAAATAAAAAATATGTATGTACATATGTACTGTCACTCACATAAATAAGTAGACACCCCTTTTTGGACAATTCTTACAATTTTCGCTTTCGCAAATTTATTTTAACTAATTTCCCATAAGAAAATGTGTCACGATCTATAACAAAAACTAAATTATATTTAAAAAATGTTTGAAAAATTCGACGAATTTTCATAAAAAATTTTAATTTTTTTCGGAATTTTTAAATTTTTTTAGAGTATTGAGATTTGTAGTCCATTCAATTTAAGTACAATAAAGTAATATTCTTAAGTCCTTTAAATTTTTTTGGCCCTATGTCACTTATTCACATGAGTTACTGTATATGAAATAAGCAAATGTATGCATATGAAGTAAAATTTTGGAGAAAAATAAAAAAAAAAAGAAAATATGGCTGAAAAAAATGACGTAGTTGTAATAAATTTCTGCATATGAAACGGAAAATCTCATAAAATAATTTTGTCCAGCTAGCTTGTTGTACACGAAACACTGTGCAGCGCCACAGTCAGTGACTGCTTTGCCACATCACTCATCTTCTCCGGAAAAGCCGGAGTCTTAGTGTTATCTCCCTTTGGCACCTCCGACAAAGCCGGAGTCTTAGTGTCAACTCCCTTTAACACCTCCGAGAAAGCCGGAGTCTTAGCGTTATCTCCCCTTGGATTATCTCCTACTTCCGTAGTTGGAACTTCCCTCTGACTCGCAGCTTTCGAGGTAGTTGCTACCTCGTTATTGGGGCCATCTGTCTTACAGCTTTGGGCCTACTTGTCTTGTTGATGTTGGGTGTTGATCAGACAATTAAATAAAAGCGTTGGGCGCGTGCAATTTCTAAAAATGGCGTAACATAGGCTGATTAAGGTTCAGTTGGTCTTTCTTATGACTATCAATAAAATTTTTCAATTTGTTAAACAAACAAAACAAAACAACAAAAGTTCAATTGGCAAATCAGCTGCCTTCGAAAATTCCTATTCCCTAATTATTTTTCTACCTGGGAGAAAAAATTGGAGGAAATTTCCCGTGAGATTAAAAAAAAACGCGAGAACGAAATTCCGAGGCTATATTTAGCATTGGGCTTATTATGTTTCCTGTATTCCAGCGTGATAAAGCTGTCAAGCAGGCTAGTTTATGTAAATATGGGGAGGTCGTATCTAATGCCTAGACATGAAAATCAGACCAGTAGGTCTGCTGTTATTCCTTAGGCCAGTTAGGGTCTTAAATTATATATAAAAGGATATAGACAGCTAGTACTTTGTTATTTTTTCGAAAGGGCCATAACGTGAGTATGATTATTTTGACTAGCAGTTTCGATCTCCCCGAATGAAACAAACAATCTCACTGAATTTATTCTTACTGAAAAAACTTAAACTTTTAGAAATAAAATTTCTTCTAAAATTACCGCATACAAACCATTGGTAAACCACGCACCAAAATGAAACTGGTTCATTTGGAAAGGCTGGCGGCGTTTAGATCGACAGATTTGTCTGATCGGGACGATCAGACTAAGGCGGAGGGCAGTGTGACGAATATTAGTAACACTAAGTGATACTATCATCTCTAAGCCGATACTGAGCAGTGACTTTTCTGCACATAACCAAATTAATCATTATGTCCATACAATCAGCGGAGAGCAGCGCACAACACCACGCATATATCTGAGATACTCCCGAAAGTATGCAATCATTTGTGCAAGTATCACTCACATATACACGCGCATATGAGAAGCTATAATTGTGCAAGTATCACTCACATATATACGCGCATATCAAAAGCTATAAACGTAGTTATAGTTGGTAATTTTATAGCTGATAACTAACTAGTAAATTCTAGAAATAGAAGCGCCTAGAAATATGTCAGCGAGGAAACCGAACAGTATAAAAGGCGGCCACAGTTGAGGCACGACAATCAGTTTGATTTAAGCAAGCTCTCAGTTGCGAAGTAAAAGTGTTATTGTAAAGTACTTTAATAAAGGCCATTTTGTATTATTGAATAGTGGAGTTATTTATTCAACAGATTAGTGATTCGAACGTTAGTAGAAGATTGCAAATAAGCGGAATTGCAGTAAATTCGTTACAATATTTATATGTAATTTATTTAATAATTTGGGAAAAATTTAAACAACGTGACATCAGGACGGGCAAGGCGACAGCTATTTCGATTATACCTTGTAATGTGTAGAAGATAATATATGCGAAAGAAGACAATTGGGAAAAACTTTACAACAACTAAGGCATGACGTAGCTGAATGCGTTTGTACCCATTTCAACTATCGTAGGAGTGCGGGTTCGACTCCCATTCCCGGGAGAAAAGACTTTGAAGAGATTTACAAGGTATAATCGAAACAGCTGTCGCCTTGTTCGTCCTGATGCCACTTTGTTTAAATTTTCCCCAAATTTCTAAATAAATTATAAAAATTAAAAATCGCTTGAAATAAATGTTTTTCATACATTTAAAGTAATACGGGCAATCCCCGATTAACTCATTTATATGTAATGTTTATATGTATCTAATTGCATGTGTATATAAATATATATATATAATAATAATATGCTGAATTGGCTTATATGCACTAGGAATGTAGGTACTTTTTAGGTTGTAAGTATTAGTGCAAATACGTATTTGTAATATAAGAAATTTTGTATAAAAGAAAAAGCAATTTCCAATAAAGAATTAATAATTGTCAAGACGCTAAGCCACTCTGCGCGTTTAAATTATTTACATATTTCAGTAGTAATACATTTGTAGTCTTGGTGACGACATACCAAAAAACACGTGTGTAAAAAAATGCAGAAGATGAAAAAAAGGTTAACGTGGGTGCTTAAAAGCAAGCCCCTAATGATAAATTCCGGATGGACAAAGTTAAGTTTGCCGGAAGTGATCTGGCAAACATATGTGTGTGCAATCTGTGCGAAAACAATCTGAAATGTTCAAAATTCCATTATTTTGAGTTAGTCGCGGGTCTAACCGAAAAAAAAAAATTGCAACCTAAAAACAACAAAAATACAGAAAAGAAAATACAGAAAAAAGTACAATTTGTCGGAAACAAAAAAAAAGTTTTGAAGTTGAGGTTCGGCGATTTTTTTTGCTGCTCCCGTTGTGGCTATTTTAGTTGTTGGGACTGACAGCCGCCAATACTGCGTTTATACTTCTTTTCTTGTTGACCGTGTTGCTTTTTCCAAATCCTCCGTGGGTATACCATATATTTTAATAACCTTGCATTATTATGGGTGATGTTGTTGTTGGTCTCTGGAGGCTGAACGAGCTGGTAAAAATGAATTGTGTGGAGCTATTCGGTGAATGAAGATTGTGTTGTTGTGGTTGTTGTTGTTGTGGCGATATATCGCCGATACCAAAATGTGGTCCGCCAGTAAAAAAAAGTGTTGTTGTTGCCGCTGCCTGCGTCGCAGGTGGTAGTTGTGGTTTCCAGCATTAAAAATGGGTTGTAATTATTGTTGAAGTTGTGCCGGCGACAAAAAAATAATAGTGTAGTCGTTGTAGGCGTTGTGCGTCGTCGGAGTGTTGTGCCCAGTGGGTCCTTGCGTTGGCGAGGTGGCATCGACTCTTGATTTTCTGGGCGGGTTTCCTGGTTTCATGGTGCTCGGCTGACACTGGCAAAGGTACGAGCGGAAACTTACGGCGCACACAGCTTTATCGAAACGAATACTTTTTTTTTTGTTCAGTGTTAAAGCCGCGCACTTCACTTGGCACTTTTGTAATGGTTTAACTTGCAATATTGGGACTTGCACTGGGCACTGATAGAATAATACTTTATCCGTTGGCTAACGTTGTGCCCTTTTATAGCTTCCGCCGTGGCAGAGAACGTTATTTACATTTTTACCTATACGTGCAATACTATCTTTCAGCTTTCCCGTATTTTTATTTACCCATCTACACACTCATACATTCACACACTTAAATGCTTACACAAACCAACACTTACACAGATGCATTTATTTCGGGGTTTGACCGCAATGTTGCTATGCCTTTGGCAACATGGTTGCTGCTAATGCACTGAGTGATGCCCAAGTAACTTTTTACTTCCGCTGCAACATTGTGTTCGCAATATCTACAAAGTTGTCATTACGCGATGTTGTTAGCATAGTGACAACATTGCGGCTGAGGCACGGGCCTGGACACAACACCTATAGACATATATACACGCTGCCATTCATTCAAAGCAGTATGGAGACAGGCTGTTGTTACAGGCTCGCAACCGCCGATGGTGCCTGCACTATGGAGCGTGTGCGTAAAAGATTTCAATGCAGCATTATTATATATTATTATTTCCCGCATCTAACGTGTGGCCTCGACCCAGTGGCGTAGTGTGGGTTTCTTGCGCCAGGGCAAAATATTTTTTTGGAATCAACAAAAGAAACATATGCTCCAAAATAAACATTTATATCCCTTGTCTCTTAAAATTTTTCACATCACAGGATTTGACACTGATTTAATGTACATACGGCCATATTGTTCACGAGGTGGACCTTGCACATAACATAACAACTGGACTTCGATGGCGCATCGTTACTGCTGTGGAACCCCAACAAATTTTGGTTGTGATATTCTAACACAGTCTCTGCTTCAATGCAAATGCATCCCAAATTGCCAACAATGCACAAAGATGCATAAAAATCCTTAAATCGCTTCAACGGAGAAAGTTGCAGGGATGCCAAATTTCCTACTTAGAACTGCCACGGAATATCTTCTTAATACGTCTGAGCACCTGTCCCAATAGACAATTGATTGATGTAGTTGCGCCTCCAAGGTAGATAACAAGACAACTGCATAAGCTCTATGACGAGTTTGGGTGTAGTATGATCCAGAGCAACACGAACGCAGAGTCTGTGATTTCCATCAAACTCAGGCTCCCGCCTTTGCAGCCATCGCCGAAGAAGAATGCACACTTTCGAAGGATACGCGCGTTACTCTGCCCCAGTTTCGATCTATATGTATGATACCAGCCTGGTGTATAGCACAAATCATGTATTCGTCTGTAATGTGGAACAAAAATCTGTAATAGCAACTTTTCTTGCTAAAACCATACCGAAACTGCCCGATACCTTGGACTTCCGTTAGAGGAATTTATTTAAAATTTCTTGAGTGTTCTAGCCTATTAACCCAGGCTACGGATTTGTACAACAAATAAGAACCATACATGGACGGACGGGAAAAAGACTACGCCGCCTAGTTCTGTCGATTATAAACAGGAAAATGTATATGTGCGCTGCTCTCTGCATGTCATCAAACCAAAATCGGGATGTCCCACTTAACGCCAAAGTGGGGGAAAGAGGTGTCGGAAAAATTCAACCTCCACATATTAGTATCCCCCAGTTGGACTAGGTGAATAGTCCAGCTGCGAAGACCAGCAAAAATCTAATGATGGAAGTAAGCTGAATGCTGGTATGAGTAAATTATGGCCATGCATAGTTAAATCGTACAAATAAAAAAATAAAAAAAAATAAAAATAAAAAAACTATAAAACCGAACTAAAAAAAAATGCATACCAAATTGTCGATCTATTTTATTTTTATTTTTTATCGGGCATTTGTAAAGTGAAATATGCTAAAATTTTTGTTTGTATCCTTTGAATTGGCATTTCCACAAAGTTTTTGAGTGATTATACAATTTTTTTAAAAATCAAAAAATCATTAGATACGGCGCCGAGAAGAGAGAATGGTTTTACCTTCCTATATTTTTATCATGAACTGAAGATATCATCTATAAGTAGACTCAAATACATATTTAATAATATAATGATTATAATACATTAGTAATAATATACATTAGTAATAATATACATTAGTAATAATATACATTAGTAATACTGAGATAGTCAAGTTTGGGAAAAACATCTTCTCCATACGAGATTATAAAAGTAAGCAAATCTAACGGAGTTTAGGTTTAATTTCTTTTCTACTGCAAAGTATTATTTTTCAGACACATATTTCGATAAAAAGTTCTGTTTCATCGAAATCTGTATTATAAAATTCACCCAAGTCCTTACAATATCGTCGTTATTATCCCTATTTAACAAATTCTAAGAAAAATCCAAATATAAAACAAGTAAGGACGGGGCTGTCTTCGCCTGTGCCGAAGACTTCATACTTTTCATGAATGGGGCTGAACAATAATCTTATCTCGTTAGTAATCTCCAAATAATCGGATGTAAAAGATAAGAAGTATATAATGAACCTAACCGATTTTGACGATAAATATTGTTACGAATATTAGCAAAACTAAGGAGTGCTGCCAGCTCTAAGCCGATCTAAGCAGTGACGTGAATGCACATCAATAATTCAATCATTATGTATCTACATAAACGAATAAATAATTGCGTCTACACATATGTACACATTCCGACGAGCAACATTTACATACAAGGCAGCAAGAGATGAGATGTCACACACCGATGAATTTACTTATACGCTTATGTGTGTGCGGGAGACTGTAAACTACAAACACATGCATATACCTTATCTGAGTTGTCACAAGAGAGAGCAATAATTTGTGCACGTAGTTGTGGCTGGCGATTTTGTAGCCGAAACAACTAGTAACTTCTGGAAATCGAAGAGCCTAGAAGTATGCAGCGTAAACTATAAAAGCGGCGCCAGCGAGTAAGAAGTAATTCAGTTTGATTTGAATTGTCAAGCAGTTACGAGTAAGACGATATCTAGCGAGCAATAGCACTATTATTTTGAAAGTCAGTTTCCTTTAAGATATCAGTTTGGTTATTAAGCTATTCGTTGCACAGTTTGAGTGTTATTGTGAAGTACTTAATAAAGGCCATTTTTCCATCATTCAATATTGGAGTTATTTATTCAACAGTTTAGTGATTCGAACTTAGCAGAGGATTGCAAATAAGAGGATTTGCAAGTAAATTCGTTACAATTGGTGTCAGAAGTGGGATTGTTGAATAAATTCCAGAGGACAACAAGGACATGGCAAAGTTCAGTGAATTGAAGATCCAGCAACTAAAGAAGAAGTTGGAGAACCGTGGATTAAATACAACCGGCAATAAGATCGAACTTCAAGCACGGCTACGAGAGGTAATGGAGTCGCAAGGAATTGATGTGGACGAGTTTGTCTTTTATCCTGATGGGGACGAAACAACAACAAAAATTGAAGAGAAAAACGAAACATCGCAGACGGTTACCAGCACAGACTTGAACATGATATTGGCTGCAATATCTGCACAAACATCGACAGTAGCATCAATGTCGTCGCAACTGGCATCCCAACTGGAAGCGCAGGAGACACGCATAACATCGAAGATGGAATCGCAGGAAACCCGTATAACATCACAATTGGAAGAACAGAAGACATATTTGGCATCTCAACTGGAAGCGCAAGAGGCACGTATATCTGAAATGTCGGCACTAATTTCGGAACAGGTATCATCGCAGCTCTTTGTGAAACTGGAAGAGCAGGATGCAAAAATTTTACAACTCGAGGACAAAATTGATGCCGAAATAGAAGCGTTAAAAGGTCGTATGGAGCAGTTACAACTAAACCGCCCAGCTGTTTCAGCAAGCAATCCAAAGGTAAAAACACCATCATTTGACGGTTCTGTTCCTTTCCAGGTCTTCAAGTTACAGTTTGAGAAGACCGCAGCAGTGAACAACTGGAATGCGGAAGATAAAGTTGCTGCACTGTTCGTGGCATTGAAAGGGCCTGCAGCGGAAATCTTACAGACGATTCCAGAGTATGAACGGAACAGTTATGAAACATTGATGGCTGCTATAGAACGACGTTATGGAAGCGAGCATAGGAAACAGATATTCCAAATTGAGTTGCAAAACCGTCACCAAAGAGCGAATGAGACTTTGCAGGAGTTTGCCTCGGATGTTGAAAGGTTAGCTCATCTCGCAAATGCGGACGCACCCGTGGAATACACCGAGAGGGTAAAAATCCAGAGTTTCATAAATGGCATACGGGACGTTGAAACGAAGCGAGCTACATACGCAAACCCAAAGCTGACATTTGCTGAAACGGTATCACATGCATTGACCCAGGAAACGGCCTCACTATTGAGTAAACCAGCATACAAAGCTCATCGTGTGGAAGTAGAAAGGCCGGAGTGGGTAGACACAATTTTGGAAGCACTAAGGGGATCTCAACAGAAGAATGCCGGAGTTATTAAATGTTTCAAGTGCGGCAACCCAGGTCACATTGCACGTCATTGCTATCTTGGTCCTAATAGTTCCAACAATGTGGGTGGCCGTAAACGCAAAGCTGGCGGAAATGAGCAAGAGCGTGTCGAATGTAAAGAACGAAAACTTGCCCCGGCTGTTGAATGTCCTGTGATATCTGTGTCGCAAATTGGAAGGAAATCAAGCAGTCTTACCGTCAGAGGGAATGTGGATGGTAAAGAGCGTGTACTGACTGTAGATACGGGGGCATCTCATTCCTTGATTCGATCTGATTTGGTCTACAGGAGAGTAAAGTCATTACCTGGAGCAAGGTTGCGTACGGTAACAGGCGAATATAATCAAGTCCAAGGCGAAGTGGTATGTGAGGTATTAATTGGAAAAGTCATGGTTCTACACAAATTCGTTGTGGCGGAGATCGTTGATGAAGTCATATTGGGAGTGGACTTCTTGGTTGACCATGACGTCAGGATCGATATGCGGAGAAAAATTATGCGCTATAAGAACCAGGACATACCACTTAACTTCAGTTTGGAAAAAGGGTTCAGCAGTAAGCGAGTGCTGGTCGAGGAGATTCGACAGAGACCACGAAAGTCAAGGAAAGTAGATCGAGCAAAGGTTGATGGATCGAATGTGCCAAATAAAGCGAAATTAAAAGTACCTGCGAGGAAAAGACCGGCATCAACAAACCCTAATGGACGCACTAAATTCACTGAAAGAATTTTTCAGAAAGAATGCAAGGATGATTTCAAGCCAGCGCGCACTTTTGTTGGGAAACGTCGGAACGATACTGAGTATGTGAAGCCAATCCGTCAAGAACAAGCTCTACAAAGTAGTTCTTCATTGGCCAAGCAACAGAGTGCGAGAGAACGATCCAGAATAATGAGTAGTAAGATGGAACACAGGTACCATGAGAACAATAATTCGAAAAGTTTCTTGGCGGCAGATTTGGTACTGTTATACAACCCTCACCGGCGGAAAGTTGTTCCATCCAAATTTCGGTGCAGTTGGGAAGGCCCGTACAAGATTGTGAAGAAGCTCAGTGATACCATCTACCGCATACAAAGCATTGAGAAACGACGGAGTAGAAGAGTGGTACATTTGGCTATGCTAGCAGCGTTTAGATCAAGAGATTTGTCTGATCGGGACGATCAGACTTAGGTGGAGGGCAGTGTTACGAATATTAGCAAAACTAAGGAGTGCTGCCAGCTCTAAGCCGATCTAAGCAGTGACGTGAATGCACATCAATAATTCAATCATTATGTATCTACATAAACGAATAAATAATTGCGTCTACACATATGTACACATTCCGACGAGCAACATTTACATACAAGGCAGCAAGAGATGAGATGTCACACACCGATGAATTTACTTATACGCTTATGTGTGTGCGGGAGACTGTAAACTACAAACACATGCATATACCTTATCTGAGTTGTCACAAGAGAGAGCAATAATTTGTGCACGTAGTTGTGGCTGGCGATTTTGTAGCCGAAACAACTAGTAACTTCTGGAAATCGAAGAGCCTAGAAGTATGCAGCGTAAACTATAAAAGCGGCGCCAGCGAGTAAGAAGTAATTCAGTTTGATTTGAATTGTCAAGCAGTTACGAGTAAGACGATATCTAGCGAGCAATAGCACTATTATTTTGAAAGTCAGTTTCCTTTAAGATATCAGTTTGGTTATTAAGCTATTCGTTGCACAGTTTGAGTGTTATTGTGAAGTACTTAATAAAGGCCATTTTTCCATCATTCAATATTGGAGTTATTTATTCAACAGTTTAGTGATTCGAACTTAGCAGAGGATTGCAAATAAGAGGATTTGCAAGTAAATTCGTTACAATATAAAATAAACAAGTAAGGAAGGTTAAGTTCGGGTGTAACCGAACATTACATACTCAGTTGAGAGCTATGGTGACAACATAAGGGAAAATAACCATGTAGGAAAATGAACCGAGGGTAATCCTGGAATGTGTTTGTATGACATGTGTATCAAATGAAAGGTATTAAAGAGTATTTTATGCGGGAGTGGGCCATAGTTCTATAGGTGGACGCCATTTAGTGATATCGCCATAAAGGTGGATCAGGGTTGACTCTAGAATTTGTTTGTACGATATGGGTACCAAATGAAAAGTGTTAATGAGTATTTTAAAAGGGAGTGGTCCTTAGTTCCATAGGTGGATGCCGTTTCGACATATCGCCATAAAGGTGGACCAGGGGTGACCCTAGAATTTGTTTGTACGATATGGGTATCAAATGAAAGAGGTTAATGAACATTTTAAAAGGGAGTGGGCCTTAGTTCTATAGGTGGACGCCTTTTCGAGATATCGCCATAAAGGTGGACCAGGGGGGACTCTAGAATGCGTTTGTACAATATGGGTATCAAACGAAAGGTGTTAATGAGTATTTTAAAAGGGCGTGGGGCTTAGTTTGTTTGTACGATATGGGTATCAAATAAAAAGGGTTAATGAGCATTTTAAAAGGGAGTGGGCCTTAGTTCTATAGGTGGACGCCTTTTCGAGATATCACCATAAAGGTGGACCAGGGGTGACTCTAGAATGCGTTTGTACAATATGGGTATCAAACGAAAGGTGTTAATGAGTATTTTAAGAGGGCGTGGGGCTTAGTTCTATAGGTGGACGCCTTTTCGAGATATCGCCATAAAGGTGGACCAGGGGTGACTCTAGAATGTGTTTGTACGATATGGGTATCAAATTAAAGGTGTTAATGAGGGTTTTAAAAGGGAGTGGTGGTAGTTGTATAGGTGGTCGCCTTTTCGAGATATAGACATAAAGGTGGACAAGGGGTGACTCTAGAATTCGTTTGTACAATATGGGTATCAAACGAAAGGTGTTAATGAGTATTTTAAAAGGGAGTGGGCCTTAGTTCTATAGATGGACGCCTTTTCGAGATATTGCCATAAAGGTGGACCATGGGTGACTCTAGAATGTGTTTGTACGATATGGATATCAAATTAAAGGTACTAATGAGGGTTTTAAAAGGAAGTGGTGGTAGTTGTATAGGTGGTCGCCTTTTCGAGATATCGCCATAAAGGTGGACCAGTGGTGCCTCTAGACTTTGTTTGTCCGATATGGGTATTAAATGAAAGGTATTAATGAATCTTTTTAAAAGGGGTGGGCCTTAGTCCTATAGGTGTTCGCCTTTTCGAGATATCGCCATAAAGGTGGACCAGGGGTGACTCTATAATATGTTTGTACGATATGGGTATCAAATGAAAGGTGTTAATGAGTATTTTAAAAGGGCGTGGGGCTTAGTTCTATAGGTGGGCACCTTTTCGATATATCGCCATAAAGGTGGACCAGGGGTGACTCTAGAATGTGTTTGTACGATACGAGTATCAAATTAAAGGTATTAATGAGGCTTTTAAAAGGGAGTGGTGGTAGTTGTATATGTGAAGGCGTTTTCCAGATATCGACCAAAATGTGGACCAGGGTGACCCAGAACATCATCTGTTGGATACCGCTAATTTATTTATATATGTAATACCTGCCAAGATTTCAAGGGTTTTTTATTTCGCCCTGCAGAACTTTTTCATTTTCTTCTACTTAATATGGTAGGTGTCACAACCATTTTACAAAGTTTTTCCTAAAGTTATATTTCGCGTCAATAAACCAATCCAATTACCATGTTTCATCCCTTTTTTCGTATTTGGTATAGAATTATGGCTTTTTTTTTAATTTTTCGTAATTATCGATATCGAAAAAGTGGGCGTGGGCATAGTCGGATTTCGTTCATTTTTTATACCAAGATAAAGTGAGTTCAGATAAGTACGTGAACTAAGTTCAGTTAAGATATGTCGATTTTTGCTCAAGTTATCGTGTTAACGGCCATGCGGAAGGACAGACGGACGACTGTGTATAAAAACTGGGCGTGGCTTTAACCGATTTCGCCATTTTCACAGAAAGCAGTTAACGTCATAAAATCTATGCCACTTCCAAATTTCAAAAGGGTTGGTAAATTTTTGTTCAACTTATGGCATTAAAAGTATCCTAGACAAATTAACTGAAAAAGGGCGGAGCCACGCCCATTTTGAAATTTTCTTTTATTTTTGTATTTCATTGCACCATATCATTGCTGGTGTTGAATGTTGACATAATTTACTTATATACTGTAAAGATATTAAATTTTTTGTTAAAATTTTACTTAAAAAAAAATTTTTTTTAAAAGTGGGCGTGGTCCTTCTCCGATTTTGCTAATTTTTATTAAGCGTACATACAGTAATAGGAGTAACGTTCCTGCCAAATTTCATCATGATATCTTCAACGACTGCCAAATTACAGCTTTTAAATTACCTTCTTTTAAAAGTGGGCGGTGTCACGCCCATTGTCCAAAATTTTACCAATTTTCTATTCTGCGTCATAAGTTCAACTCACCTACCAAGTTTCATCGCTTTATCTGTCTTTGGTAATGAATTATTGCATCAGAATTCGTTTTGGAGGTATGGTTCCTTCGGCAAAACTTCTTATTTTGATCCCTAGAATACGATTTTCACAGAGCAATGAGCGATTTTTAAATCGACCCGCCCTAGTATGTAGTATATACATATAGCTCCGATCAAAGTGATTTTTTCAGGAAATCTTCTATGATATATTAGAATAAATATCACCAAGTTAAACGTTTTTATATTGGAAATTAAGAGAGAAATTGCCAAAAATCTTTCTATCTGAACGATCGGTTGTATGGGATATATACTATATATAGCTCCGCTCAAAGTGATTTTTTCAGAAAATCTTCTATGATATATTAAAATATATATCACCGAGTTTCACGTTTATACTTTCTAAATTAAGGGAGAAATGCCCAAAAATCTTTCTATCTGAACGATCGGTTGCTTGGGATATATACTATATATAGCTCCGATCAAATTGATTTTTTCAGGATATCTTCTATACAACAACCAAAACCGCATTGCGAAGTGGAATAAACATGAGTAAAACCATATACACTAATAACAAGTAAGGAAGGTTAAGTTCGGGTGTAACCGAACATTACATACTCAGTTGAGAGCTATGGTGACAACATAAGGGAAAATAACCATGTAGGAAAATGAACCGAGGGTAACCCTAGAATGTGTTTGTATGACATGTGTATCAAATGAAAGGCATTAAAGAGTATTTTATGAGGGAGTGGGCCATAGTTCTATAGGTGGACGCCATTTAGGGATATCGCCATAAAGGTGCATCAGGGTTGACTCTAGAATTTGTTTGTACGATATGAGTATCAAATGAAAGGTGTTAATGGGTATTTTAAAAGAGAGTGCTCCTTAGTTCCATAGGTGGACGCCGTTTCGAGATATCGCCATAAATGTGGACCAGGGGTGACCCTAGAATTTGTTTGTACGATATGGGTATCAAAAGAAAGGTGTTAATGGGTATTTTAAAAGGGTGTGATCCTAAGTTCCATAAGTGGACGCCGTTTCGAGATATCGCCATAAAGGTGAACCAGGGGTGACCCTAGATGTTGTTTGTACGATATGGGTATCAAATTAAAGGTATTAATGAGGGTTTTAAAAGGGACTGGGCCTTAGTTCTATGGGTGGACGCCTTTTCGAGATATCGCCATAAAGGTGGACCAGGGGTGACTCTAGAATGTGTTTGTATGACATGTGTATCAAATGAAAGGCATTAAAGAGTATTTTATGAGGGAGTGGGCCATAGTTCTATAGGTGGACGCCATTTAGGGATATCGCCATAAAGGTGCATCAGGGTTGACTCTAGAATTTGTTTGTACGATATGAGTATCAAATGAAAGGATTTAATGGGTATTTTAAAAGAGAGTGCTCCTTAGTTCCATAGGTGGACGACGTTTCGAGATATTTCCGTAAAGGTGGACCAGGGTTGACCCTAGAATTTGTTTGTACAATATGGGTATCAAAAGAAAGGTGTTAATGGGTATTTTAAAAGGGAGTAATCCTTAGTTCCATAGGTAGACGCCGTTTCGAGATATCTCCATAAATGTGGACCAGGGGTGACCCTAGAATTTGTTTGTACAATATGGATATCAAAAGAAAGGTGTTAATGGGTATTTTAAAAGGGTGTGATCCTAAGTTCCATAAGTGGACGCAGTTTCGAAATATCGCCATAAAGGTGCACCAGGGGTGACCCTAGAATTTGTTTGTACGATATGGGTATCAAATTAAAGGTATTAATGAGGGTTTTAAAAGGGAGTGGGCCTTAGTTCTATGGGTGGACGCCTTTTCGAGATATCGCCATAAAGGTGGACCAGGGGTGACTCTAGAATGCATTTGTACAATATGAGTATCAAACGAAAGGTGTTAATGAGTATTTTAAAAGGGAGTTGGCCTTAGTTCTATAGGTGGACGCCGTTTCGAAATATCGCCATAAAATTGGACCAGGGGTGACTCTAGAATGTGTTTGTACGATATGGGTATCAAATTAAAGGTATTAATGAGGGTTTTAAAAGGGAGTGGTGGTAGTTGTATAGGTGGTCGCCTTTTCGAGATATCGCAATAAAGGTGGACCAGGGGTGACTCTAGAATGAGTTTGTACAATATGGGTATCAAACGAAAGGTGTTAATGAGTATTTTTAAAAGGGAGTGGGCCTTCGTTCTATAGGTGGTCGCCTTTTCGAGATATCGCCATAAAGGTGGACCAGGGTTGACTCTAGAATATGTTTGTACGATATGGGTATCAAATGAAAGGTGTTAATAACTATTTTAAAAGGGCGTGGGGCTTAGTTCTATAGGTGGACGCCTTTTCGAGATATCGCCATAAAGGTGGACCAAGGGTGACTCTAGAATGTGTTTGTACGATATTGGCATCAAATTAAAGGTATTAATGAGAGTTTTAAAAGGGAGTGGTATATGTGAAAGCGTTTTCCAGATATCGACCAAAATGGGGACCAGGGTGACCCAGAACATCGTCTGTTGGATACCGCTAATTTATTTATATATATAATACCTGCCAAGTTTTCAAGGGTTTTTTATTTCGCCCTGCAGAACTTTTTCATTTTCTTCTACTTAATATGGTAGGTGTCACAACCATTTTACAAATTTTTTTCTAAAGTTATATTTCGCGTCAATAAACCAATCCAATTACCATGTTTCATCCCTTTTTTCGTATTTTTCGTATTTTTTTTTTATTTTTCGTAATTTTCGATATCGAAAAAGTGGGCGTGGTCATAGTCGGATTTCGTTCATACCAAGATAAAGTGAGTTCAGATAAGTACGTGAACTAAGTTCAGTAAAGATATGTTGATTTTTGCTCAAGTTATCGTGTTAAGGGCCATGCGGAAGGACAGCCGGACGACTGTGTATAAAAACTGGGCGTGGCTTCAAACGATTTCGCTCATTTTCACAGAAAACAGTTATCGTCATAAAATCTATGCCCCTACAAAATTTCAAAAGTATTGGTAAATTTTTGTTCGACTTATGGCATTAAAAGTATCCTAGACAAATTAAATGAAAAAGGGCGGAGCCACGCCCATTTTGAAATTTTCTTTTATTTTTGTATTTTTTTGCACCATATCATTACTGGAGTTGAGTTCTGACATAATTTACTTATATACTGTAAAGATATTAAATTTTTTGTTAAAATTTTACTTAAAAAAAAATTTTTTTTTAAGTGGGTGTGGTCCTTCTCCGATTTTTCTAATTTTTATTAAGCGTACATATAGTAATAGGAGTAACGTTCCTGCCAAATTTCATCATGATATGTTCAACAACTGCCAAATTACAGCTTGCAAAACTTTTAAATTACCTTCTTTTAAAAGTGGGCGGTGCCACGCCCATTGTCCAAAATTTTATTAATTTTCTATTCTGCGTCATAAGTTCAACTCACCTACCAAGTTTCATCGCTTTATATGTCTTTGAATGAATTATCGCACTTTTTCGGTTTTTCGAAATTTTCGATATCGAAAAAGTAGGCGTGGTTATAGTCCGATATCGTTCATTTTAAACAGCGATCTGAGATGAGTTCTCAGGAACCTACATACCAAATTTCATCAAGATACCTTAAAATTTACTCAAGTTATCGTGTTAACGGACGGACGGACGGACGGACGGACATGGCTCAATCAAATTTTTTTTCGATCCTGATGATTTTGATATATGTAAGTCTATATCTATCTCGATTCCTTTATACCTGTACAACCAACCGTTATCCAATCAAACTTAATATACTCTGTGAGCTCTGCTCTGCCAGGATTTTATATTATTTATCTTATTATGTATTTATTATCTAGGTAATTGTAAGGTTATAACAGAAGCATTTGGCAACCTAACGGCTGCCAGTTTAAAGTTTTAAGTGGATTTTTTGCCAATAAATTTAAGATTTTTTTTCCCCTTTCCATCTCTAATTTTTTTTTAAATGAATGATGTAAATAGTCAGGAAGAATTTGACGCTTTGTTCTTGCGTCGTAGCAAACTAACTGAGGAAGAAGAAAAAAAATTAGAAAAGGTAGTATCAAAAGGCAATTACCATAGAAGAATATAGGCGTAGAAATCAGCAACATAAAATAGAGGAACCAAAGACTCCAAAAGCAGATAAAATCAAAAGAAAGAGAGGAGGTAAAAAATTCAACCTCAGAAAAACGATAGCAATTTTGTACCGAAAAATTAACTTATCCACACACATAGAGGAAAGAATTCGATTAAAGACAGAAATAAGAAAAATCAAGGGCATATAAAGTAAGCATTTTCAATGGAGAATGCATTGCCTGATGACCTTGACTACGAGGCTATCTACCGCATTGTTGATAATATAGAATTGGAAAATAGGAATTTTGAGAAAGATACAATATCATTAAAGAAATTAAAAGAAGCAGAAAGGTCTCACTTAAAAAATGGTGGAAACTGATAGGCATGCCTAGGGAACCCACCTTAGAAAATGTATTAATACACAGACTAACCACAGCGGAAGAAAGGTTGAGGTTCGAAGTTAAATATATGGGACGTACCGACTAATATTAATGAATAAATAAATAAACAAATATAAGAAAATTTTAGCAATTATTATTTCAAAATGGGAGGCAAAGGAAACAAAGTAGAAGAACCCAATGCAAACGTAATTAATCCCATTCAGGTCGTTGACCATAGTGAAGCATTAGAATTTATCAAAATCGTGTTGCTAATATTAACAATTTGCACTTTCCTCAATTTGTTTCTCAAATTATGCTCAGCTCACAATAAATTCTTAAAGAAAAGATACATGAGCCGAGCAGATGGTCTAGACAAAGTCTAATTCTAAGGGAAAATTATATATATCCCAATGGAGAAATGGGAAACCATTCTGAATAAGCTTAAGGAAGAGAGGACCTTGGTGGAAAAATCTTATAAGTGTATCAATAAAAATACAACCATTCTAAGATTTACTGTGTCGAAACACCTCACGACAATATTACAGTCGTTAAACTATATAGGAAAACTCATATAAAGGGTATATAGCAATTTAACAGCTAAAAATCAGATAGAAGCACAACACATTTTTTCCAGTGTCAAGGATAAATTGGTATCCTCACTGAGTAGATATAACGTTGAGGCATTGGGACATTTGAAAAGGAAGTAGAAATAGATTTTGTTGCCCTGTTCCCCCCAATTTAGGGGAAGCTCTAAAAATTGAAGTTACTGATAAAAATTCGCAAACAGAAAGCGACAAAATGCCACAAACAATAGTCGAATTTTTAAAGACTGCTTCATCAGTTCTGCCAGAATTCGATGGTATAGCTGAGAACTTGAATAGCTTCTTAGATGCTTTGGATATCCTAGAACAAATTAAGGATACCCATGAAGCTATGACAGTTTCGATGATAAAAACCAAGCTGAAAGGAACAGCCAGAAACCTATTAAGCACTGAAAGCTCAATTGAAGCAATAAAACAAAAATTAAAAAGCAATTAAAGGTGAATCAGTTGAAGTTTTGACCGCAAAACTCCTGAACATCCAGGAACGTAGTAAAACGGCAAACCAATACACTACTGAAATTGAAAGACCGACAAAATCGTTGGAAGGTGCTTACATATCTGACGGACTAACACCAGAGTTAGCAACCAAATATGCTACACAATCAGCTGTTGTGTGTTACACAACAGCAAAACCAACAAACTCCACATCAATAAATAAAAAATTATATATTTTCAATTTACACCTTAATGGCTACATATCTTCCAGAACAACTCTGAATGATCCCATATCAACCCTCCTAATCGATACGGGAGCGGATATTTCAATAATAAACAAGTAAGGACGGGACTGTCTTCGGCTGTGCCGAATACTTCATACCTTTCATGAATGGGGCTGAACAATAATCTTATCCCGTTCGTAATCTCCGAATAATCGGATGTATAAGATAAGAAATATATAGTGAACAGATCTACATACCTAAACGATTTTTAAGATAAATATAAAATAAACAAGTAAGGAAGGTTAAGTTCGGGTGTAACCGAACATTACATACTCAGTTGAGAGCTATGGTGACAACATAAGGGAAAATAACCATGTAGGAAAATGAACCGAGGGAAACCCTGGAATGTGTTTGTATGACATGTGTATCAAATGAAAGGCATTAAAGAGTATTTTATGAGGGAGTGCGCCATAGTTCTATAGGTGGACGCCATTTAGGGATATAGCCATAAAGGTGGGTCAGGGTTGACCCTAGAATGCGTTTGTACGATATGGGTATCAAATGAAAGGTATTAATGAGTATTTTAAAAGGGCGTGGACCTAAGTTCTATAGATGGACGCCTTTTCGAGATATCGCCGTAAAGATGGACCAGGGGTGACTCTAGAATGCGTTTGCACAATATGGGCATCAAACGAAAGGTGTTAATGAGTATTTTAAAAGGGAGTGGGCCTTAGTTCTATAGGTGGACGCCGTTTCGAGATATTGTCATAAAGGTGGACCAGGGGTGACTCTAGAATGCGTTTGTACGATATGGGTATCAAATGAAAGGTGTTAATGAGTATTTTAAAAGGGAGTAATCCTTAGTTCCATAGGTGGACGCCGTTTCGAGATATCGCCATAAAGGTGGACCAGGGGTGACCCTAGAATTTGTTTGTACAATATGGGCATCAAACGAGTGGTGTTAATGAGTATTTTAAAAGGGAGTGGGCCTTAGTTCTATAGGTGGTCGCCTTTTCGAAATATCGCCATAAATGTGGACCAGGGGTGACTCTAGAATGCGTTTGTACGATATGGATATCAAATTAAAGGTATTAATGAGTATTTTAAAAGGGAGTAATCCTTAGTTCCATAGGTGGACGCCGTTTCGAGATATCGCCATAAAGGTGGACCAGGGGTGACCCTAGAATTTGTTTGTACAATATGGGCATCAAACGAGTGGTGTTAATGAGTATTTTAAAAGGGAGTGGGCCTTAGTTCTATAGGTGGTCGCCTTTTCGAAATATCGCCATAAATGTGGACCAGGGGTGACTCTAGAATGCGTTTGTACGATATGGATATCAAATTAAAGGTATTAATGAGTATTTTAAAAGGGAGTAATCCTTAGTTCCATAGGTGGACGCCGTTTCGAGATATCGCCATAAAGGTGGACCAGGGGTGACCCTAGAATTTGTTTGTACGATATTGGTATCAAATTAAAGGTATTAATGAGGGTTTTAAAAGGGAGTGGTGGTTGTTGTATAGGTGGTCGCATTTTCGAGATATCGCCATAAAGGTGGACCAGGGGTGACCCTAGAATTTGTTTGTACAATATGGGCATCAAAAGAAAGGTGATAATGAGTATTTTAAAAGGGAGTATTCCTTAGTTCCATAGGTGGACGCCATTTCGAGATATCGCCATAAAGGTGGAGCAGGGGTGACCCTAGAATTTGTTTGTACAATATGGGTATCAAAAGAAAGGTGTTAATGAGTATTTTAAAAGGGTGTGGGGCTTAGTTCTATAGGTGGACGCCTTTTCGAGATATCGCCATAAAGGTGGACCAGGGGTGACTCTAGAATGAGTTTGTACGATATGGGTATCAAATTAAAGGTATTAATGAGAGTTTTAAAAGGGAGTGGTGGTAGTTGTATATGTGAAGGCGTTTTCCAGATATCGACCAAAATGTGGACTAGGGTGACCCAGAACATTATCGGTTGGATACCGCTAATTTATTTATATATGTAATACCTGGCAAGATTTTAAGGGTGTTTTATTTCGCCCTGCAGAACTTTTTCATTTTCTTCTACTTAATATGGTAGGTGTCACAACCATTTTATAAAGTTTTTTCTAAAGTTATATTTCGCGTCAATAAAACAATCCAATTACCTTACCATGTTTCATCCCTTTTTTCGTATTTGGTATAGAATTATGGCATTTTTTTCATTTTTCGCAATTTTCGATATCGAAAAAGTGGGCGTGGTCATAGTCGGATTTCGTTCATTTTTCATACCAAGGTAAAGTGGGTTCAGATAAGTACGTGAACTGAGTTTAGCAAAGATATATCGATTTTTGCTCAAGTTATCGTGTTAACGGCCATGCGGAAGGACAGACGGACGACTGTGTATAAAAACTGGGCGTGGCATCAACCGATTTCGCCCATTTTCACAGAAAACAGTTATCGCCATAAAATCTATGCCCCTACCAAATTTCAAAAGGATTGGTTAATTTTTGTTCGATTTATGGCATTAAAAGTATCCTAGACAAATTAAATGAAAAAGGGCGGAGCCACGCCCATTTTTAAATTTTCTTTTATTTTTGTATTTTGTTGCACCATATCATTACTGGAGTTGAATCTTGACATAATTTACTTATATACTGTAAAGATATTAAATTTTTTGTTAAAATTTTACTTTAAAAAATTTTTTTTTTTAAAAGTGGGCGTGGTCCTTCTCCGATTTTGCAAATTTTTATTAAGCGTACATGCAGTAATAAGAGTAACGTTCCTGCCAAATTTCATCATGATATCTTCAACGACTGCCAAATTACAGCTTGCAAAAGTTTTAAATTACCTTCTTTAAAAAGTGGGCGGTGCCACGCCCGTTGTCCAAAATTTTACTAATTTTATATTTTGCGTCATAAGTTCAACTCATCTACCAAGTTTCGTCGCTTTATCGGTCTTTTGTAATGAATTATCGCACTTTTTCGGTTTTTCGAAATTTTCGATATCGAAAAAGTGGGCGTGGTTATAGTCCGATGTCGTTCATTTTAAATAGCGATCTGAGATGAGTGCTCAGGAACCTACATACCAAATTTCATCAAGATACCTCAAAATTTACTCAAGTTATCGTGTTAACGGACGGACGGACGGACGGACGGACGGACGGACGGACATGGCTCAATCAAATTTTTTTTCGATCCTGATTATTTTGATATATGGAAGTCTATATCTATCTCGATTCCTTTATATATGTACAACCAACCGTTATCCAATCAAACTTAATATACTCTGTGAGCTCTGCTCAACTGAGTATAAAAATAGGTAGGTTCTTTGTGTGAGGATGCAAAGCTTCACGTTTTTTGTGGTCTGCATGTAAAAACTATGACTACGAATCACGTATTTCAAAAATATATGACGTAAACGTAACTATTTGATGAACTTGATGAATTTTGAAGCTTCTAGCCGTAAAAAAGGGCAAAAATGACAGTTTATATGAAGTATATAATATATATGCCACCGATCTCTATGATTTTTTCAGACAACAATATATGCTATATACGTAAGCATTTTGTGAAATTTGAAGCTTCTAGCTGTTAAAACGGGGCAGAAATTGCGCAAAGTTTCTTATCTGAACAATCGGTTGTATGAGATATATACTATGTATACGACCAATGATTTTTTCAGACATCAATATATGGTATACACGTAAGCATTTGGTGAAATATGAAGCTTGTAGCTATTAAAATGGGGTAGAAATTGCGAAAAGTTTCTTATCTGAACAATCCGTTATATGAGATATATACTATATATACATCCGATCTCTGTGATTTTTTCAGACAACAATATATGCTATATACGTAAGCAATCGGTGAAATTTTAAGCTATTAGCTGTTAAAATGGGGTAGAAATTGCGAAAAGTTTCTTATCTGAACAATCGGTTGTATGAGATATATACTATATATACATCCGATCTCTATGATTTTTTCAGACAACAATATATGCTATATACGTAAGCAATCGGTGAAATTTTAAGCTATTAGCTGTTAAAGTGGGGTAGAAATTGCGAAAAGTTTCTTATCTGAACAATCGGTTGTATGAGATATATACTATATATACTACCGATCTCTGTGATTTTTTCACACAACAATATATGCTATATGCGTAAGCAATCGGTGAAATTCGATGCTTATAGCTGTTAAAATGGGGTAGAAATTGCGAAAAGTTTCTTATCTGAACAATCGGTTGTATGAGATATATACTATATATACAACCGATCTCTATGATTTTTTCAGACAACAATATATGCTATATACGTAAGCATTCGGTGAAATTTGAAGATTATAGCTGTTAAAATGGGGTAGAAATTGCGAAAAGTTTCTTATCTGAACAATCGGTTGTATGAGATATATACTATATATACAACCGATCTCTATGATTTTTTCAGACAAAAATATATGCTATATACTTAAGTATTCGGTGAAATTTGAAGCTTCTAGCTGTTAAAATGGGGCTAAAATTTGCGAAAATATATATATATATACTATATATATATACTATATATACCACCGATCTTTATGATTTTTTCAGACAACAATATATGCTATATACGTAAGCATTCGTTGAAATTTGAAGCCTCTAGCTCTTAAAATAGGGCAGTAATTACGAAAAGTCCCTTATCTGAACAATCGGTTGTGGGGGATATATACTATATATACGACCGATCTCATCAAGTTTTTCAGGCAACAATATGTGCAATATACGAAAGTATATGGTGAAGCTTGAAGCTTCAATCTGTTAAATTGGGTAAGATATTACAAAAATCCTCTTTTTCCTAAAAATCGGTTGTATGGAGGATATATGCTATAGTGGTCCGATCCGGTCGGTTCCGACAAATGTCTAATCGGACACCCAAATACACCCGCTCACCAAATTTTATCAAGATATCTCAAAAATTGAGGGACTAGTTTGCATACAAACAGACAGACGGACAGACGGACATGCCTAAATCAACTCAGCTCTTCAACCTTATTATTTCGGTATACTTAATGGTGGGTCTATCTATTTTCCTTTAAGGACTTACAATTTTCGGTTTCGTGACGAAATTAATATACCATTTCATTTTCATGAAAGGTATAAAAATAGGTAGGTTCTTTGTGTGAGGATGCAAAGCTTCAGGTTTTTTGTGGTCTGCATGTAAAAACTATGACTACGAATCACGTATTTCAAAAATATATGACGTAAACGTAACTATTTGATGAAATTTGAATGAATTTTGAAGCTTCTAGCCGTAAAAAGGGGCAAAAATGACAGTTTATATGAAGTATATAATATATATACCACCGATCTCTATGATTTTTTCAGACAACAATATATGCTATATACGTAAGCATTTTGTGAAATTTGAAGCTTCTAGCTGTTAAAACGGGGCAGAGATTGCGTAAAGTTTCTTATCTGAACAATCGGTTGTATGAGATATATACTATGTATACCACTGATTTCAATGATTTTTTCAGACATCAATATATGCCTATACACATAAGCATTTGGTGAAATTGAAGCTTCTAGCTGTTAAAATGGGGCCGAAATCGCAAAAAAATATATATATACTATATAAATATACTATATATACCATCATATATATATTATATATATCACCGATCTCTATGGATTTTTTGACACAACAATACATACATACAATACGTAAGCAATCGGTCAAATTGAAGCTTATAGCTGTTAAAATGGGGTAGAAATTGCGAAAGTTTCTTATCTGAACAATCGGGTTTGTATGAGATATATACTATATATACAACCGATCTCTATGATTTTTTGACACAACAATACATACTATATACGTAAGCAATCGGTGAAATTGAAGCTTATAGCTGTTAAAATGGGGTAGAAATTGCGAAAAGTTTCTTATCTGAACAATCGGTTGTATGAGATATGTACTATATATACAACCGATCTCTATGATTTTTTCAGACAACAATATATGCTATATACGTAAGCAATCGGTGAAATTTTAAGCTTATAGCTGTTAAAATGGGGTAGAAATTGCGAAAAGTTTCTTATCTGAACAATCTGTTGGTTGAGATATATACTATATATACAACCGATCTCTATGATTTTTTCAGACAACAATATATGCTGTATACGTAAGCAATCGGTGAAATTTGAAGCTTATAGCTGTTAAAATGGGGTAGAAATTGCGAAAAGTTTCTTATCTGAACAATCGGTTGTATGAGATATATACTATATATACAACCGATCTCTAAGATTTTTTCAGACAACAATATATGCTATATACGTAAGCAATCGGTTAAATTGAAGCTTAAAGCTGTTAAAATGGGGTAGAAATTGCGAAAAGTTTCTTATCTGAAAAATCGGTTGTATGAGATATATACTATATATACAACCGATCTCTATGATTTTCTCAGACAACAATATATGCTATATACGCAAGTATTCGGTGGAAATTTGAAGCTTCTAGCTGTTAAAATGGGGTAGAAATTGCGAAAAGTTTCTGTATCTGAACAATCGGTTGGTTGAGATATATACTATATATACAACCGATCTCTATGATTTTTTCAGACAACAATATATGCTATATACGTAAGCATTCGTTGAAATTTGAAGCCTCTAGCTCTTAAATAGGGCAGCAATTACGAAAAGCTCCTTATCTGAACAACCGGTTGTGGGGATATATACTATATATACGACCGATCTCATAATTTTTTTCAGGCAAACAATATGTGCAATATACGAAAGTATATGGTGAAGTTTGAAGCTTCAATCTGTTAAATTGGGTAATGATATTACAAAATTCCTCTTTTTCTTAAAAATCGGTTGTATGGAGGATATATGCTATAGTGGTCCGATCCGGTCGGTTCCGACAAATGTCTAATCGGACACCCAAATACACCCGCTCACCTAATTTTATCAAGATATCTCAAAAATTGAGGGGACTAGTTTGCATACAAACAGACAGACGGACAGACGGACATGGCTAAATCAACTCAGCTCTTCAACCTGATTATTTCGGTATACTTAATGGTGGGTCTATCTATTTTCCTTTAAGGACTTACAATTTTCGGTTTCGTGACGAAATTAATAAACCATTTCATTTTCATGAAGGTATAAAAATAGGTAGGTTCTTTGTGTGAGGATGCAAAGCTTCACGTTTTTTTGTGGTCTGCATGTAAAAACTATGACTACGAATCACGTATTTCAAAAACAATATGACGTAAACTTAACTATTTGATGAAATTTGATGAATTTTGAAGCTTCTAGCCGTAAAAAAAGGGGGAAAATTGACAGTTTATAGGAAGTATATAATATAATACCACCGATCTCTATGATTTTTTCAGACAACAATATAAGCTATATACGTAAGCAATCGGTGAAATTTGAAGCTTATAGCTGTTAAAAATGGGGTAGAAATTGCGAAAAGTTTCTTATCTGAATAATCGGTTGTATGAGATATATATTATATAAAACCGATCTCTATGATTTTTTCAGACAACAATATATGCTATATACGTAAGTATTTGGTGAAATTTGAAGCTTCTAGCTGTTAAAATGGGGCTAAAATTAGTTTTGTGGTCTGCATGTAAAAACTATGACTACGAATCACGTATTTCAAAAAATATATGACGTAAAAGTAACTATTTGATGAATTTGATGAATTTTGAAGCTTCTAGCCGTAAAAAAGGGGCAAAAATGACAGTTTATAGGAAGTATATAATATATACCACCGATCTCTATGATTTTTTCAGACAACAATATAAGCTATATACGTAAGCAATCGGTGAAATTTTAAGCTATTAGCTGTTAAGATGGGGGTAGAAATTGCGAAAAGTTTCTTATCTGAACAATCGGTTGTATGAGATATATACTATATATACAACCGATCTCTATGATTTTTCCACACAACAATATATGCTATATGCGTAAGCAATCGGTGAAATTTGATGCTTATAGCTGTTAAAATGGGGTAGAAATTGCGAAAAGTTTCTTATCTGAACAATCGGTTGTATGAGATATATACTATATATACAACCTATCTCTATGATTTTTTCAGACAACAATATATGCTATATACGTAAGCATTCGGTGAAATTTGAAGCTTCTAGCTGTTAAAATGGGGCTAAAATTTGCGAAAATATATATATATATACTATATATATATACTATATATACCACCGATCTTTATGATTTTTTCAGACAACAATATATGCTATATACGTAAGCATTCGGTGAAATTTTAAGCTTATAGCTGTTAAAATGGGGTAGAAATTGCGAAAAGTTTCTTATCTGAACAATCTGTTGGTTGAGATATATACTATATATACAACCGATCTCTATGATTTTTTCAGACAACAATATATGCTATATACGTAAGCAATCCGTGAAATTTGAAGCTTATAGCTGTTAAAATGGGGTAGAAATTGCGAAAAGTTTCTTATCTGAACAATCGGTTGTATAAAATATATACTATATATACAACCGATCTCTAAGATTTTTTCAGACAACAATATATGCTATATACGTAAGCAATCGGTTAAATTTGAAGCTTATAGCTGTTAAAATGGGGTAGAAATTGCGAAAAGTTTCTTATCTGAAAAATCGGTTGTATGAGATATATACTATATATACAACCGATCTCTATGATTTTTTCAGACAACAATATATGCTATATACGCAAGTATTCGGTGAAATTTGAAGCTTCTAGCTGTTAAAATGGGGTAGAAATTGCGAAAAGTTTCTTATCTGAACAATCGGTTGGTTGAGATATATACTATATATACAACCGATCTCTATGATTTTTTCAGACAACAATATATGCTATATACGTAAGCAATCGGTTAAATTTGAAGCTTATAGCTGTTAAAATAGGGTAGAAATTGCGAAAAGTTTCTTGTCTGAACAATCGGTTGTATGAGATATATACTATATATACCACCGATCTTTATGATTTTTTCTAACAACAATATATGCTATATACGTAAGCATTCGTTGAAATTTGAAGCCTCTAGCTCTTAAAATAGGGCAGCAATTACGAAAAGCTCCTTATCTGAACAACCGGTTGTGGGGGATATATACTATATATACGACCGATCTCATAAATTTTTTCAGGCAACAATATGTGCAATATACGAAAGTATATGGTGAAGTTTGAAGTTTCAATCTGTTAAATTGGGTAAGATATTACAAAATTCCTCTTTTTCTTAAAAATCGGTTGTATGGAGAATATATGCTATAGTGGTCCGATCCGGTCGGTTCCGACAAATGTCTAATCGGGCACCCAAATACACCCGCTCACCTAATTTTATCAAGATATCTCAAAAATTGAGGGACTAGTTTGCATACAAACAGACAGACGGACAGACGGACATGGCTAAATCAACTCAGCTCTTCAACCTGATTATTTCGGTATACTTAATGGTGGGTCTATCTATTTTCCTTTAAGGACTTACAATTTTCGGTTTCGTGACGAAATTAATATACCATTTCATTTTCATGAAAGTTATAAAAATAGGTAGGTTCTTTGTGTGAGGATGCAAAGCTTCACGTTTTTTGTGGTCTGCATGTAAAAACTATGACTACGAATCACGTATTTCAAAAACATATGACGTAAACGTAACTATTTGATGAAATTTGATGAATTTTGAAGCTTCTAGCCTTAAAAAAGGGGGAAAATTGACAGTTTATAGGAAGTATATAATATATACCACCGATCTCTATGATTTTTTCAGACAACAATATAAGCTATATACGTAAGCAATCGGTGAAATTTGAAACTTATAGCTGTTAAAATGGGGTAGAAATTGCGAAAAGTTTCTTATCTGAATAATCGGTTGTATGAGATATATACTATATATACAACCGATCTCTATGATTTTTTCAGACAACAATATATGCTATATACGTAAGTATTTGGTGAAATTTGAAGCTTCTAGCTGTTAAAATGGGGCTAAAATTTTGTTTTGTGGTCTGCATGTAAAAACTATGACTACGAATCACGTATTTCAAAAATATATGACGTAAAAGTAACTATTTGATGAAATTTGATGAATTTTGAAGCTTCTAGCCGTAAAAAAGGGGCAAAAATGACAGTTTATAGGAAGTATATAATATATACCACCGATCTCTATGATTTTTTCAGACAACAATATAAGCTATATACGTAAGCAATCGGTGAAATTTTAAGCTATTAGCTGTTAAAATGGGGTAGAAATTGCGAAAAGTTTCTTATCTGAACAATCGGTTGTATGAGATATATACTATATATACAACCGATCTCTATGATTTTTTCACACAACAATATATGCTATATGCGTAAGCAATCGGTGAAATTTGATGCTTATAGCTGTTAAAATGGGGTAGAAATTGCGAAAAGTTTCTTATCTGAACAATCGGTTGTATGAGATATATACTATATATACAACCGATCTCTATGATTTTTTCAGACAACAATATATGCTATATACGTAAGCATTCGGTGAAATTTGAAGATTATAGCTGTTAAAATGGGGTAGAAATTGCGAAAAGTTTCTTATCTGAACAATCGGTTGTATGAGATATATACTATATATACAACCGATCTCTATGATTTTTTCAGACAACAATATATGCTATATACGTAAGCATTCGTTGAAATTTGAAGCCTCTAGCTCTTAAAATAGGGCAGTAATTACGAAAAGTCCCTTATCTGAACAATCGGTTGTGGGGGATATATACTATATATACGACCGATCTCATCAAGTTTTTCAGGCAACAATATGTGCAATATACGAAAGTATATGGTGAAGCTTGAAGCTTCAATCTGTTAAATTGGGTAAGATATTACAAAAATCCTCTTTTTCCTAAAAATCGGTTGTATGGAGGATATATGCTATAGTGGTCCGATCCGGTCGGTTCCGACAAATGTCTAATCGGACACCCAAATACACCCGCTCACCAAATTTTATCAAGATATCTCAAAAATTGAGGGACTAGTTTGCATACAAACAGACAGACGGACAGACGGACATGCCTAAATCAACTCAGATCTTCAACCTTATTATTTCGGTATACTTAATGGTGGGTCTATCTATTTTCCTTTAAGGACTTACAATTTTCGGTTTCGTGACGAAATTAATATACCATTTCATTTTCATGAAAGGTATAAAAATAGGTAGGTTCTTTGTGTGAGGATGCAAAGCTTCACGTTTTTTGTGGTCTGCATGTAAAAACTATGACTACGAATCACGTATTTCAAAAATATATGACGTAAACGTAACTATTTGATGAAATTTGATGAATTTTGAAGCTTCTAGCCGTAAAAAAGGGGCAAAAATGACAGTTTATATGAAGTATATAATATATATACCACCGATCTCTATGATTTTTTCAGACAACAATATATGCTATATACGTAAGCATTTTGTGAAATTTGAAGCTTCTAGCTGTTAAAACGGGGCAGAAATTGCGTAAAGTTTCTTATCTGAACAATCGGTAGTATGAGATATATACTATGTATACCACTGATTTCAATGATTTTTTCAGACATCAATATATGCTATACACATAAGCATTTGGTGAAATTTGAAGCTTCTAGCTGTTAAAATGGGGCCGAAATCGCAAAAAAAATATATATATATTATATAAATATACTATATATACCATCATATATATATTATATATATCACCGATCTCTATGATTTTTTGACACAACAATACATACATACAATACGTAAGCAATCGGTCAAATTTGAAGCTTATAGCTGTTAAAATGGGGTAGAAATTGCGAAAAGTTTCTTATCTGAACAATCGGTTGTATGAGATATATACTATATATACAACCGATCTCTATGATTTTTTGACACAACAATACATACTATATACGTAAGCAATGGGTGAAATTTGAAGCTTATAGCTGTTAAAATGGGGTAGAAATTGCGAAAAGTTTCTTATCTGAACAATCGGTTGTATGAGATATATACTATATATACAACCGATCTCTATGATTTTTTCAGACAACAATATATGCTATATACGTAAGCAATCGGTGAAATTTTAAGCTTATAGCTGTTAAAATGGGGTAGAAATTGCGAAAAGTTTCTTATCTGAACAATCTGTTGGTTGAGATATATACTATATATACAACCGATCTCTATGATTTTTTCAGACAACAATATATGCTATATACGTAAGCAATCGGTGAAATTTGAAGCTTATAGCTGTTAAAATGGGGTAGAAATTGCGAAAAGTTTCTTATCTGAACAATCGGTTGTATGAGATATATACTATGTATACAACCGATATCTAAGATTTTTTCAGACAACAATATATGCTATATACGTAAGCAATCGGTTAAATTTGAAGCTTATAGCTGTTAAAATGGGGTAGAAATTGCGAAAAGTTTCTTATCTGAAAAATCGGTTGTATGAGATATATACTATATATACAACCGATCTCTATGATTTTTTCAGACAACAATATATGCTATATACGCAAGTATTCGGTGAAATTTGAAGCTTCTAGCTGTTAAAATGGGGTAGAAATTGCGAAAAGTTTCTTATCTGAACAATCGGTTGGTTGAGATATATACTATATATACAACCGATCTCTATGATTTTTTCAGACAACAATATATGCTATATACGTAAGCAATCGGTTAAATTTGAAGCTTATAGCTGTTAAAATAGGGTAGAAATTGCGAAAAGTTTCTTGTCTGAACAATCGGTTGTATGAGATATATACTATATATACCACCGATCTTTATGATTTTTTCAGACAACAATATATGCTATATACGTAAGCATTCGTTGAAATTTGAAGCCTCTAGCTCTTAAAATAGGGCAGCAATTACGAAAAGCTCCTTATCTGAACAACCGGTTGTGAGGGATATATACTATATATACGACCGATCTCATAAATTTTTTCAGGCAACAATATGTGCAATATACGAAAGTATATGGTGAAGTTTGAAGCTTAAATCTGTTAAATTGGGTAAAATATTACAAAATTCCTCTTTTTCTTAAAAATCGGTTGTATGGAGGATATATGCTATAGTGGTCCGATCCGGTCGGTTCCGACAAATGTCTAATCGGACACCCAAATACACCCGCTCACCTAATTTTATCAAGATATCTCAAAAATTGAGGGACTAGTTTGCATACAAACAGACAGACGGACAGACGGACGGTCGGTTCCGACAAATGACGTAAAAGTAACTATTTGATGAAATTTGATGAATTTTGAAGCTTCTAGCCGTAAAAAAGGGGCAAAAATGACAGTTTATGGGAAGTATATAATATATACCACCGATCTCTATGATTTTTTCAGACAACAATATAAGCTATATACGTAAGCAATCGGTGAAATTTTAAGCTATTAGCTGTTAAAATGGGGTAGAAATTGCGAAAAGTTTCTTATCTGAACAATCGGTTGTATGAGATATATACTATATATACAACCGATCTCTATGATTTTTTCACACAACAATATATGCTATATGCGTAAGCAATCGGTGAAATTTGATGCTTATAGCTGTTAAAATGGGGTAGAAATTGCGAAAAGTTTCTTATCTGAACAATCGGTTGTATGAGATATATACTATATATACAACTTATCTCTATGATTTTTTCAGACAACAATATATGCTATATACGTAAGCATTCGGTGAAATTTGAAGATTATAGCTGTTAAAATGGGGTAGAAATTGCGAAAAGTTTCTTATCTGAACAATCGGTTGTATGAGATATATACTATATATACAACCGATCTCTATGATTTTTTCAGACAACAATATATGCTATATACGTAAGCATTCGTTGAAATTTGAAGCCTCTAGCTCTTAAAATAGGGCAGTAATTACGAAAAGTCCCTTATCTGAACAATCGGTTGTGGGGGATATATACTATATATACGACCGATCTCATCAAGTTTTTCAGGCAACAATATGTGCAATATACGAAAGTATATGGTGAAGCTTGAAGCTTCAATCTGTTAAATTGGGTAAGATATTACAAAAATCCTCTTTTTCCTAAAAATCGGTTGTATGGAGGATATATGCTATAGTGGTCCGATCCGGTCGGTTCCGACAAATGTCTAATCGGACACCCAAATGCACCCGCTCACCAAATTTTATCAAGATATCTCAAAAATTGAGGGACTAGTTTGCATACAAACAGACAGACGGACAGACGGACATGCCTAAATCAACTCAGCTCTTCAACCTTATTATTTCGGTATACTTAATGGTGGGTCTATCTATTTTCCTTTAAGGACTTACAATTTTCGGTTTCGTGACGAAATTAATATACCATTTCATTTTCATGAAAGGTATAAAAATAGGTAGGTTCTTTGTGTGAGGATGCAAAGCTTCACGTTTTTTGTGGTCTGCATGTAAAAACTATGACTACGAATCACGTATTTCAAAAATATATGACGTAAACGTAACTATTTGATGAAATTTGATGAATTTTGAAGCTTCTAGCCGTAAAAAAGGGGCAAAAATGACAGTTTATATGAAGTATATAATATATACACCACCGATCTCTATGATTTTTTCAGACAACAATATATGCTATATACGTAAGCATTTTGTGAAATTTGAAGCTTCTAGCTGTTAAAACGGGGCAGAAATTGCGTAAAGTTTCTTATCTGAACAATCGGTTGTATGAGATATTTACTATGTATACCACTGATTTCAATGATTTTTTCAGACATCAATATATGCTATACACATAAGCATTTGGTGAAATTTGAAGCTTCTAGCTGTTAAAATGGGGCCGAAATCGCAAAAAAAATATATATATACTATATAAATATACTATATATACCATCATATATATATTATATATATCACCGATCTCTATGATTTTTTGACACAACAATACATACATACAATACGTAAGCAATCGGTCAAATTTGAAGCTTATAGCTGTTAAAATGGGGTAGAAATTGCGAAAAGTTTCTTATCTGAACAATCGGTTGTATGAGATATATACTATATATACAACCGATCTCTATGATTTTTTGACACAACAATACATACTATATACGTAAGCAATGGGTGAAATTTGAAGCTTATAGCTGTTAAAATGGGGTAGAAATTGCGAAAAGTTTCTTATCTGAACAATCGGTTGTATGAGATATATACTATATATACAACCGATCTCTATGATTTTTTCAGACAACAATATATGCTATATACGTAAGCAATCGGTGAAATTTTAAGCTTATAGCTGTTAAAATGGGGTAGAAATTGCGAAAAGTTTCTTATCTGAACAATCTGTTGGTTGAGATATATACTATATATACAACCGATCTCTATGATTTTTTCAGACAACAATATATGCTATATACGTAAGCAATCGGTGAAATTTGAAGCTTATAGCTGTTAAAATGGGGTAGAAATTGCGAAAAGTTTCTTATCTGAACAATCGGTTGTATGAGATATATACTATGTATACAACCGATCTCTAAGATTTTTTCAGACAACAATATATGCTATATACGTAAGCAATCGGTTAAATTTGAAGCTTATAGCTGTTAAAATGGGGTAGAAATTGCGAAAAGTTTCTTATCTGAAAAATCGGTTGTATGAGATATATACTATATATACAACCGATCTCTATGATTTTTTCAGACAACAATATATGCTATATACGCAAGTATTCGGTGAAATTTGAAGCTTCTAGCTGTTAAAATGGGGTAGAAATTGCGAAAAGTTTCTTATCTGAACAATCGGTTGGTTGAGATATATACTATATATACAACCGATCTCTATGATTTTTTCAGACAACAATATATGCTATATACGTAAGCAATCGGTTAAATTTGAAGCTTATAGCTGTTAAAATAGGGTAGAAATTGCGAAAAGTTTCTTGTCTGAACAATCGGTTGTATGAGATATATACTATATATACCACCGATCTTTATGATTTTTTCAGACAACAATATATGCTATATACGTAAGCATTCGTTGAAATTTGAAGCCTCTAGCTCTTAAAATAGGGCAGCAATTACGAAAAGCTCCTTATCTGAACAACCGGTTGTGGGGGATATATACTATATATACGACCGATCTCATAAATTTTTTCAGGCAACAATATGTGCAATATACGAAAGTATATGGTGAAGTTTGAAGCTTAAATCTGTTAAATTGGGTAAGATATTACAAAATTCCTCTTTTTCTTAAAAATCGGTTGTATGGAGGATATATGCTATAGTGGTCCGATCCGGTCGGTTCCGACAAATGTCTAATCGGACACCCAAATACACCCGCTCACCTAATTTTATCAAGATATCTCAAAAATTGAGGGACTAGTTTGCATAGAAACAGACAGACGGACAGACGGACGGTCGGTTCCGACAAATGTCTAATCGGACACCCAAATACACCCGCTCACCTAATTTTATCAAGATATCTCAAAAATTGAGGGACTAGTTTGCATACAAACAGACAGACGGACAGACGGACATGGCTAAATCAACTCAGCTCTTCAACCTGATTATTTCATTATACTTAATGGTGGGTCTATCTATTTTCCTTTAAGGACTTACAATTTTCGGTTTCGTGACGAAATTAATATACCATTTCATTTTGATGAAAGGTATAAAAATAGGTAGGTTCTTTGTGTGAGGATGCAAAGCTTCACATTTTTTTGGTCTGCATGTAAAAACTATGACTACGAATCACGTATTTCAAAAATATATGACGTAAAAGTAACTATTTGATGAAATTTGATGAATTTTGAAGCTTCTAGCCGTAAAAAAGGGGCAAAAATGACAGCTTATAGGAAGTATATAATATATACCACCGATCTCTATGATTTTTTCAGACAACAATATAAGCTATATACGTAAGCAATCGGTGAAATTTGAAGCTTATAGCTGTTAAAATGGGGTAGAAATTGCGAAAAGTTTCTTATCTGAATAATCGGTTGTATGAGATATATACTATATATACAACCGATCTCTATGATTTTTTCAGACAACAATATATGCTATATACGTAAGTATTTGGTGAAATTTGAAGCTTCTAGCTGTTAAAATGGGGCTAAAATTTTGTTTTGTGGTCTGCATGTAAAAACTATGACTACGAATCACGTATTTCAAAAATATATGACGTAAAAGTAACTTTTTGATGAAATTTGATGAATTTTGAAGCTTCTAGCCGTAAAAAAGCGGCAAAAATGACAGTTTATAGGAAGTATATAATATATACCACCGATCTCTATGATTTTTTCAGACAACAATATAAGCTATATACGTAAGCAATCGGTGAAATTTGAAGCTTATAGCTGTTAAAATGGGGTAGAAATTGCGAAAAGTTTCTTATCTGAACAATCGGTTGTATGAGATATATACTATATATACAACCGATCTCTATGATTTTTTCAGACAACAATATATGCTATATACGTAAGGAATCGGTGAAATTTGAAGCTTATGGCTGTTAAAATGGGGTAGAAATTGCGAAAAGTTTCTTATCTGAACAATCGGTTGTCTGAGATATATACTATATATACAACCGATCTCTATTATTTTTTCAGACAACAATATATGCTATATACGTAAGTATTTGGTGAAATTTGAAGCTTCTAGCTGTTAAAATGGGGCTAAAATTTGCGATTATATATATATATCCTATATATATATACTATATATACCACCATATATATAATATATATACCACCGATCTTTATGATTTTTTCAGACAACAATATATGCTATATACGTAAGCATTCGATGAAATTTGAAGCCTCTAGCTCTTAAAATAGGGCAGTAATTACGAAAAGTCCCTTATCTGAACAATCGGTTGTAGGGGATATATACTATATATACGACCGATCTCATCATTTTTTTCAGGCAACAATATGTGCAATATACGAAAGTATATGGGGCAGTTTGAAGCTTCAATCTGTTAAATTGGGTAAGATATTATAAAAATCCTCTTTTTCTGAAAAATCGGTTGTATGGAGGATATATGCTATAGTGGTCCGATCCGGTCGGTTCCGACAAATGTCTAATCGGACACCCAAATACACCCGCTTACCAAATTTTATCAAGATATCTCAAAAATTGAGGGACTAGTTTGCATACAAACAGGCAGACGGACATGGCTAAATCAACTCAGCTCTTCAACCTGATTATTTCGGTATACTTAATGGTGGGTCTATCTATTTTCCTTTAAGGACTTACAATTTTCGGTTTCGTGACGAAAT
Organism: Eurosta solidaginis; assembly: GCF_040869045.1. NCBI lineage: Eukaryota > Metazoa > Arthropoda > Insecta > Diptera > Tephritidae > Eurosta > Eurosta solidaginis. The sequence continues at coordinate 197,840,743 of NC_090324.1, forward strand.
TAATATACCATTTCATTTTCATGAAAGGTATAAAAAGGGTCAAATTGACAGTAATGTTACGATAAATAATTCTCAAAAAACGGATATTAGGGGACCAATTGACCAATGTCAAGGAATAACAAGCATTATTGGCACGGTTAAAGCGGACCTGAAAGATGATTATCTATTAATTAAACACAAATTTCACGTAGTAGAAGACAATTTCCTAATCCCATGCGATGGAATATTAGGATTCGATTTCATTAAAAAATATAACTGCATTTTGGATTATCAAACAGAAGGAGACACTCTAATATTGAGACCATATGACTACCCAGAAAACATAATAATTCAGATGACTAACAAACCAACAATCAATAGTATTTCAATTCCCGCACGATCAGAAGTAGTTCGACAAATTCACATAGAAAATAACAATTCAGATTCAGACAAGAATTGTCTGAAGGTATTTTTATTGCACTAGCAAATTCACAACAAACATTTGTTAGAATTATAAATACAACAAGTAAAAATGCAACACTTCAAGATTTTAATATACGTACAGAAAATTTGAATGATTATACAATAGCTAAAAATAAAAAACTCGAAAATGAGGCCAACAATTAGGAAAACTTAGAAAGATTAAATAAAAATTTTCCAAACTTTGCAAATAAATCACTTAATGCATTATGTGCAGAATTCATTGAAATTTTTTCATTGGAAACAGAACCAATTACCACTAATAATTTTTACAAACAAAAACTTCATATGAAAGACAATAACACAGTCTACGTAAAAAATTATAGTATACCAGTAAATAAATTAAAGTTGACATAATAGAACCCTCAATCTCAGAATTTAATAGTCCAATTTTATTAGTACCGAAAAAATCACTCCCGAATAACCAAGAAAAAAGATGGAGAATGGTGGTAGATTACAGACAAGTAAATAAAAAATTAAGCTCAGATAAATTCCCTTTACCAAGAATTGATGGCATACTAGATCAATTAGGAAGAGCTAAATATTTTTCATGCTTAGGTTTAATGTCTGGATTTCACCAGATTGAACTCAGCGAAGAATCAAGAGATATCACATCCTTTACAGCAGATAATGGTACTTATCGTTTTAAAAGATTACCGTATGGCCTTAAAGTAGCACCGAACTCATTCCAAAGAATGATGACATTAGCATTTGCAGGCTTAAAACCTCCACAAGCATTACTATACATTGGGGTGTGCCTTATTTTTTGACTTTGAACTATGGGGCATAACACCCCCCCCCCCCCCCCCCCAAAGTTGCATTAGAGTATAATATTATGTTCTACAAAAAATTTTGGCGATTGGATAATGAGAAGACGTGGCGCAACGAGGGTTAAGTTTGCAAGATTCATAAAAATTTTTTTTAAATCACAATATCTTCAGTACTATTGAACCGATTTTCAAAACTTTTTTTGCATTGGCTAGGTAATTGAATTGCCTTTCATTTGAGGTACCACTGCTGTGGGTGCAAAACCGCGTATGTGCAAATTTTATTTTAAAAACAACCCTGGGCTACGCCATGCCAAGTCCTTCTGCGTAGTACATCCGTCTGCGAAGTTGCATTAGAGTATAATATTATGTTCTGCAAAAAGTTTTGGCGATTGGATAATGGGAAGACGTGGCGTAACGAGGGTTAAGTTTTCAAGATTCATAAAAATTGCAATATAAACCAATAATACTACAGTGGTAATTTTATGAGCGATATTATTTCTAAAATTTATAAGAAAAGGTATTTGCATTTTGAAAAAGAATAGCGAGTTTAATAAATTCATTTTGTTCATAAATTTTTTTAGACATATAGGCATTTACACATAGTACATTAATACTCTTATTGCAAAAGTGTCGACTTTTTTGCGTCAGGGTAAAGTTTCCTATAAGCAGCTACAGTTTGAACAATAAATTGCTTTTCTTCCTCATTTTTTGAAAGTACGTTATTAAAATCTTCCATAAGCTTTACTGCTCTTTCTGCCGTATCATTAACAACATTTATTTTATTAACTATGTTTAATCCGATATTGTAAGACGACTCATCTTTCCATTCTACAGAATTTTTTGCTAAAAAATCTGTTGGTATACCCAATCTTTTAAAGAAAGTTTTGGTTTTTTGTGGAATGAAGTCTTCAATACTTTTGTCGGAATATAGGCTATAATCCTGTGAAGGTACTATGAACTTTTTTTCCTCGGTATCGTTAACATTTTTCAAAGCGGTCACCATACGTTTTTTATGTCATTGTTGATTTGTGTGTCAAAAAAGGCAAATCCAGCAGCTTCTGCAGTTAAATACCATAAATGGTTACAAAATTTGCGTAGCAGTTCCTGACTAGCCCTTTCATGTATGTATCTGTAAGCATACAAGTTCTTGATCAAAGCTAAATCTTGCCTCGGAGCTTCTGCAGAAACGGGTGCTCTTGTCCAGGCTCTCAAATAAACTTTTGCAACGAATATACAAATGTCCCGAATTCCATCTTCCTCATATTTGCTTAAATTAAACTCCTCCCGAAATAAAAATATTTTTCAGCAATAAATTGCCTTAGCCATCCACCTGGCATGATGAAATGCTCCTGGTGCCCGAAATACGAACTGGGATATCGTACCACCAAGAGATTCTGCAAGGCGAATTCTATAATTTCTGATACGTCCACAAGTGTATTTTTCACATAGTTATCCTCAACACCACATTTGAAATTCATTTGATTTATTTTCTGCCAACTCTGTTTAAATCTGTGAAATATTTGAACACCAGGACTAGAAGACACTTGCATTTTTTGTTCAAACATGCTCCGCAAAATTATTTCCAGAATGTGATGTCGGCAGGGTAAATATAAAAGGTCTCTCTCTAATTTTTGCTCTAAAATTATACACGCCCCTTGTAAACGTACCATATTGGACGCTGTAGTATCGCAGCAGAGGGCTTGCACTTTTTCAAGAAGGCCCCATTCGCTGAGCAAGTTGTATATGGCTGACGCTTGTTGCTTTCCCGTGCCTGCAGAAATAGCTGGGATTCCAAGCAATTGTTCAGTACCATTGAATGATATCACTACCGGTAGCCGATCAACGTTCTCTGAGTTGATCAAAGATGGTAAAATTTTACCATCCCAATGAACCACCACTGCAGTTATTTCCTGGTTTTTGAAGGCGCGATAAATTTTTTGGGCGGATTCAACTCGATATCGAAAACGACACCGTCGAAGGGAGGTTCCGTTTATAATAAGGTCGTTAGCGTCATGTTTTAAAGCTTTAGCAGTTGCTATTACTATTCGTACCGCATCACGATCACTTACTTTGCATTTATCCAGAACTGTGACAAGCTCGGGTGTAATAAAGCTGATTCGCGCCCGACTTTTCTTTACATTACTGGGACCCGGCAAATCGTCGAAATATTTGGATAAATCTTCATCATCTTGCTCATTTTCACTACTTTCATCTTCAGTTAACGTGCATTCGGGATTTTTATACTCGCCTATTAAACAACAAAACAAAAAGAAAAAAATTTATACTTTTTGCAACACACTTGACACAAACAATAAAAACATGGTGAAACTAAAATTTTTACGCTAAACAACTTCCACTTCTTTAATAACGAGGTAAGCAGCTCCACGGAGACTTAATTTTACTTTACGAAGGTTATAAAAAAGTAAACGCAAAACTTGTTCGTTGGATGGCAACTTAGCACCGACAATTTGGCTTTCATCATAGTCAAGGAGATATAAATTTTCTTGTGTCCTGGTTTGCATTTTTAACTTAATTTAATTTAATTGTCTTATTTAAATTACACGAGGTAGCACACTTTAAACTTCTTGATAAACTAAATAATTATTACGTCTGTATAAGTCAAGTTTGCAGCTCCAAAGTGATTTTTGGTACATTTTTTGATCTCTTTGGTACCCAATTTTTGATCTCTTTGGACACTTTGGAGCTTGCACTAATTTTAAACACTTTTTAGTTTTTATTTTTATTAAACACTTTATCACTTATTTCACTACTGCTTAAATGCCTACATTTTGGCCGCGCTTAAGTAGTTTTTTACCGACGACCTGTTCAGGTGTTTCGCGACACGATTTGGCTTCGGCTAAACCAAAGTTCGGCACGGAGAAAAAGTACTTAAGCGTGGTGTCGAATTGGTAGCAGATTAGTTGCAAGCTGCCAGCCACCGCTGTGCGACCTACATATATGTAGGTTTGTGTGTCAATGCAATGCCTGCATATGGCTTCTGATTATGAATATTTATGTATGTCTGTGTATGTATTATGTATACTCTAATGCAACTGTTGGATTTATCATTTATTTAATAGTTTATTTTTAATAAGCAAGTTGAATTTATTGTAAGTCCGATTTACATGAACGAGTTTCTTAAAACTAGTACTTGTGCTCTTCTTCTTATGTCTTATAATTAAACTTGACTATGTAAGTATACAAGTATGCGTGAATTAACATGTGTAAAATAATTGAGTTCAGGGTTGTCATATTTATTTATATTTCCAACACACCTCTTTAAATTTACAATCCTGAACAAATTGTTTTAATAAATAAAGTATTCGTACATTGTATTGCAATGCTCAAATTACTCTCAAAGCTTCCCTATTTCTCAAAAAGTTTCTTTTCTCTAAACTCTTTGTTAACATATCAGCTAAATTTAGAGATGAATTTATTTTAACAATATCGATTACTCCTTTCTCATAATTTTCATTAATATAATGGTATTGCACTTCAATGTGCTTTGAATTCTTTGTAAAATTTCCGAATTTTGCAATTGCAATTGCACCAGAATTGTCTTCATACATCTTTACCGCTTTATCAAATTTTACATTAAATGATTCAATTAATAAATTTCTTATAAATAATATTTCTGTTACTGCTTCGGACATAGCAGTGTACTCTGCAAAGGTTGAACATTTTGTTACAGTATTTTGTTTGTGTGTTTTCCAATATATCAAATTTCCATATAATCTTATTACAAAACCAGTTGTGGATTTCCTATCTACATTGTCTCCTGCAAAGTCGGAATCTACCATACAATCCAGTATCTCACTTTCTAAATTGTCATAAAATGTTAACTTTAAGTTTTTAGTTGAGTATAAATACTTTAATACTCTCATAGCATATTTAAAATGAGTAGCGTTGTAGCAACTTTGGTAGCGACTCAAATAATTTGTAGAGTAAGCTATATCTGGTCGTGTGCCAGTACTTATATATAGTAATTCGCCTATGAGATTTCTATATTTAATACTTTCATCTATTTCCCTAGCTTGGGTAAGCTTGAGACTTGTTTCCATAGGAGTATCGTATAGTTTTGCGTTCTCTAAATTGTACTTTACAGCTAAGGACTCAATGTACTTTGTTTGGCTTAGAATCATAATTTTCTTATCTTCACTATAGCTTATTTCAATGCCAATATAGCTCTGAATCTTACCTAGGTCTTTCATAGAAAATCTTGCCATTAAATTTGACTTTACTTCTTTTATCTCTTTTTCGTCTTTGCAGCAAATTAAAAGATCGTCTACAAAAACTAATATGTATATAGTATTTTCTCTTGAATTATTTACATACAGGCAGTAATCATAATTACTTCTTACAAAATTCAATTTCTCAATAAATTTTTGAAAGCATTCGTACCATGCTCTGGGACTTTCCCTTAATCCATATAGAGCCTTTTTTAATTTGTAAACTTTGTTTTCCCCCGTTTCGTAACCCTTTGGTTCGTTAACATAAACTTCTGATTTTACAGAGCTATTCAGGAACGCCGTTTCTACGTCCATTTGCTCCACATATAAATTGTTCTTACAGCAGAATGACAACAAAGTCTTCAGAGTTTGCATTTTACCAACGGGTGAATACACATTTTCAATATGTTCTTTTTGTTGGTATCCCCTCACTACTAATCTCGCTTTAAAAATATTATTACTCTTCTTTTTATATATCCACTTAACATCTATGATTCTTTTGTCTTTTGGTTTTTCTGTTAATTCCCATGTATTGTTTTTCTTTAAACTTTCCATTTCTGAGTTCATTGCATTTCGCCATTCCCTATATTCGCCACAATTACTCGCTTCTTCGAATGTGCTTGGTACGTTTGCATTTATATAATTTACATATATACAATGTGTTATTGGGCTTCCAAACCTCTCTACCGGTGTTTTCTTTCTATTCGATTTTCTTTCAAATGCATTTTGTTCCTGATTTCTGTCACTAGGTTTGTTCGTATTTTCATTTGATTCTATCTTTACATCATCTTCATTCCTAACATTGTCGTCATTGTCTATACTCTTTGTCTGGTCATATTTCTCGTCATCATTTTCATTTTCCCTTCTTGTACTTTCTAGTTCACTTTCGTAACTGTCATCTCTTTCTGAATCGGAACTTTCTAAACAAATAAGCCGATCATATTCTTCGACAATTTTTACATGCCTAGCGTTAATTACTTTATTGTTTACTAAAACTCTGTACCCATTATTTGTGTATCCTACTAAAACACCCATTTCCGCCTTGTTGTCCCATTTCGATTTTCTTTTCACCTCAGGAACTCTGACAAAAACCCTGCTTCCATAAATTTTTAAATTTTCAACATTCGGTTTTTTTATTAAAAAATATTTCATAGGGACTTTTGCTCTCGACTGTGTTTGCTATAGTTCTGTTTTTTAAATATGCTACCGTGTTCATTATTTCGGGCCAATACTTTCTATTTATTCTGGCTTCTTTCATCAGACACCTACCTATATCCATAGCAGATCTATTATACCTTTCAGCTACACCATTTAGCTCATGCACATAGGGTGGACATGGCAGTAATTGTATACCTTTATACTTGAAAAATTCGAATATTTCTTTGTTCATAAATTCTTTTCCATTATCGCATTGCAGTTTCTTTACCCGCTTATTAAATTGATTTTCAACTAAATTAACATAGTCAATTAAACAACCTGCAGTTTCAGCTTTGCTTCTTATGCAATATATTCTTGCACATTTGCTAAAATCATCGATAAACGTTAAAAAATATTTTTCACCACAATAACCAGTGGTGCTGTGTGGGCCATTTAAATCAGTATGTATCAGTTCTAATGTTTCTGTTGTTCTAGACCTATTATTACTAAAAGGTTCATTTGGCATTTTGCTTTCAATACAATTAGCGCATGTCATTTCTATATTTTCAAGTTCTTCTGGTAATCCGTCCAGCAACTTGTTCTTTACAATTTTACTAAGATACTGAAAATTTACGTGCCCTAACGCTCTATGCCATTTCTCTTTATTTGTTATTTTTGTTGAGTTTGTATATACCCTCTTCTCCCCTTCTGTAATGTAACTATTAATTTTATACAAGTTGTTTTGTTTATATGCAACAGCTAATAGCTTTCCATTTTCTTCATAAAACTTTGCGTTATTATTCTTTGCAACAAAAGTACAATTCGCTTGTGTTATTTTAGATAAACTTAGTAAATTTTGATTAATGTCTTTAACGTAGTAAACATTTTGTATATCAATTTCATTTTCGGTATTATAAGTTTTAAAAACTGTTTTTACATTGCCAATTTTCGTAGCTTTCAAAATTTTCCCGTCGGGTAGTTCAACACTAACATGTTCTTTTAAATTCTCGTATTTATCAAAAAACTTACAATCCATTACTATGTGGTCGGAGCAACCACTATCTACCAACCAGTTTATTTCGTTCTCTTTACGCGAATTTCCCTCATCCCTTTTTACCTCTGAATTGTACACTTGGGTGACCCACACATGTGCGGAGTTAGAATTGTTGGTACTCTGGTTTCGTGAATTCTCGCCTCTTGGTAGGGGTGACTGGTAGCCTCTTCCTCGTCCGCGACTGCTGTATCCACCGCCTCGGTTGTAGCTTGCTTGATGATTTCTTACACTTTTTTCTTTATCACTCTTCTCTCCTCGATTGCTCTTGTTCGCTTCTGTGTACCAGCAATCTTTCTTAATATGTCCCGGCTTTTTGCATGTAAAGCAAACACCTCTTGTTGTTGTTGAAAACGTACTTACATTGTTCCTCTTTTCAGTTTGGTTTGTATTCAAGTTCTTCTCTATGATTTTTGATTTTACGTACTCCACAGTTCTCTGCTCTTCTGGTATGACATCCAAAAAATCTCCTATATAGCTGTGACTTGGTGGTAATGCTTTCAACAAATATCTCATTTTTTCTTGTTCTTCCATCTTGCCGCCTGCTGCTTTGAATTCATTTACAGACTTTTCAAACTCTAAAAAGAATTCTTCAGCAGTATCGTAATTTTTTAATTTAATTTCATCAATATTGTTTCTACGTAAAATTTGTAAAGCCGTTGATTGGGTATTGTACATCTTGTCAAATTTGTTGAGCATTTCCAAAGATGAGACACAATCGCAAATGTACTCTAACTGTTTGTCTGATATTGTGCTAATTAATATGGTTTTAGCTTTTAAATCCTTTTTGTTCCACTGAAGTTCATCATCGCCTTCCGCTTTTATTCTCGTAGCCGGTTCTTTGCAACCTTTGTACTCCAACAGCATCATGAGTCGTATCTTCCAGCTCGAAAAATTTGCGCCATCAAAAATTGGTATGGTGATAACTTCGAATTTTGCATTGGCCATCGTGAGTTTTTATTGACACGTTGTATAGTCTATACGAGCTACTTTTAATCTGACGACATCAGTCCTTCCATATACATTTGAACATCCACGTTTTAATTTTAGAAAGTTAATTAATTATTTTTCACGTAGGAGCGTATATTTTTTATTTTTTAAACGCTGTATGTCTATAAATGACTTTGTTAATAAACTGAATCTCGCCCACGTGTCTATACAACTTCTTCTTCAATAATTTAAGCTTCCACGTTTTTATGATGTGATTAACATTATTTTTGATTGTCTTTATTTATATAGTCGCACTTTTATAATTAATTTTAAATTAGCAACCTTGCTCTGCTACCATGTTGGATTTATCATTTATTTAATAGTTTATTTTTAATAAGCAAGTTGAATTTATTGTAAGTCCGATTTACATGAACGAGTTTCTTAAAACTAGTACTTGTGCTCTTCTTCTTATGTCTTATAATTAAACTTGACTATGTAAGTATACAAGTATGCGTGAATTAACATGTGTAAAATAATTGAGTTCAGGGTTGTCATATTTATTTATATTTCCAACAGCAACTTCGCAGAAGGACTTGGCATGGCGTAGCCCAGGGTTGTTTTTAAAATAAAAAAATTTTGCACATACGCGGTTTTGCACCCACAGGAGTGGTACCTCAAATGAAAGGCAATTCAATTACCTATCCAATGCAAAAAAAGTTTTGAAAATCGGTTCAATAGTACTGAAGATATTGTGACTTGGCATTCAATAGTACTGATGATATTGTGATTTTAAACAAAATTTTATGAATCTTGCAAACTTAACCCTCGTTGCGCCACGTCTTCCCATTATCCAATCGCCAAAATTTTTTGCAGAACATAATATTATACTCGAATGGAATTTTGGGGGGGGGGGGGGGGGGGGGGGGTGTTATGCCCTATACGCTATATTTTTTTTTCTCCCATATAGCTAAGGCGCACCCTACTATACATGGACGATTTAGTCGTATTAGGATGCTCCGAAAATCATATGATTAAAAATTTACGAGATGTTTTCGCAACTTGTAGAAAATATAATTTAAAATTACATCCGGACAAATGTTTATTTTTCAACCAAGAAGTAACTTACCTTGGTCATAAATGCGCAAGCAAAGGAATTTTGCCAGACCCCAATAAATTCGAAATTGTTAAAAATTTCCCAACCCCTATAAATGCGGATGAGGCGAAAAGATTCGTCGCATTTTGCAATTATTACAGAAGATTTATTCCAAATTTTGCAGAATATTCTAGAATAATAACAAGACTTTGCAAGAAAAATGTAGTTTTCGACTGGACAGAGGATTGCAAAAAATCCTTTGACTATTTGAAAGCTGCGTTAATAAGCTCTAATATCCTACAATATCTCGATTTCAATAAACAATTTTGTATAACAACTGACGCAAGTGGATATGCTTGCGGAGCAGTATTAAGCCAAGAGTATGAAGGAAAACAATTGCCAATTGCCTATGGATCAAGATCATTTACTAAAAGAGAAATTAATAAAGCAACAATTGAGAAAGAATTAGCGGCCATTCATTGGGCCATAACATACTTTAGACCATACATTTACGGTAGAAAATATTTAGCCAAAACAGACCACACACCCTTAACATTCCTATTTTCGATGAAAAATCCGTCATCAAAATTAACTCGAATCAGATTAGATCTGGAAGAATATGATTTCGAGGTGGAGTATATCGCAGGTAAAGAAAACTATGTAGCCGACGCATTATCACGCATAGATATTAAAGACCTAAAACAAATCGCTTCCCAAGGCCGTCGGTTCTATGTACCGGAGCGACTCGTGATTTTTCCCGACCAAGAACTGCCATTTCAGTGCAAAATTTTTTCTTGATTCGGCGCCACATTCGATATTTAGAAGATGTCATCCGACAAACGCATTCAGCAAGGACGTGAAACAGCCAATATATCTTCGCATTAGAAACGCTGATCCCCGCTGAGCACCCGAAAATGTGTAAGGAAAACAACCTCGAATGGATTTGCGATGGCCTACGCGTTGCATACCGCCCCTTCGTTAAGCGCAGCGAGTTTAGGACATTCGACGAACTCATGAAAATAACGGAGGAGTATGAGCTGCTAAATAGCGAGGAGGCGAAACAGGGCAAAGTGGTGGTCCACAGCCTGTATCATCTTCAAACGGAGTACGATAGCAAGGAGTGCTGCTGGCGCTGCAAGGAACGCGGACACCGCCGCTTCCAATGCAAAGGCCGCTGGAGAATATTTTTCTCCAGGTGTTGACAAGACAAGATCTTCTCCAGGGACTGCCCATGACCTTCGACCAACCAATCCACCGATTATAACACGCCTAGGACGCAGTTAAACTATATGAAAGCAAGCCACCAAACATCATTGGTGCGGTCGCAGAAACCAATGGAACCACCAGCCTGCGAGTCCACGGTCGAAATGCAAGTAGATGGCCGTTTCTACATATCAGTATTTATCGAGGGCATGAGCGTGCGCGCACTAGTGGACACTGACGCCACTCTATCACACGTCGATGAGTCATTACGTAATCACCTGCAGAGGAACGACATCAAACCACATCGTAACCAGAGTAACATACAACTGGCAGACCAGACGTGTGTCTATAGCTCGAAGTCCTACCCAGCAAGGATTGTGTACAGAGGAGGGACGACTAACACAATGATATCCTTCATCCCGAACCTGGCAGAAGGGAAGATCTTGGGAATGGATTTTCTACGGGAGAGGCGAATCACCCTCACGCTTGATGACCAACCGGTAGAAGCCACCGTGACCAGGAGATCAGCTGAACTGCACACTATGTCCAATGACTAGCCGGGAACACGTGAATAATGGCCAAAATTCGGAGCAGGACATTTTTTCAGCGCAACACCAGAAGCGACTGAGCAGAACCTTTGGCCCAATTACAGCGGCTGAACATTCGGCCATCCTGAAGCATAACCGACCGTTGAAGCGACGCTTCTACCCCCGTTACTCGCGACGCAAAAATAAAGCTTCCGTAAAGAGTACCGAAAAGGAGCACCGAACGCGATATGCAATGCGCCCTCCCGCTGCCCGTTACAAAACACTGAACCAGACATACTTTACGCAATATCCGCGGCCATGGGATATAGTAACCGACTTCGTGCGACCACTACCGCGTTCCAAGCAAAGAAGCACTTACCTCCTCGCCATGATCTACAAATTCTTCATGTGGGTGGAGTTAATCCCGGTGTGCTAAGCATGCTCAAAGCGCTACAAGAAAGGGTCATATACCAACTTGGTTGTCCGAAAACCTTCCTCACCGACAATTGGAAGCACTTCGTCGAAAGAGCGTTAGCACCGTTCCTGAGCGACCACGCACATGATATCAGGAGATTACACAAATCGCTTTTGCAATAAATATGGTCAGCAAAGATGGTATAAAGGCATCTTCAGCAGGTATAAACTTCTGCGAAATAAAGCGACGCCAGAGCGGGTGCATACGGAGGAAGCATTATTATACAGTGGTCAGCGAACCGAGTGAAAATTCAAAGGGTGCCAATTTCTTTCGGACCACATTTTACCGAATACCAGATGGCCATGATGGAATCACAACCCGAGGAAGATGGGAACAACGAAGAAGATGATTGATCCCAAGTTATGTATTAAATTAAATTAATTAAATATTCTGCTAGTTTTAAAAACAATGAAATTGTAATTATTTTTGCGTTGTAAAAATTAACTAAACCAGAAATGTAAACATTAACTTTGTTATATATAAGTGGATTGGAATGACTGTATATTTTTGGAAAAAGAGGAAAAAATATTTAATAAAGTGCGTCACCCACATGCACACCGACATAATACCTAGGCCATGCCTGGAGATCCATCTTTCCCTACAGCAGCTTCCGTCAACCGAAGTAGGAGGGGGACTGTAACGCACTGTTCAAATAATATAATTCCCACTGTACCTCTATCATCCTTTGTAGCATTCACTCATTAAGTTATTAATTCATTTGTACAAACATACATTTCAACCCGTTTTGGTATGTCTTAAAATATTTTGACTCTTACATACATATTAATACATTTGTACATACATATATTTTGGCTCGCTTTGGTACGACCTGAAATTCAATTGACACATTCATTCATTTGTACAAACATATATTTTTTACACCGTGCATCATCTGGTAACTTGGACCTTGGTATACTCCTGTTCAAAGCTTGCTCGCCACAAGCCTTTACCTGTGTACAAATTATTAACATAATTTACTTATGCTTGCGATGCAGATTCCACAGCTAATTTTATTTATGCTTAGAATGCAGTTCCCAGGAAACTGAACTGAATGTATATGTATGTAATACACTTAGTTTGTAAGGATTAGTGTAAGTAGGTACTTTAGCTTATAGAAATTTTGTATAAAAGAAACAGCTTTTTAATAAAGATCTCAATTCTATCTGGTGTCGCTAAATGGGCACTACAAACGAATTTAATTTATTTTCATTACCCAATCATTACATGGCGATCCTACTGCCTAAATCGGCATCATACTGCCTAAATTGGCATTCTACCAACGATCCTGCCAGCTCTGCTTAAATTAGCAGGACTGATTTCATTTTAAAATATTCTTGAAAATGTTTACTTTCTGCTAAGGAGTTCAAGGCATCAATCTTGCAACGACGAATGAAGGAAAAACTTTTTTGGTCTTTGATACGGATGGCATTTTCATTAAACTACAACAACCAAAACCGCATAGCGAAGTGGAATAAACAAGAGTATGACCATATACCCTAATATAAACTTGTTTGGCCTTTGATACGAATGGAATTTTCATTAAATACAACAACCAAAACCGCATAGCGAAGTGGAATAAACTAGAGTATGACCATATACACTAATAAAAATATTTTTGGTCTTTGATACTGATGGCATTTTCACTAACTACAACAACCAAAACCGCATTGAGAAGTGGAATAAACATGAGTAAAACCATATACACTAATAACAAGTAAGGAAGGTTAAGTTCGGGTGCAACCGAACATTACATACTCAGTTGAGAGCTATGGTGACAACATAAGGGAAAATAACCATGTAGGAAAATGAACCGAGGGTAACCCTAGAATGTGTTTGTATGACATGTGTATCAAATGAAAGGCATTAAAGAGTATTTTATGAGGGAGTGGGCCATAGTTCTATAGGTGGACGCCATTTAGGGATATCGCCATAAAGGTGCATCAGGGTTGACTCTAGAATTTGTTTGTACGATATGGGTATCAAATGAAAGGTGTTAATGGGTATTTTAAAAGGGAGTGCTCCATAGTTCCATAGGTGGACGCCGTTTCGAGATATCTCCGTAAAGGTGGACCAGGGGTGACCCCAGAATTTGTTTGTACAATATGGGTATAAAAAAAAAGGTGTTAATGGGTATTTTAAAAGGGAGTGATCCTTAGTTCCATAGGTGGACGCCGTTTCGAGATATCGCCATAAATGTGGACCAGGGGTGACCCTAGAATTTGTTTGTACGATATGGGTATCAAATGAAAGGTGTTAATGGGTATTTTAAAAGGGAGTAATCCTTATTTCCATAGGTGGACGCCGTTTCGAGATATCTCCATAAAGGTGGATCAGGGGTGACCCTAGAATTTGTTTGTACAATATGGGTATCAAAAGAAAGGTGTTAATGGGTATTTTAAAAGGGTGTGATCCTAAGTTCCATAAGTGGACGCCGTTTCGAGATATGGCCATAAAGGTGCACCAGAGGTGACCCTAGAATTTGTTTGTACGATATGGGTATCAAATCAAAGGTATTAATGAGGGTTTTCAAAGGGAGAGGGCCTTAGTTCTATGGGTGGATGCCTTTTCGAGATATCGCCATAAAGGTGGACCAGGGGTGACTCTAGAATGCATTTGTACAATATGGGTATCAAACGAAAGGTGTTAATGAGTATTTTAAAAGGGAGTGGGCCTTAGTTCTATAGGTGGACGCCGTTTCGAAATATCGCCATAAAGGTGGACCAGATGTGACTCTAGAATGTGTTTGTACGATATGGGTATCAAATTAAAGGTATTAATGAGGGGTTTAAAAGGGAGTGGTGGTAGTTGTATAGGTGGTCGCCTTTTTGGAGATATCGCCATAAAGATGGACCAGGGGTGACTCTAGAATGCGTTTGTACAATATGGGTATCAAACGAAAGGTGTTAATGAGTATTTTAAAAAGGGAGTGGGCCTTCGTTCTATAGGTGGTCCCTTTTCGAGATATCGCCATAAAGGTGGACCAGGGGTGACTCTAGAATATGTTTGTACGATATGGGTATCAAATGAAAGGTGTTAATAACTATTTTAAAAGGGCGTGGGGCTTAGTTCTATAGATGGACGCCTTTTCGAGATATCGCCATAAAGGTGGACCAAAGGTGACTCTAGAATGTGTTTGTACGATATTGGCATCAAATTAAAGGTATTAATGAGAGTTTTAAAAGGGAGTGGTGGTAGTTGTATATGTGAAAGCGTTTTCCAGATATCGACAAAAATGCGGACCAGGGTGACCCAGAACATCGTCTGTTGGATACCGCTAATTTATTTATATATATAATACCTGCCAAATTTTCAAGGGTTTTTTATTTCGCCCTGCAGAACTTTTTCATTTTCTTCTACTTAATATGGTAGGTGTCACAACCATTTTACAAAGTTTTTTCTAATGTTATATTTCGCGTCAATAAACCAATCCAATTACCATGTTTCATCCCTTTTTTCGTATTTTTCGCATTTTTTTTTATTTTTCGTAATTTTCGATATCGAAAAAGTGGGCGTGGTCATAGTCGGATTTCGTTCATTTTTTATACCAAGATAAAGTGAGTTCAGATAAGTACGTGAACTAAGTTCAGTAAAGATATGTCGATTTTTGCTCAAGTTATCGTGTTAAGGGTCATGCGGAAGGACAGCCGGACGACTGTGTATAAAAACTGGGCCTGGCTTCAACCGATTTCGCCCATTTTCACAGAAAACAGTTATCGTCATAAAATCTATGCCCCTACAAAATTTCAAAAGGATTGGTAAATTTTTGTTCGACTTATGGCATTAAAAGTATCCTAGACAAATTAAATGAAAAAAGGCGGAGCCACGCCCATTTTGAAATTTTCTTTTATTTTTGTATTTTGTTGCACCATATCATTACTGGAGTTGAGTTTTGACATAATTTACTTATATACTGTAAAGATATTAAATTTTTTGTTAAAATTTTACTTTAAAAAAAATTTTTTTTTTTAAGTGGGCGTGGTCCTTCTCCGATTTTTCTAATTTTTGTTAAGCGTACATATAGTAATAGGAGTAACGTTCCTGCCAAATTTCATCATGATATCTTCAACGACTGCCAAATTACAGCTTGCAAAACTTTTAAATTACCTTCTTTTAAAAGTGGGCGGTGCCACGCCCTTTTTCCAAAATTTTATTAATTTTCTATTCTGCGTCATAAGTTCAACTCACCTACCAAGTTTCATCGCTTTATCTGTCTTTGAATGAATTATCGCACTTTTTCGGTTTTTCGAAATTTTCGATATCGAAAAAGTAGGCGTGGTTATAGTCCGATATCGTTCATTTTAAACAGCGATCTGAGATGAGTTCTCAGGAACCTACATACCAAATTTCATCAAGATACCTTAAAATTTACTCAAGTTATCGTGTTAACGGACGGACGGACATGGCTCAATCAAATTTTTTTTCGATCCTGATGATTTTGATATATGGAAGTCTATATCTATCTCGATTCCTTTATACCTGTACAACCAACCGTTATCCAATCAAACTTAATATACTCTGTGAGCTCTGCTCAACTGAGTATAAAAATATTTTTGGAGTAAAACCATATACACTAATAAAAATATTTTTGGTATTTGATACGAATGGCATTTTCATTAACTACAACAACCAAAACCGCATAGCGAAGTGGAATAAACGTGGAGTAAAACCATATACACCTTCACTATCAGCTTGTTGGAGGTTCTACGTGCGATGACCAGGATTTTATATTATTTATCTTATTATGTATTTATTATCTAGGTAATTGTAAGGTTATAATAGAAGCATTTGGCAACCTAACGGCTGCCAGTTTACGGGCAAAAAGTGGATTTTTTGCCAATAAATTTAAGAATTTTTTTCCCCCTTTCCATCTCTAATTTTTTTTTTAAATGAATGATATAAATAGTCAGGAAGAATTTGACACTTTGTTCTTGCGTCGTAGCAAACTAACTGAGGAAGAAGAAAAAAAATTAGAAAAGGTAGTATCAAAAGCAGTAGAAGTAAGAACAGTAGAAATAACTAAACAGGGCCCTAAGGCAATTACCATAGAAGAATATAGGCGTAGAAATCAGCAACATAAAATAGAGGAACCAAAGACTCCAAAAGCAGATAAAATCAAAAGAAAGAGAGGAGGTAAAAAATTCAACCTCAGAAAAACGATAGCAAATTTGTACCGAAAAATTAACTTATCCACACACATAGAGGAAAGAATTCGATTAAAGACAGAAATAAGAAAAATCAAGGGCATATAAAGTAAGCATTTTCAATGGAGAATGCATTGCCTGATGACATTGACTACGAGGCTATCAACCGCATTGTTGATAATATAGAATTGGAAAATAGCTATTTTGAGAAAGATACCATATCATTAAAGAAATTAAAAGAAGCAGGAAAGTCTCACTTAAAAAATGGTGGAAACTGATAGGCATGCCTAGGGAACCCACCTTAGAAAATGTATTAATACCCAGACTAACCACAGCGGAATAAAGGTTGAGGTTCGAAGTTAAATATATGGGACGTACCGACTAATATTAATGAATAAATAAATAAACAAATATAAGAATATTTTAGCAATTATTATTTCAAAATGGGAGGCAAAGAAAACAAAGTAGAAGAACCCAATGCAAACGTAATTAATTCCATTCAGGTCGTTGACCATAGTGAAGCATTAGAATTTATCAAAATCTTGTTGCTAATATTAACAATTTGCACTTGCCTCAATTTGTTTCTCAAATTATACTCAGCTCACAATAAATTCTTAAAGAAAAGATACATGAGCCGAGCAGATGGTCTAGACAAAGTCTAATTCTAAGGAAAATTATATATATCCCAATGGAGAAATGGGAAACCATTCTGAATAAGCTTAAGGAAGAGAGGACCTTGGTGGAAAAATCTTATAAGTGTATCAATAAAAATACAACCATACTAAGATTTACTGTGTCGAAACACCTCACGACAATATTACAGTCGTTAAACTATATAGGAAAACTCATATAAAGCGTATATAGTAATTTAACAGCTAAACATCAGATAGAAGCACAACACATTTTTTCCAGTGTCAGGGATAAATTGGTATCCTCACTGAGTAGATATAACGTTGAGGCATTGGGACATTTGAAAAGGAAATAGAAATAGATTTTATTGCTCTATTCCCCCCAATTTAGAGGAAGCTCTAAAAATTGAAATTACTGATAAAAATTCGCAAACAGAAAGCGTAAAAATGCCACAAACAATAGTCGAATTTTTAAAGACTGCTTCGTCAGTTCTGCCAGAATTCGATGTTATAGCTGAGAACTTCAATAGCTTTTTAGATGCTTTGGATATCCTAGAACAAATTAAGGATACCCATGAAGCTATAGCAGTTTCGATGATAAAAACCAAGCTGAAAGGACCAGCCAGAAACCTATTAAGCACTGAAAGCTCAATTGAAGCAATAAAACAAAAATTAAAAAGCAATTAAAAGTGAATCAGTTGAAACTTTGACCGCAAAACTCCTGAACATCCAAAACGTAGTAAAACGGCAAACCAATACACTGCTGAAATTGAAAGACTGACAAAATCGTTGGAAGGCGCTTACATATCTGACGGACTAACACCAGAGTTAGCAACCAAATATGCTACACATTCAGCTGTGAAAGCTATGTGTAAAAATTGCTCGAACGACAAGGTAAAAACAATTATGCAAGCTGGAACGTTCACAAGAATGAATGAATAAAAAAAAAAAAACCACCAGAAATATCCGAAATATTACACAACAGCAAAACCAACATACTCCACGTCAATAAATAAAAAATTATATATTTTCAATTTACACCTTAATAGCTACATATCTTCCAGAACAACTCTGAATGATCCCATATCAACCCACCTAATCGATACGGGAGCGGATATTTCAATAATAAACAAGTAAGGAAGGCTAAGTTCGGGTGTAACCGCATATTACATACTCAGTTGAGAGCTATGGAGACAAAATAAGGAAAATCACCATGTAGGAAAATGAACCTAGGGTAACCCTGGAATGTGGTTGTATGACATGTGTATCAAATGGAAGGTATTAAAGAGTATTTTAAGAGAGAGTAGGCCATAGTTCTATGGATGGACGCCATTTAGGGATATCGCCATAAAGGTGGACCAGGGCTAACTCTAGAATTTGTTTGTACGATATGGGTATCAAATGAAAGGTGTTACTGAGCATTTTAAGAGGGAGTGGGCCTTAGGTATATCGGTGGACGCCTTTTCGAGATATCGCCATTAAGGTGGACCAGGGGTGACTCTAGAATGTGTTTGTACGATATGGGTATCAAATGAAAGGTGGTAATGGGTATTTTAAAAGGGAATGGGCTTTAGTTCTATAGGTGAACGCCTTTTCGAGAAATCGCCATAAAGGTGGACCAGGGGTGACTCTAGAATATGTTTGTACGATATGGGTATCAAATGAATGCTGTTAATGAGTATTTTGAAAAGGAGTGATCCTTAGTTCCATAGGTGGACGCCGTTTCGAGATATCGCCATAAAGGTGGACCAGGGGTGTCTCTAGAATGTGTTTGTACGATATGGGAATCAAATGAAAGGTGTTACTGAGCATTTTAAGAGGGAGTGGGCATTAGGTCTATAGGTGGACGCCTTTTCGAGATATCGCCATTAGGGTGGGCCAGGGGTGACTCTAAAATGTTTGTACGATATGGGTATCAAACGAAAAGTGTTACTGAGCATTTTAAGAGGGAGTGGGCATTAGGTCTATAGGTGGACGCCTTTTCGAAATGTCGCCATTAGGGTGGGCCAGGGGTGACTCTAGAATGTGTTTGTACGATATGGGTATCAAATGAAAGGTGGTAATGAGTATTTTAAAAGGGAGTAATCCTTAGTTCTATAGGTGGACGCCTTTCCAGATATCGCCATAAAGGTGGACCAAGGGTGACTCTAGAATATTTGTACGATATGGGTATCAAACGAAAGGTGTTACTGAGCATTTTAAGAGGGAGTGGGCATTAGGTCTATAGGTGGACGCCTTTTCGAGATATCGCCATTAGGGTGGGGCAGGGTGACTGTAGAATGTGTTTGTACGATATGGGTATCAAATGAAAGGTGGTAATGAGTATTTTAAAAGGGAGTAATCCTTAGTTCTATAGGTGGACGCCTTTTCAAGATATCGCTATAAAGGTGGACCAAGGGTGACTCTAGAATGTTTGTACGATATGGGTATCAAACGAAAGGTGTTACTGAGCATTTTAAGAGGGAGTGGGCATAAGGTCTATAGGTGGACGCCTTTTCGAGATATCGCCATTAGGGTGGGGCAGGGGTGACTATAGAATGTTTGTACGATATGGGTATCAAACGAAAGGTGTTACTAAGCATTTTAAGAGAGAGTGGACATTAGGTCTATAGGTGGACGCCTTTTCGAGATATCGCCATTAGGGTGGGCCAGGAGTGACTCTAGAATGTTTCTACGATAAGGGTATCAAACGAAAGTTGTTACTGAGCATTTTAAGAGGGAGTGGGCATTAGGTCTATAGGTGGACGCCTTTTCGAGATATCGCCATTAGGGTGGGCCAGGGGTGACTCTAGAATGATACGATATGGATATCAAATTAAAGGTATTAATGAGGGTTTTAAAAGCGAGTGGCCCTTAGATGTATATGTGAAGGCGTTCTCGCGATATCGACCAAAATGTGGACCAGGTCATACAGAAAATCATCTGTCGGGTACTGCTAATTTATTTATATATGCAATACCACTAACAGTATTCCTGCCAAGACTCCAAGGGCTGTTGATTTCGCCTTGTAGAACTTTTTCATTTTCTTCTACTTAATATGGTAGGTGTCACACCCATTTTACAAAGTTTTTTTCCAAAGTTATATTTTGCGTCAATAAACCAATCCAGTTACCATGTTTCATCCCTTTTTTCGTATTTGGTATAGAATTATGGCATTTTTTTCATTTTTCGTAATTTTCGATATCGCTAAGGTGGGCGTGGTATGGTCGGATTTCGGCCATTTTTTATTCCAAGATAAAGTGAGTTCAGATAAGTACGTGGGCTAAGTTTAGTAAAGATATATCGGTTTTTGCTCAAGTTATTGTGTTAACGGCCGAGCGGAAGGACAGACGGTGGTCTGTGTATAAAAACTGGGCGTGGCTTTCACCGATTTCGCCCATTTTCACAGAGAACAGTTACCATCATAGAATCTATGTCCCTACCAAATTTGAGAAGGATTGGGAAATTTTTGTTTGTATTTGAATTTAATTTGAATTTAAAAAAAATTTTTTTTAAAAAGTGGGCGTGGTCTTCATCCAATTTTGCTAATTTTTATTTAGCACATATATAGTAATAGTAGTAACGTTCCTGCCAAATTTCATCATGATATCGCCAACGACTGCCAAATTACAGCTAGCAAAATTTTTAATTGTAAAAGTGGGCGGTGCCACGCCCATTGTCCAAAATCTTACTAATTTTCTATTCTGCGTCATAACGTTAACCCATCTACCAAGTTTCATCGCTTTAACCGCCTTTGGCAATGAATTATCGCATTTTTTCCGTTTTTCGAAATTTTCGATATCGAAAAAGTGGGCGTGGTTATAGTCCGATATCATTCATTTTAAATAGCGATCTGAGATGAGTGCCCAGGAATCTACATACCAAATTTCACCAAGATACCTCAAAATTTACTCAAGTTATCGTGTTAACGGACAGACGGACGGACGGACGGACGGACATGGCTCAATCAAATTTTTTTTCGATACTGATGATTTTGATATATGGAAGTCTATATCTATCTCGATTCCTTTATACCTGTACAACCAACCGCTATCCAATCAAAGTTAATATACTCTGTGAGCTCTGCTCAACTGAGTATAAAAAGGGTCAAATTGACAGTAATGTTACGGTAAATAATTCTCAAAAAACGGATATTAGAGGACCAATTGACCAATGTCAAGGAATAACAAGCACTATTGGCACGGTTAAAGCGGACGTGAAAGATGATTATCTATTAATTAAACACAAATTTCACGTAGTACAAGACAATTTCCCTATCCCATGCGATGGAATATTAGGATTAGATTTCATTAAAAAATATAACTGCATTTTGGATTATCAAACAGAAGGAGACACTCTAATATTGAGACCATATGACTACCCAGAAAACAATAATTCAGATGACTAACAAACCAACAATCAATAGTATTTCAATTCCCGCACGATCAAAAGTAGTTCGACAAATTCACATAGAAAATAACAATTCAGATTTACTAATCCCAAAACAAGAATTGTCTGAAGGTATTTTTATTGCACTAGCAAATTCACAACAAACATTTGTTAGAATTATAAATACAACAAGTAAAAATGCAACACTTCAAGATTTTAATATACGTACAGAAAATTTGAATGATTATACAATAGCTAAAAATAAAAAACTTGAAAATGAGGCCAACAATTAGGAAAACTTAGAAAGATTAAATAAAAATTTTCCAAACTTTGCAAATAAATCACTTAATGCATTATGTGCAGAATTCATTGAAATTTTTTCATTGGAAACAGAACCAATTACCACTAATAATTTTTACAAACAAAAACTTCATATGAAAGACAATAACACAGTCTACGTAAAAAATTATACTATACCAGTAAATAAATTAAAGTTGACATAATAGAACCCTCAATCTCAGAATTGAATAGTCCAATTTTATTAGTATCGAAAAAATCACTCCCGAATAACCAAGAAAAAAGATGGAGAATGGTGGTAGATTACAGACAGGTAAATAAAAAATTAAGCTCAGATAAATTCCCTTTACCAAGAATTGATGACATACTAGATCAATTAGGAAGAGCTAAATATTTTTCATGCTTAGATTTAATGTCTGGATTTCACCAGATTGAACTCAGCGAAGAATCAAGATATATCACATCCTTTACAGCAGATAATGGTATTTATCGTTTTGAAAGATTACCGTATGGCCTTAAAGTAGCAACGAACGCATTCCAAAGAATGATGACATTAGCATTTGCAGGCTTAAAACCTCCACAAGCATTACTATACATGGACGATTTAGTCGTATTAGGATGCTCCGAAAATCATATGATTAAAAATTTACGAGATGTTTTCGCAACTTGTAGAAAATATAATTTAAAATTACATCCGGATAAATGTTTATTTTTCAACCAAGAAGTAACTTACCTTGGTCATAAATGCGCAAGCAAAGGAATTTTGCCAGACCCCAATAAATTCGAAATTGTTAAAAATTTCCCAACCCCTATAAATGCGTATGAAGCGAAAAGATTCGTCGCATTTTGCAATTATTACAGAAGATTTATTCCAAATTTTGCAGAATATTCTAGAATAATAACAAGACTTTGCAAGAAAAATGTAGTTTTCGACTGGACAGAGGATTGCAAAAAATCCTTTGACTATTTGAAAGCTGCGTTAATAAGCCCTAATATCCTACAATATCCCGATTTCAATAAACAATTTTGTATAACAACTGACGCAAGTGGATATGCTTGCGGAGCAGTATTAAGCCAAGAGCATGAAGGAAAACAATTGCCAATTGCCTATGGATCAAGATCATTTACTAAAAGAGAAATTAATAAAGCAACAATTGAGAAAGAATTAGCGGCCATTCATTGGGCCATAACATACTTTAGACCATACATTTACGGTAAAAATATTTAGCCAAAACAGACCACATACCCTTAACATTCCTATTTTCGATGAAAAATTAGTCATCAAAATTAACTCGAATCAGATTAGATCTGGAAGAATATGATTTCGAGGTGGAGTATATCGCAGGTAAAGAAAACTATGTAGCCGACGCATTATCACGCATAGATATTAAAGACCTAAAACAAATCGCTTCCCAAGGCCGTCGGTTCTATGTACCGGAGCGACTCGTGATTTTTCCCGACCAAGGACTGCCAGTGTAACCCCATTTAATTTGTTGCGTCCCTTCCACAAATTGTCATCCTCCCAGCAGCTCCTTGCAGCGGGACTGCTCCATATTTTCTTGCTCCGGGAAGCTATCGAACCCAATTCAGGTCCGTCTCGTGGACCCGGTCCTGAGAAATGGTTTTGCTGCATCTGCCGGAAAAGAATCTTTTTAGGAAGGTCATACTCTTGTAGGGGTGAGATGTTAGCATATCAAATAGAAGAAACGACGTTCTGCACTATAAAGGGAGACGCCCCCACGCGTATGGTAGGAATCTGTCACAGTTCGCCGGATATTTCAATCGTGAGCGCAGAATTCGTAAACTGCGTTAACTGGCAGCCGATGGTAACATTGGCATCCGACCACCTGCCTATACTTATTTCGCTCGAGCGTCCCGCCGACTTCATCGTCGCAGAAAAACGCACTTTCATTAACTTTAAAAAAGGAAAGTGGGACGAATACAAATCCTTTACAGACAACCGCTTTGCTGCCCTCCCTATTCCAACTGATGCCCGCCAAGGGGAGCGTGCTTTCCGCAAGGTCATTGAATCCGCCTCGGCTCGTTTCATTCCAGTAGGTAGAATTCCCGAAATTCGGCCCCACTTCCCGGGAGAGGCCGCAAGTTTAGCGAGAGAACGTGACCTTATAAGACAGCTCGATCCCGGCGACCCCAAATAAGGGATATAAACCAACGCATCAGATTGCTTGTGGATGAACACAAGCGGGCGAAATGAGAGGAGCACCTAAGGTGTTGTAACCTCTCTGCCGGTGTAGGTAACCTTTGGTCCACTGTAAAGTCCCTATCGAATCCGTCTAGCCACAATGACAAAGTTTCAAAACAGACGGAGGGCCAACAGACACGCACGTAAACATAAGTTCAGCGCGTCACCAATTACCATCACCGCCAAAGAGGTTGAGGATGCCATCGGTCATGCTAAACCAGCCAAAGCAGTGGGCCTAGACGGCATAGCCATGCCGATGCTTAAAAGCCTAGGGAAAGATGGTTTCAAATATTTAGCACAGGTTTTAAACCTGTCTCTTTCCACCTTTGTCATACCCGAAAAATGGAAAATGGCCAAGGTGGTCCCGCTACTAAAGCCTGGGAAACCAGCTAACATAGGAGAGTCATATCGCCCGATATCTCTCCTATCGCCAGTAGTCAAGACGCTTGAATCCATTTTGCTCCCCCACTTCAAAGCAAATTTGCAGCTAGCCTGTCATCAGCATGGTTTTAGAAAACTCCATAGCACCACCACCGCGCTAAATGCCATTAGCACCCAGATATATTGCGGTTTAAATCAGAAGCCCCACCATAGAACATTACTCGTAGCGCTAGACCTATCATAAGCTTTTGATACGGTCAACCATGGCACGTTACTGCAAGACTTGGAAGGGTCTACCCTTCCCCCATGTCTTAAAAGGTGGACCGCAAATTATCTGGGTGGTCGGCAGGCATGGGTGCAATTCAGAAACGAAATATCAAAGCCAAGGAAAATTAAACAAGGGGTGCCTCAGGGTGGTGTCCTATCCCCACTTTTGTTTAATTTTTACATATCAAAACTACCTTCGCCACCAGAAGGAGTTACTATCGTTTCTTACGCCGATGACTGCACAATAATGGACACAGGCCCTGGCCCAAAGATCGATGAGCTTTGCAACAGAATAAACGGCTACCTCCCTGATATCTCCAGTTTTTTCGCCTCGCGAAACCTGGCATTATCACCGACTAAATCATCCGCGACCCTATTTACAACTTCGACGTCCCAAATGTCGAACATTTTGAACATCCACGTCGATGGCACTACGCTACCGACTGTCCTACACCCCAAAATCTTGGGTGTGACGTTTGATCAGGATCTACATTTTGGAAAACACGCAGCCGCAATTGTTCCGAAAATCCAGAGCCGTAATAAAATCCTCAAATATCGGTAGAAGCGTACTTGGGGAAAAGGCAAAGAAACGCTCATTACCACATACAAAGCAATTGGCCAGCCGTTTGCGTGCTACGCGTCCCCTATATGGTCGCCAAGCCTAAAAACTTCCCACTGGAAGAAGCTAAAGGCCTGCCAAAGTACTGCGCTCAGAACCGCCACGGGCTGTCTTCTTATGTCCCCAAAAAACCATCTACATAATGAGGCGAGAATACTCCCCATCAGGGAGAGAAATGAGATGCTAACCAAACAGTTCCTGTTGAATACCCAGAAACCTGGGCATCCTAACAGACATCTGATTGATGAGGCAGAACCGCCTAGGGACTTAAGGAGTCATCTCCGTAAGCATTTTGAGGAAATACGGCACCTGAGAACTCAGCCGTATGTAGCAAAAAAACACAAGCAGGTCCTTGGTGAACTCCACAAACAGGCGTCGGACCTTTATGCCGGGAATTGCCCACTACTCGGGGAACAGTACCCAAAACTTACGGAAGATGAACCCATACTCTCCAGTGAAACGCGAGTCACTCCGGCTCAACTTCGTTCTGGATACTGTAATAGGTCAAACTCTTACATATCCAGAATCAATCCCGACATACAAAATGTGTGCCCCGCTTGCAATGTGTCCCCACATGACACCAACCATCTCTTTAATTGTAATGTGGAACCAACGCCTCTAACACCCATTTCATTATTGTCCACCCCTGTCGAAACAGCAAGTTTCCTTGGACTCCTGTTAGAGGATATTGATGACAATTTGTGATCGGTCGCAGCTATTAGGTGGGGCGAAACATTGCTACAACAACAACAAAAACCTAAAACAAATATCGGTAGAAGCGTGTAAAATATTAAAAGTTACGTGTAGATCGGAAACTAAGAAAAATTATAACAATAAAGATTCCAGTAGTAAAAATGAAGAAATAAAAAGTCACAAAGAGAACCCAATAATATTTGAAGCGCAAAATAAATGTAAAGTAAAGAGACTAGTCTAGCTCGTTTTAGGTCCTCCGAAATTACGTTTCAAAAAAGGAAAGAAAATTTGTAGCGAAATTAATATAAACAAGTAAGGAAGGTTAAGTTCGGGTGTAACCGAACATTACATACTCAGTTGAGAGCTATGGTGACAACATAAGGGAAAATAACCACGTAGGAAAATGAACCGAGGGTAATCCTGGAATGTGTTTGTATGACATGTGTATCAAATGAAAGGTATTAAAGAGTATTTTATGCGGGAGTGGGCCATAGTTCTATAGGTGGATGCCATTTAGGGATATCGCCATAAAGTTGGATCAGGGTTGACTCTAGAATTTGTTTGTACGATATGGGTATCATATGAAAGGTGTTAATGAGTATTTTAAAAGGGAGTGATCCTTAGTTCCATAGGTGGATGCCGTTTCGACATATCGCCATAAAGGTGGACCAGGCGTGACCCTAGAATTTGTTTGTACGATATAGGTATCAAATGAAAGGGGTTAATGAACATTTTAAAAGGGAGTGGGCCTTAGTTCTATAGGTGGACGCCTTTTCAAGATATCGCCATAAAGGTGGACCAGGGGTGACTCTAGAATGCGTTTGTACAATATTGGTATCAAAAGAAAGGTGTTAATGACTATTTTAAGAGGGCGTGGGGCTTAGTTCTATAGGTGGACGCCTTTTCGAGATATCGCCATAAAGGTGGAGCAGGGGTGACTCTAGAATGTGTTTGTACGATATGGGTATCAAATTAAAGGTATTAATGCGGGTTTTAAAAAGGAGTGGTGTTAATGAGTATTTTAAAAGGGCGTGGGGCTTAGTTTGTTTGTACGATATGGATATCAAATGAAAAGGGTTAATGAGGATTTTAAAAGGGAGTGGGCCTTAGTTCTATAGGTGGACGCCTTTTCGAGATATCGCCATAAAGGTGGACCAAGGGTGACTCTAGAATGCGTTTGTACAATATGGGTATCAAACGAAAGGTGTTAATGAGTATTTTAAGAGGGTGTGGAGCTTAGTTCTATAGGTGGACGCCTTTTCGAGATATCGCCATAAAGGTGGACCAGGGGTGACTCTAGAATGTGTTTGTACGATATGGGTATCAAATTAAAGGTATTAATGAGGGTTTTAAAAAGGAGTGGTGGTAGTTGTATAGGTGGTCGCCTTTTCGAGATATAGACATAAAGGTGGACAAGGGGTGACTCTAGAATTCGTTTGTACAATATGGGTATCAAACGAAAGGTGTTAATGAGTATTTTAAAAGGGAGTGGGCCTTAGTTCTATAGATGGACGCCTTTTCGAGATATCGCCATAAAGGTGGACCATGGGTGACTCTAGGATGTGTTTGTACGATATGGGTATCAAATTAAAGGTGCTAATGAGTATTTTAAAAGGGCGTGGGGCTTAGTTCTATAGGTGGACGCCTTTTCGATATATCGCCATAAAGGTGGACCAGGGGTGACTCTAGAATGTGTTTGTACGATACGGGTATCAAATTAAAGGTATTAATGAGGCTTTTAAAAGGGAGTGGTGGTAGTTGTATATGTGAAGGCGTTTTCCAGATATCGACCAAAATGTGGACCAGGGTAACCCAGAACATCATCTGTTGGATACCGCTAATTTATTTACATATATATGTAATACCTGCCAAGATTTCAAGGGTTCTTTATTTCGCCCTGCAGAACTTTTTCATTTTCTTCTACTTAATATGGTAGGTGTCACAACCATTTTACAAAGTTTTTCCTATAGTTATATTTCGCGTCAATAAACCAATCCAATTACCATGTTTCATCATCCCTTTTTTCGTATTTGGTATAGAATTATGGCATTTTTTTAATTTTTCGTAATTTTCGATATCGAAAAAGTGGGCGTGGTCATAGTCGGATTTCGTTCATTTTTTACACCAAGATAATGTGAGTTCAGATAAATACGTGAACTAAGTTCAGTAAAGATATGTCGATTTTTGCTCAAGTTATCGTGTTATCGGCCATGCGGAAGGACAGACGGAAGACTGTGTATAAAAACTGGGCGTTGCTTCAACCGATTTCGCCCATTTTCACAGAAAACAGTTAACGTCATAAAATCTATGCCCCTTCCAAATTTCAAAATGATTGGTAAATTTTTGTTCAACTTATGGCATTTAAAGTATCCTAGACAAATTATCTGGAAAAGGGCGGAGCTACGCCCATTTTGAAATTTTATTTTATTTTTGTATTTCGTTGCACCATATCATTACTGGTGTTTAATGTTGACATAATTTACTTATATACTGTAAAGATATTAAATTTTTTGTTAAAATTTAACTTAAAAAAAATTTTTTTTAAAAGTGGGCGTGGACTTTCTCGATTTTGCTAATTTTTATTAAGCCTACATACAGTAATAGGAGTAACGTTCCTGCCAAATTTCATCATGATATCTTCAACGACTGCCAAATTACAGCCTGCAAAACTTTTAAATTACCTTCTTTTAAAAGTGGGCGGTGCCACGCCCATTGTCCAAAATTTTATTCTGCTTCATAAGTTCAACTCACCTACCAAGTTTCATCGCTTTATCTGTCTTTGGTAATGAATTATTGCACTTTTTCGGTTTTTCGAAATTTTCGATATCGAAAAAGTTGGCGAGGTTATAGTCCGATATCGTTCATTTTAAATAACGATCTGAGACGAGTGCTCAGTAACCTACATACCAAATGTCATCAAGATACCTCAAAATTTACTCAAGTTATCGTGTTAACGGACGGACGGACGGACATGGCTCAATCAAATTTTTTTTCGACCCTGATGATTTTGATATATGGAAGTCTATATCTATCTCGATTCCTTTATACCTGTACAACCAACCGTTATCCAATCAAACTTAATATACTCTGTGAGCTCTGCTCAACTGAGTATAAACATCTAATTGTTGAGGCGAAGATTGACTTAGGTCAATTCTTTGCCAGGCTTATGAAATAAGCCGGCAAATTGGGAATTAGAAATATACAGTTGTCCTTAGGAGACAAATTGTTTAAGAATAATTATACCCGGGTAGACACATTTAAAGAAATTGGTACCAAAGTTCTCAAAAATCTAATTATAGCATTAAACCTAGAAGTTATGCATGTGACAAATAATGAAAAAATTAAAGAAATTCTTCACAAAATTCATGACGATCCTGTTTTTGGTGGCCACCCAGGAATACATCGCATGACAAATAAAATAAAACAAAAATATTACTAGAGGGGAATGAAAAGCGATATCAGAAAATATATCAAAAAATGCGTTCACTGTAATAAAAATAAAATAATAAAAAACTTGAAAGAGCCTATGATTATAACCGAAACGCTCACAAAAGCGTTCGACACAGTACAAATAGATACGATAGGCCCTCTTCCCAGGTCGGAAAATGGAAACGAATATGCAGTTACTATAGTATGTGACTTTACTAAGTATTTAGTTGCAATACCAATACCCAGCAAACACGCAAAAACAATAGCCAAAGCGATATTCGAAAATTGTATCCTAGTTTATGGTTGCATGAAGACAGATATGGGAAGCGAATATAAAAATAGCTTATTTGAGGAATTATGCAAGCTTCTAAAAGTAAACCATAAAACGTCAACACCTTACCGCCATCAAACTTTAGGCACAGTTGAACGTAGTCATAGAACATTCAATGAATATGTACGTTCCTAAATATCCGTTGACAAAAACGATTGGGATGAATATCTTAAATATTTTGCGTATTGTTACAATACTACCCCATCTACAGTTCATAATTATTGCCCATACGAATTAGTATTTGCCAAAAAACCCCAGACTTACGAATTTTTAAGAGAAAATACAGTAAGCCCATTATACAATGATGAGGCTTACGACAAAGAAATTATGTATAGGTTACAAATAGCGCAAGATAGAGCATATAAATTAGTAAAACAGGCTAAGGATTATTAATTATAATACATAAAAATAGACTTAAACTCATAGAATAAGAGCGCTTTAATTTTGTAAACACAAAGAAAATTTGTATTGTATGCAAAAGAAAAATATAATAATAAAAAAAAAACATATGTAAACTATTCTTTGGAAATCAAGCTAAATGTCGTAAAATACTGACACACACAAAAAAAAAACCCCAACAAATAAGGTAAGCACAAACGGATTCAAAAATTAATAGCATAACCAGAGAATTTAAACACAATGAGAAGGCGTTTTTGCTAGATTCCAACTTTTTTGCATGTGAACACGTCTTGCACTTCACCACACACAATCCAATTTCAATGTTAACCAGTTAACAGCAGAAAATTCTCTGTCAACAGTTTCAGCTGGTGTATAAATTCTCTGAATTTTCTCTTAATATGATTTCTTTGTGGGAATATAGGTATTTAGTAGGATTAATTAAAATTAAATTTTATTACTTGTAGCAATATATTTGCTTGTTTTATGATTTAATGTGAATTTGAACTTAATTAATATAATAATAGCAATATATTTGCTTATTTTATGTTGATGCAAATTTCAGAAATTTTGCTTATTTCTTTACAAACAAACCTAATGTTTGTAAATTAATCATAAAAAAAAAAAAAAAAAAATTTATCATACATTTATGAATTATCCCATCCCTTTTTGTTAATAAATTAAAATGTTAGGAAAATGTATGCAAATTGAAATATGCATGCAAATAGTGTTTTGCCGACGGCATTTGCACACTTGGAATTTCTGTGCACACGAAATCCATTGCATATTTATAAAACGTTAATTTGCATAAAATGTATGCATATTAACCATGAAGTATGAATTATTAATAAATTGAAAAATTGAAATAAATAAAATATTTGATAACAATTGAATAAATAAAAAAATATTTAGTTATTATTTGGACTATGGGTGGGGGGGAGGTACCTATTAAGAAATTTCCTAAAGCATTTTATATGTGTTATTCAGTACAATGATGTAAGTACCTATGTACTTGAATATTTTCAAAGGCAGGTTTGATAAGCCAAGTCAAACTTAAATACATTTGACCTGCCTCAAATCAACCCTTAAATATGTAAATAAGACCAACAATACACAAAAGACATGTGCCTGTTGATCAGATGTTGAGCATTGTATCATTGAATATATATGTATGAAAATACAAACCAAAGCAAAAAAGTACAAATGTACATACATACATATATACATATTCAATAATACTCCAATTAAAGGCAGACATGTATAAAAAGCTTGGTCGCTTTGATGCTGTGGCAGTGTCTTAAGTTATTAATAAAACAACTTGTCGCTTTCCGCGTTATGAAGCGACCAAATCAATTATGGCAATCCGCGTATACGGCCATGGATATGTAAATATCAATGCTCGTAGCAATTAGCCGACGAAATACAATAGGCATGAGCCAAATTATGTGTCGTCGGTGGTTAAAAGTGTTGACATTTATACCTTTAATAACTCACAGCTAAAAGGGGAATTTATTATAAAATTAAAATAAACGAATTTATTGCTCTTTTGCGAAATAATGTTATATTTCTTCGCAAAATTACTTTAATTTATTTCGCCGCTCCCATATATTAATTTTTATCTATGAAAGTAATGTAAAATTCTTACTTTGTACTGACATGTGATAAACAAGTCAGCATATACAGTATGACGTCACAGTGCGAATTCGGGCCAGAAACGGGTAAAACACCACTCTTATGTAGCAACTGCAATACAGTTGCTGCAAATTTGGCTGCGTGACTGCGCGAACAATTTTTCGGCAGAATATGATAGGGGGTTTCAAATAGCAAATAAAAATGTCCATAAGCTGTGACTACTCGGCAATTTAGGATATGAGAAAATTATTTGCAATAATTTATATGAACAATGGATGGAAATTTTTAGATTATATTGCTAATATGTTAGTGAACATTTACTAGGCAATATCTGTGCATGTTTATTTGCATTTTTTACTACCATATTAGTACTTTCATACAGGCTTATAAATAGTTTGGTATTATTTCAAAGGAAAAGTGTGGGTTATGAAAGTAGTTATGCTCGTCATAATGAATACCCCCAATATGCATCGAAGTTGGAATTTATAAAATCGCAAAAATTTGTCTTTTGATGATTTTATCAAATGCCATGTTGCCGAATTGCAAAATTCTATCATCAATTTGGACAACTTAAGAAGAAGTATTTATGAATGAAAAATCAAGAGGAAGCTAGTTTTCAGAATTTTGTGATTTACATACAAAACATGAGCATACATATGTAAATAGGTATGTGTGCTTGTGCGTATGGTTAGATGGTTGAAGTGAATTTTGTTTTCTTTGTCAACATGCGAATATAAAAATATTTCTTAGCTTACATATGAACATAGATTTGTACATATGCTTGTGCGTAAGAATAATTTTTGTTGGAAGTGGTTGATTGAAACAGTTTGTCTTTTATTTGAACATGTGAATGTACAAACATTTGTTAGCTTATGCATGGATATATTGGTATCAATGAAGTGGGTGGAAAATGGGGGTGTAGGCTGATCTTTAGTTTCGGAATATATGTGTGTACATATATACCAATCTAGGTTTGTTTATACCCACTCATCATTTAGGTGATTAAATTTTCAATTTCCCTACATATCAATATAATTTGATTACTCTTTTTGACAAAATAATGAGTTACCATACAATTGAACAAAAGAAATAATCAAATATGAACACTTTAGATGATCAAACACTGAATATATTTTTTCAACCACATTTTGGAATCATATTTGAATCAAATGTGTTTACTTTAGGAGATCAAAAATTTATAATAATTTTTAATTCAGCTTTCTGAATCTTTTTTGACTATATTTGTTGACTGAATAATGTATTTTATACTTGTCAAAATATTTCTTTACATCGGAGCTGCTCAACCCCTATACACTTGTAGCACTTTTGTTTTTGTTTTGCCCTGAATCATAGGCACAGATTCAAATTCACACTTTGAATATAAAAAAAAAACAAGTAAGGACAGGACTGTCTTCGGCCGTGCCGAAGACTTCAACCTTTCATGAATGGGGCTGAACAATAATATTATCCCGTTCGTAATCTCCAAATAATCGGATTTATAAGATAAGAAATATATAGTGAACAGATGTACATACCTAAACGATTTTTAAAAAAATAAAATAAATTTTTTTTTAAAGATAAATATAAAATAAACAAGTAAGGAAGGTTAAGTTCGGGTGTAACCGAACATTACATACTCAGTTGAGAGCTATGGTGACAACATATCGGAAAATAATCATGTAGGAAAATGAACCAAGGGTAACCCTGGAATGCGTTTGTATGACATGTGTATCAAATGGAAGGTATTAAAGAGTATTTTAAAAGGGAGTGATCCTTAGTTCCATAGGTGGACGCCTTTTCGAGATATCGCCATAAAGGTGGATCAGGGTTGACTCTAGAATTTGTTTGTACGATATGGATATCAAATGAAAGGTGTTAATGAGTATTTTAAAAGGGAGTGATCCTTAGTTCCATAGGTGGACGCCTTTTCGAGATATCGCCATAAAGGTGGATCAGGGTTGACCCTAGAATTAGTTTTTACGATATGGGTATCAAATGAAAGTGGTTAATGAGTATTTTAAAGGGAGTGGGCCTTAGTTCTGTAGGTGGACGCCTTTTCGAGATATCAGGAACCTACATACGAAATTTCATCAAGATACCTCAAAATTTACTCAGGTTATCGTGTTAACGGACGGACGGACGGACATGGCTCAATCAACTCAGCTCTTCATCCTGATTATTTCGGTATACTTAATGGTGGGTCTATCTATTTTCCTTTGAGGACTTACAATTTTGGGTTTCGTGACGAAATTAATATACCATTTCATTTTCATGAAAGGTATAAAAATTTTAGCACTCCCATATGCTTTCACATATAATTTCGAATCGTGAATTTCTTATGAAAGTGCCAAGAAAAAGCACTCCCGTATGAAGCTCAGGAGCTTGTGTATGATAAAAAAATTACACTAATAATTTGACAACTATGTTGTATATTGTAAAAAGTTAAATCAGCAGGGACAATTTCCACCGCCTAGGGACACGCCATGTAGTTGAAGGTGGGTAATTTGTGGTAATATTATTTGAGCAGATATGTTGTTCCCTTTTTCTGATGGCCTGGTAAAGTCGGCTGTTTTGGGAAAAATGGGCACCTTTCCTAATTCATGGTAAAGAGATGGGAGCAATAAATAAATAATAAAACAACGAGCGGCATTTGAACCACAAGTTGAAAAAAATAAATAAATTGATACAAGTGCTTTACATCTGCACCAAACATACTATTGAATAATTGTCTCCTAAGACCTTACTTAATGGGGCAAGTCAATTTACAATGAAACAATTCCAACCGTCATAATTTATTTACAAAAAATCAGAGAATTAAATTTACAATATACTTGCTCTAATCAGAGAATTTTTTGGTAACAGACGAACAGAGAAAATCGTTAAGAGAATTTTCTGTTACGTCTTGGACCCTGTTAAGTTAACATGAATTTGGGGGAATAGTGGTGAAGTGCAAGACGTGTCACATGCAAATGGATCGTAAGCAGTGGATGCCAAAAAAAACGCCTTCTCATTGTGTTTAAATTCTCTGGCATAACTTGAGTAGCCATAGATAATTCGTGCATTCACTCATTAAGTTATTCATTCATTTCTACAAACATATAATCAGAGAATTTAAACACAATGAGAAGGCGTTTTTTTGGCATCCACTGCTTACGATCCATTTGCATGTGACACGTCTTGCACTTCACCACTATTCCCCAAATTCATGTTAACTTAACAGGGTCCAAGACGTAACAGAAAATTCTCTTAACGATTTTCTCTGTTCGTCTGTTACCAAAAAATTCTCTGATTAGAGCAAGTATATTGTAAATTTAATTCTCTGATTTTTTGTAAATAAATTATGATGGTTGGAATTGTTTCATTGTAAATTGACTTGCCCCATTAAGTAAGGTCTTAGGAGACAATTATTCAATAGTATGTTTGGTGCAGATGTAAAGCACTTGTATCAATTTATTTATTTTTTTCAACTTGTGGTTCAAATGCCGCTCGTTGTTTTATTATTTATTTATTGCTCCCATCTCTTTACCATGAATTAGGAAAGGTGCCCATTTTTCCCAAAACAGCCGACTTTACCAGGCCATCAGAAAAAGGGAACAACATATCTGCTCAAATAATATTACCACAAATTACCCACCTTCAACTACATGGCGTGTCCCTAGGCGGTGGAAATTGTCCCTGCTGATTTAACTTTTTACAATATACAACATAGTTGTCAAATTATTAGTGTAATTTTTTTATCATACACAAGCTCCTGAGCTTCATACGGGAGTGCTTTTTCTTGGCACTTTCATAAGAAATTCACGATTCGAAATTATATGTGAAAGCATATGGGAGTGCTAAAATTTTTATACCTTTCATGAAAATGAAATGGTATATTAATTTCGTCACGAAACCCAAAATTGTAAGTCCTCAAAGGAAAATAGATAGACCCACCATTAAGTATACCGAAATAATCAGGATGAAGAGCTGAGTTGATTGAGCCATGTCCGTCCGTCCGTCCGTTAACACGATAACTTGAGTAAATTTTGAGGTATCTTGATGAAAATTCGTATGTAGGTTCCTGATATCTCGAAAAGGCGTCCACCTACAGAACTAAGGCCCACTCCCTTTTAAAATACTCATTAACCACTTTCATTTGATACCCATATCGTAAAAACTAATTCTAGGGTCAACCCTGATCCACCTTTATGGCGATATCTCGAAAAGGCGTCCACCTATGGAACTAAGGATCACTCCCTTTTAAAATACTCTTTAATACCTTCCATTTGATACACATGTCATACAAACGCATTCCAGGGTTACCCTTGGTTCATTTTCCTACATGATTATTTTCCGATATGTTGTCACCATAGCTCTCAACTGAGTATGTAATGTTCGGTTACACCCGAACTTAACCTTCCTTACTTGTTTATTTTATATTTATCTTTAAAAAAAAATTTATTTTATTTTTTTAAAAATCGTTTAGGTATGTACATCTGTTCACTATATATTTCTTATCTTATAAATCCGATTATTTGGAGATTACGAACGGGATAATATTATTGTTCAGCCCCATTCATGAAAGGTTGAAGTCTTCGGCACGGCCGAAGACAGTCCTGTCCTTACTTGTTTTTTTTTTATATTCAAAGTGTGAATTTGAATCTGTGCCTATGATTCAGGGCAAAACAAAAACAAAAGTGCTACAAGTGTATAGGGGTTGAGCAGCTCCGATGTAAAGAAATATTTTGACAAGTATAAAATACATTATTCAGTCAACAAATATAGTCAAAAAAGATTCAGAAAGCTGAATTAAAAATTATTATAAATTTTTGATCTCCTAAAGTAAACACATTTGATTCAAATATGATTCCAAAATGTGGTTGAAAAAATATATTCAGTGTTTGATCATCTAAAGTGTTCATATTTGATTATTTCTTTTGTTCAATTGTATGGTAACTCATTATTTTGTCAAAAAGAGTAATCAAATTATATTGATATGTAGGGAAATTGAAAATTTAATCACCTAAATGATGAGTGGGTATAAACAAACCTAGATTGGTATATATGTACACACATATATTCCGAAACTAAAGATCAGCCTACACCCCCATTTCCCACCCACTTCATTGATACCAATATATCCATGCATAAGCTAACAAATGTTTGTACATTCACATGTTCAAATAAAAGACAAACTGTTTCAATCAACCACTTCCAACAAAAATTATTCTTACGCACAAGCATATGTACAAATCTATGTTCATATGTAAGCTAAGAAATATTTTTATATTCGCATGTTGACAAAGAAAACAAAATTCACTTCAACCATCCAACCATACGCACAAGCACACATACCTATTTACATATGTATGCTCATGTTTTGTATGTAAATCACAAAATTCTGAAAACTAGCTTCCTCTTGATTTTTCATTCATAAATACTTCTTCTTAAGTTGTCCAAATTGATGATAGAATTTTGCAATTCGGCAACATGGCATTTGATAAAATCGTCAAAAGACAAATTTTTGCGATTTTATAAATTCCAACTTCGATGCATATTGGGGGTATTCATTATGACGAGCATAACTACTTTCATAACCCCGCACTTTTCCTTTGAAATAATACCAAACTATTTATAAGCCTGTATGAAAGTACTAATATGGTAGTAAAAAATGCAAATAAACATGCACAGATATTGCCTAGTAAATGTCCACTAACATATTAGCAATATAATCTAAAAATTTCCATCCATTGTTCATATAAATTATTGCAAATAATTTTCTCATATCCTAAATTGCCGAGTAGTCACAGCTTATGGACATTTTTATTTGCTATTTGAAACCCCCTATCATATTCTGCCGAAAAATTGTTCGCGCAGTCACGCAGCCAAATTTGCAGCAACTGTATTGCAGTTGCTACATAAGAGTGGTGTTTTACCCGTTTCTGGCCCGAATTCGCACTGTGACGTCATACTGTATATGCTGACTTGTTTATCACATGTCAGTACAAAGTAAGAATTTTACATTACTTTCATAGATAAAAATTAATATATGGGAGCGGCGAAATAAATTAAAGTAATTTTGCGAAGAAATATAACATTATTTCGCAAAAGAGCAATAAATTCGTTTATTTTAATTTTATAATAAATTCCCCTTTTAGCTGTGAGTTATTAAAGGTATAAATGTCAACACTTTTAACCACCGACGACACATAATTTGGCTCATGCCTATTGTATTTCGTCGGCTAATTGCTACGAGCATTGATATTTACATATCCATGGCCGTATACGCGGATTGCCATAATTGATTTGGTCGCTTCATAACGCGGAAAGCGACAAGTTGTTTTATTAATAACTTAAGACACTGCCACAGCATCAAAGCGACCAAGCTTTTTATACATGTCTGCCTTTAATTGGAGTATTATTGAATATGTATATATGTATGTATGTACATTTGTACTTTTTTGCTTTGGTTTGTATTTTCATACATATATATTCAATGATACAATGCTCAACATCTGATCAACAGGCACATGTCTTTTGTGTATTGTTGGTCTTATTTACATATTTAAGGGTTGATTTGAGGCAGGTCAAATGTATTTAAGTTTGACTTGGCTTATCAAACCTGCCTTTGAAAATATTCAAGTAAATAGGTACTTACATCATTGTACTGAATAACACATATAAAATGCTTTAGGAAATTTCTTAATAGGTACCTCCCCCCCACCCATAGTCCAAATAATAACTAAATATTTTTTTATTTATTCAATTGTTATCAAATATTTTATTTATTTCAATTTTTCAATTTATTAATAATTCATACTTCATGGTTAATATGCATACATTTTATGCAAATTAACGTTTTATAAATATGCAATGGATTTCGTGTGCACAGAAATTCCAAGTGTGCAAATGCCGTCGGCAAAACACTATTTGCATGCATATTTCAATTTGCATACATTTTCCTAACATTTTAATTTATTAACAAAAAGGGATGGGATAATTCATAAATGTATGATTAATTTTTTTTTTTTTTTTATGATTA
Source organism: Eurosta solidaginis (assembly GCF_040869045.1). Lineage (NCBI taxonomy): Eukaryota > Metazoa > Arthropoda > Insecta > Diptera > Tephritidae > Eurosta > Eurosta solidaginis. The sequence goes on from NC_090324.1 coordinate 197,880,024, forward strand.
ATTTACAAACATTAGGTTTGTTTGTAAAGAAATAAGCAAAATTTCTGAAATTTGCATCAACATAAAATAAGCAAATATATTGCTATTATTATATTAATTAAGTTCAAATTCACATTAAATCATAAAACAAGCAAATATATTGCTACAAGTAATAAAATTTAAATTTAATTAATCCTACTAAATACCTATATTCCTACAAAGAAATCATATTAAGAGAAAATTCAGAGAATTTATACACCAGCTGAAACTGTTGACAGAGAATTTTCTGCTGTTAACTGGTTAACATTGAAATTGGATTGTGTGTGGTGAAGTGCAAGACGTGTTCACATGCAAAAAAGTTGGAATCTAGCAAAAACGCCTTCTCATTGTGTTTAAATTCTCTGATATAATTCAACCCGTTTTGGAATGTCTTAAAATACATACCGCTTACATACATATTAATACATTTGTACATACATATATTTTGGCTCGTTTTGGTACGGTCTGAGATTCAATTGGCACATTCATTCATTTGTACAAACATACATTTTGTACACCTCGCCACAAGCCTTTATCTGTATCAGAGAATTTAAACACAATGAGAAGGCGTTTTTTTGGCATCCACTGCTTACGATCCATTTGCATGTGACACGTCTTGCACTTCACCACTATTCCCCAAATTCATGTTAACTTAACAGGGTCCAAGACGTAACAGAAAATTCTCTTAACGATTTTCTCTGTTCGTCTGTTACCAAAAAATTCTCTGATTAGAGCAAGTATATTGTAAATTTAATTCTCTGATTTTTTGTAAATAAATTATGATGGTTGGAATTGTTTCATTGTAAATTGACTTGCCCCATTAAGTAAGGTCTTAGGAGACAATTATTCAATAGTATGTTTGGTGCAGATGTAAAGCACTTGTATCAATTTATTTATTTTTTTCAACTTGTGGTTCAAATGCCGCTCGTTGTTTTATTATTTATTTATTGCTCCCATCTCTTTACCATGAATTAGGAAAGGTGCCCATTTTTCCCAAAACAGCCGACTTTACCAGGCCATCAGAAAAAGGGAACAACATATCTGCTCAAATAATATTACCACAAATTACCCACCTTCAACTACATGGCGTGTCCCTAGGCGGTGGAAATTGTCCCTGCTGATTTAACTTTTTACAATATACAACATAGTTGTCAAATTATTAGTGTAATTTTTTTATCATACACAAGCTCCTGAGCTTCATACGGGAGTGCTTTTTCTTGGCACTTTCATAAGAAATTCACGATTCGAAATTATATGTGAAAGCATATGGGAGTGCTAAAATTTGTATACCTTTCATGAAAATGAAATGGTATATTAATTTCGTCACGAAACCCAAAATTGTAAGTCCTCAAAGGAAAATAGATAGACCCACCATTAAGTATACCGAAATAATCAGGATGAAGAGCTGAGTTGATTGAGCCATGTCCGTCCGTCCGTCCGTTAACACGATAACTTGAGTAAATTTTGAGGTATCTTGATGAAAATTCGTATGTAGGTTCCTGATATCTCGAAAAGGCGTCCACCTACAGAACTAAGGCCCACTCCCTTTTAAAATACTCATTAACCACTTTCATTTGATACCCATATCGTAAAAACTAATTCTAGGGTCAACCCTGATCCACCTTTATGGCGATATCTCGAAAAGGCGTCCACCTATGGAACTAAGGATCACTCCCTTTTAAAATACTCATTAACACCTTTCATTTGATACCCATATCGTACAAACAAATTCTAGAGTCAACCCTGATCCACCTTTATGGCGATATCTCGAAAAGGCGTCCACCTATGGAACTAAGGATCACTCCCTTTTAAAATACTCTTTAATACCTTCCATTTGATACACATGTCATACAAACGCATTCCAGGGTTACCCTTGGTTCATTTTCCTACATGATTATTTTCCGATATGTTGTCACCATAGCTCTCAACTGAGTATGTAATGTTCGGTTACACCCGAACTTAACCTTCCTTACTTGTTTATTTTATATTTATCTTTAAAAAAAAATTTATTTTATTTTTTTAAAAATCGTTTAGGTATGTACATCTGTTCACTATATATTTCTTATCTTATAAATCCGATTATTTGGAGATTACGAACGGGATAATATTATTGTTCAGCCCCATTCATGAAAGGTTGAAGTCTTCGGCACGGCCGAAGACAGTCCTGTCCTTACTTGTTTTTTTTTTATATTCAAAGTGTGAATTTGAATCTGTGCCTATGATTCAGGGCAAAACAAAAACAAAAGTGCTACAAGTGTATAGGGGTTGAGCAGCTCCGATGTAAAGAAATATTTTGACAAGTATAAAATACATTATTCAGTCAACAAATATAGTCAAAAAAGATTCAGAAAGCTGAATTAAAAATTATTATAAATTTTTGATCTCCTAAAGTAAACACATTTGATTCAAATATGATTCCAAAATGTGGTTGAAAAAATATATTCAGTGTTTGATCATCTAAAGTGTTCATATTTGATTATTTCTTTTGTTCAATTGTATGGTAACTCATTATTTTGTCAAAAAGAGTAATCAAATTATATTGATATGTAGGGAAATTGAAAATTTAATCACCTAAATGATGAGTGGGTATAAACAAACCTAGATTGGTATATATGTACACACATATATTCCGAAACTAAAGATCAGCCTACACCCCCATTTCCCACCCACTTCATTGATACCAATATATCCATGCATAAGCTAACAAATGTTTGTACATTCACATGTTCAAATAAAAGACAAACTGTTTCAATCAACCACTTCCAACAAAAATTATTCTTACGCACAAGCATATGTACAAATCTATGTTCATATGTAAGCTAAGAAATATTTTTATATTCGCATGTTGACAAAGAAAACAAAATTCACTTCAACCATCCAACCATACGCACAAGCACACATACCTATTTACATATGTATGCTCATGTTTTGTATGTAAATCACAAAATTCTGAAAACTAGCTTCCTCTTGATTTTTCATTCATAAATACTTCTTCTTAAGTTGTCCAAATTGATGATAGAATTTTGCAATTCGGCAACATGGCATTTGATAAAATCGTCAAAAGACAAATTTTTGCGATTTTATAAATTCCAACTTCGATGCATATTGGGGGTATTCATTATGACGAGCATAACTACTTTCATAACCCCGCACTTTTCCTTTGAAATAATACCAAACTATTTATAAGCCTGTATGAAAGTACTAATATGGTAGTAAAAAATGCAAATAAACATGCACAGATATTGCCTAGTAAATGTCCACTAACATATTAGCAATATAATCTAAAAATTTCCATCCATTGTTCATATAAATTATTGCAAATAATTTTCTCATATCCTAAATTGCCGAGTAGTCACAGCTTATGGACATTTTTATTTGCTATTTGAAACCCCCTATCATATTCTGCCGAAAAATTGTTCGCGCAGTCACGCAGCCAAATTTGCAGCAACTGTATTGCAGTTGCTACATAAGAGTGGTGTTTTACCCGTTTCTGGCCCGAATTCGCACTGTGACGTCATACTGTATATGCTGACTTGTTTATCACATGTCAGTACAAAGTAAGAATTTTACATTACTTTCATAGATAAAAATTAATATATGGGAGCGGCGAAATAAATTAAAGTAATTTTGCGAAGAAATATAACATTATTTCGCAAAAGAGCAATAAATTCGTTTATTTTAATTTTATAATAAATTCCCCTTTTAGCTGTGAGTTATTAAAGGCAGAGAATTTAAACACAATGAGAAGGCGTTTTTTTGGCATCCACTGCTTACGATCCATTTGCATGTGACACGTCTTGCACTTCACCACTATTCCCCAAATTCATGTTAACTTAACAGGGTCCAAGACGTAACAGAAAATTCTCTTAACGATTTTCTCTGTTCGTCTGTTACCAAAAAATTCTCTGATTAGAGCAAGTATATTGTAAATTTAATTCTCTGATTTTTTGTAAATAAATTATGATGGTTGGAATTGTTTCATTGTAAATTGACTTGCCCCATTAAGTAAGGTCTTAGGAGACAATTATTCAATAGTATGTTTGGTGCAGATGTAAAGCACTTGTATCAATTTATTTATTTTTTTCAACTTGTGGTTCAAATGCCGCTCGTTGTTTTATTATTTATTTATTGCTCCCATCACTTTACCATGAATTAGGAAAGGTGCCCATTTTTCCCAAAACAGCCGACTTTACCAGGCCATCAGAAAAAGGGAACAACATATCTGCTCAAATAATATTACCACAAATTACCCACCTTCAACTACATGGCGTGTCCCTAGGCGGTGGAAATTGTCCCTGCTGATTTAACTTTTTACAATATACAACATAGTTGTCAAATTATTAGTGTAATTTTTTTATCATACACAAGCTCCTGAGCTTCATACGGGAGTGCTTTTTCTTGGCACTTTCATAAGAAATTCACGATTCGAAATTATATGTGAAAGCATATGGGAGTGCTAAAATTTTTATACCTTTCATGAAAATGAAATGGTATATTAATTTCGTCACGAAACCCAAAATTGTAAGTCCTCAAAGGAAAATAGATAGACCCACCATTAAGTATACCGAAATAATCAGGATGAAGAGCTGAGTTGATTGAGCCATGTCCGTCCGTCCGTCCGTTAACACGATAACTTGAGTAAATTTTGAGGTATCTTGATGAAAATTCGTATGTAGGTTCCTGATATCTCGAAAAGGCGTCCACCTACAGAACTAAGGCCCACTCCCTTTTAAAATACTCATTAACCACTTTCATTTGATACCCATATCGTAAAAACTAATTCTAGGGTCAACCCTGATCCACCTTTATGGCGATATCTCGAAAAGGCGTCCACCTATGGAACTAAGGATCACTCCCTTTTAAAATACTCATTAACACCTTTCATTTGATACCCATATCGTACAAACAAATTCTAGAGTCAACCCTGATCCACCTTTATGGCGATATCTCGAAAAGGCGTCCACCTATGGAACTAAGGATCACTCCCTTTTAAAATACTCTTTAATACCTTCCATTTGATACACATGTCATACAAACGCATTCCAGGGTTACCCTTGGTTCATTTTCCTACATGATTATTTTCCGATATGTTGTCACCATAGCTCTCAACTGAGTATGTAATGTTCGGTTACACCCGAACTTAACCTTCCTTACTTGTTTATTTTATATTTATCTTTAAAAAAAAATTTATTTTATTTTTTTAAAAATCGTTTAGGTATGTACATCTGTTCACTATATATTTCTTATCTTATAAATCCGATTATTTGGAGATTACGAACGGGATAATATTATTGTTCAGCCCCATTCATGAAAGGTTGAAGTCTTCGGCACGGCCGAAGACAGTCCTGTCCTTACTTGTTTTTTTTTTATATTCAAAGTGTGAATTTGAATCTGTGCCTATGATTCAGGGCAAAACAAAAACAAAAGTGCTACAAGTGTATAGGGGTTGAGCAGCTCCGATGTAAAGAAATATTTTGACAAGTATAAAATACATTATTCAGTCAACAAATATAGTCAAAAAAGATTCAGAAAGCTGAATTAAAAATTATTATAAATTTTTGATCTCCTAAAGTAAACACATTTGATTCAAATATGATTCCAAAATGTGGTTGAAAAAATATATTCAGTGTTTGATCATCTAAAGTGTTCATATTTGATTATTTCTTTTGTTCAATTGTATGGTAACTCATTATTTTGTCAAAAAGAGTAATCAAATTATATTGATATGTAGGGAAATTGAAAATTTAATCACCTAAATGATGAGTGGGTATAAACAAACCTAGATTGGTATATATGTACACACATATATTCCGAAACTAAAGATCAGCCTACACCCCCATTTCCCACCCACTTCATTGATACCAATATATCCATGCATAAGCTAACAAATGTTTGTACATTCACATGTTCAAATAAAAGACAAACTGTTTCAATCAACCACTTCCAACAAAAATTATTCTTACGCACAAGCATATGTACAAATCTATGTTCATATGTAAGCTAAGAAATATTTTTATATTCGCATGTTGACAAAGAAAACAAAATTCACTTCAACCATCCAACCATACGCACAAGCACACATACCTATTTACATATGTATGCTCATGTTTTGTATGTAAATCACAAAATTCTGAAAACTAGCTTCCTCTTGATTTTTCATTCATAAATACTTCTTCTTAAGTTGTCCAAATTGATGATAGAATTTTGCAATTCGGCAACATGGCATTTGATAAAATCGTCAAAAGACAAATTTTTGCGATTTTATAAATTCCAACTTCGATGCATATTGGGGGTATTCATTATGACGAGCATAACTACTTTCATAACCCCGCACTTTTCCTTTGAAATAATACCAAACTATTTATAAGCCTGTATGAAAGTACTAATATGGTAGTAAAAAATGCAAATAAACATGCACAGATATTGCCTAGTAAATGTCCACTAACATATTAGCAATATAATCTAAAAATTTCCATCCATTGTTCATATAAATTATTGCAAATAATTTTCTCATATCCTAAATTGCCGAGTAGTCACAGCTTATGGACATTTTTATTTGCTATTTGAAACCCCCTATCATATTCTGCCGAAAAATTGTTCGCGCAGTCACGCAGCCAAATTTGCAGCAACTGTATTGCAGTTGCTACATAAGAGTGGTGTTTTACCCGTTTCTGGCCCGAATTCGCACTGTGACGTCATACTGTATATGCTGACTTGTTTATCACATGTCAGTACAAAGTAAGAATTTTACATTACTTTCATAGATAAAAATTAATATATGGGAGCGGCGAAATAAATTAAAGTAATTTTGCGAAGAAATATAACATTACTTCGCAAAAGAGCAATAAATTCGTTTATTTTAATTTTATAATAAATTCCCCTTTTAGCTGTGAGTTATTAAAGGTATAAATGTCAACACTTTTAACCACCGACGACACATAATTTGGCTCATGCCTATTGTATTTCGTCGGCTAATTGCTACGAGCATTGATATTTACATATCCATGGCCGTATACGCGGATTGCCATAATTGATTTGGTCGCTTCATAACGCGGAAAGCGACAAGTTGTTTTATTAATAACTTAAGACACTGCCACAGCATCAAAGCGACCAAGCTTTTTATACATGTCTGCCTTTAATTGGAGTATTATTGAATATGTATATATGTATGTATGTACATTTGTACTTTTTTGCTTTGGTTTGTATTTTCATACATATATATTCAATGATACAATGCTCAACATCTGATCAACAGGCACATGTCTTTTGTGTATTGTTGGTCTTATTTACATATTTAAGGGTTGATTTGAGGCAGGTCAAATGTATTTAAGTTTGACTTGGCTTATCAAACCTGCCTTTGAAAATATTCAAGTACATAGGTACTTACATCATTGTACTGAATAACACATATAAAATGCTTTAGGAAATTTCTTAATAGGTACCTCCCCCCCACCCATAGTCCAAATAATAACTAAATATTTTTTTATTTATTCAATTGTTATCAAATATTTTATTTATTTCAATTTTTCAATTTATTAATAATTCATACTTCATGGTTAATATGCATACATTTTATGCAAATTAACGTTTTATAAATATGCAATGGATTTCGTGTGCACAGAAATTCCAAGTGTGCAAATGCCGTCGGCAAAACACTATTTGCATGCATATTTCAATTTGCATACATTTTCCTAACATTTTAATTTATTAACAAAAAGGGATGGGATAATTCATAAATGTATGATTAATTTTTTTTTTTTTTTTATGATTAATTTACAAACATTAGGTTTGTTTGTAAAGAAATAAGCAAAATTTCTGAAATTTGCATCAACATAAAATAAGCAAATATATTGCTATTATTATATTAATTAAGTTCAAATTCACATTAAATCATAAAACAAGCAAATATATTGCTACAAGTAATAAAATTTAAATTTAATTAATCCTACTAAATACCTATATTCCCACAAAGAAATCATATTAAGAGAAAATTCAGAGAATTTATACACCAGCTGAAACTGTTGACAGAGAATTTTCTGCTGTTAACTGGTTAACATTGAAATTGGATTGTGTGTGGTGAAGTGCAAGACGTGTTCACATGCAAAAAAGTTGGAATCTAGCAAAAACGCCTTCTCATTGTGTTTAAATTCTCTGTTAAAGGTATAAATGTCAACACTTTTAACCACCGACGACACATAATTTGGCTCATGCCTATTGTATTTCGTCGGCTAATTGCTACGAGCATTGATATTTACATATCCATGGCCGTATACGCGGATTGCCATAATTGATTTGGTCGCTTCATAACGCGGAAAGCGACAAGTTGTTTTATTAATAACTTAAGACACTGCCACAGCATCAAAGCGACCAAGCTTTTTATACATGTCTGCCTTTAATTGGAGTATTATTGAATATGTATATATGTATGTATGTACATTTGTACTTTTTTGCTTTGGTTTGTATTTTCATACATATATATTCAATGATACAATGCTCAACATCTGATCAACAGGCACATGTCTTTTGTGTATTGTTGGTCTTATTTACATATTTAAGGGTTGATTTGAGGCAGGTCAAATGTATTTAAGTTTGACTTGGCTTATCAAACCTGCCTTTGAAAATATTCAAGTACATAGGTACTTACATCATTGTACTGAATAACACATATAAAATGCTTTAGGAAATTTCTTAATAGGTACCTCCCCCCCACCCATAGTCCAAATAATAACTAAATATTTTTTTATTTATTCAATTGTTATCAAATATTTTATTTATTTCAATTTTTCAATTTATTAATAATTCATACTTCATGGTTAATATGCATACATTTTATGCAAATTAACGTTTTATAAATATGCAATGGATTTCGTGTGCACAGAAATTCCAAGTGTGCAAATGCCGTCGGCAAAACACTATTTGCATGCATATTTCAATTTGCATACATTTTCCTAACATTTTAATTTATTAACAAAAAGGGATGGGATAATTCATAAATGTATGATTAATTTTTTTTTTTTTTTTTATGATTAATTTACAAACATTAGGTTTGTTTGTAAAGAAATAAGCAAAATTTCTGAAATTTGCATCAACATAAAATAAGCAAATATATTGCTATTATTATATTAATTAAGTTCAAATTCACATTAAATCATAAAACAAGCAAATATATTGCTACAAGTAATAAAATTTAAATTTAATTAATCCTACTAAATACCTATATTCCCACAAAGAAATCATATTAAGAGAAAATTCAGAGAATTTATACACCAGCTGAAACTGTTGACAGAGAATTTTCTGCTGTTAACTGGTTAACATTGAAATTGGATTGTGTGTGGTGAAGTGCAAGACGTGTTCACATGCAAAAAAGTTGGAATCTAGCAAAAACGCCTTCTCATTGTGTTTAAATTCTCTGTCTGTATACACATTAACATGATTTACTTATGCTTGCGTTACAGATTCCACAGCTAATTTTATTTATGCTTAGAATGCAGTTCCCAGGGAACTGAACTGAATGTATATGTATGTAATACACTTAGTTTGTTAGGATTAGTGTAAGTAGGTATTTTACCTTATAGAAATTTTGTATAAAAGAAACAGCTTTTCAATAAAGAAACCAATTCTATCTGGTGCCGCTAAATGGGCACTACAACCGAATTTAATTTATTTTCATTCCCCAAACATTACACATTACTTGCGCCTGAAGGTATGCGTATATAGTATAGTCAACAACCAACAGCTGATGGCAGGCAGTTACAGCAACAAGGTTGTCTTTTTAGATACACAATTACCACTCCGGCTAGCTAGCTGAGTGGAAGGGGCGCTGTTATGACGCGGGTCACCCTTCTCCTGGGCTGGATGGCGAGAGTGGTGTCTTCGGACTATCTCCCTACGTCGCCCTGGTCTGATAAGGAATGGTTTGCCGCCCGAATGACCGCACGACTTCTTCTCCCCTGCTCCGCTACCGCTGTACCGTTAAGGTGCACGGATCGATCCACGATGTCCCAGCTGGTGCAGTCCCGACCCACTTTCGCACCTTCTATCTAGCGTACAAGTAGAGAGGCGGGGTTTTCCAGCGGTGGAGCTAGCACTAACCGAGTCCTCGCAGTCTCCAGCCCGTCCCATACCACCGACGACTACCCCTACCGGAACAACCCGCCGCTTTAGAGGTAAACCCCGTTACCAGCATACCTCCTTTTCCGGCTTCGCCCATGTGCGCGCTCCGTAGCCCACCGCTACTGCTGTCGCATTGTCGCCCATCTGGTGCGGCCGCTGCTTCCATCCCACCGTGCTGATGCCGCCGCTCCTACGTCGAACGTTGGTCGTCCGCTATCCTACCGCCGTTCAGCCGCCGTGCTGACACCGCCGCTGCTACGACGACCGTTGGCCGTCTGCTACTATGCCGCCGTTAAGCCGCCGTGCCCATCCGGCCACTGTCTCCATACCGCCGCTGCCAAGACGACCGTTGGCCGACCGCCAATCTTCCGCCGATCCGCCGCTGCTACGACGGCCGTCCACTATCCAAACACCGTGCTGAACCCGCCACCACTTCCATACAGCCGTATCAATCCGTTCGCTACCCTAACACCGAAAGGCATCACTGTGGGACAATACGAGGAGCTTGAATGATCGGCCTCGCATCTCCAGTGTCCATTTGACATTTCACAACGTCGGTGCGGCCTGGTTTGGAACCATTCTGGTCAAATATGTTTGCGTACTTGCCTTACTCTTATAGTCGTCCTCTAGAATATAGAAACAAAAATATATTAGCATTAACGATTAAGAGAGATAAGGACAGTCTTTTTTATAGAAAAAAGGGAGCCCGACATATCAAATGTGTTTGAGTGAGAGTTTTAATCTTGGCACAAACTTCGGAAAGGTTCGTTAAGTTCGAAATTCGTTCTACATTGTTTTAAAAGAAGAGATTGGTAGTATCTCGTAGTGCGACAGGGAACACTGAAGTTCACTTCGTTCAGAAGAAATGGGCATGAAATCGTTAGTTTTGTCATAAATATTACGCCAAGCATTTCTCTACGACTAGCAAGAGTTGGAAGATTGATAAGTTTTAGTCGATTAGTATAAGGTGGAAGAGTAAATGAAGAGTCCCATTGAAAATTCCTTAAGGCAAATAGTAAAAACACTTTTTGTATTGATTCGAGCCTGTCAGTATGGACATGAAAACGCGGATTCCAGACTATTGAGCCATACTCTAATATCGGTCTAACCAATGTAGTGAAGAGGGTTTTCGTAACATAGGGTTCGGTAAACTCTTTTGACCACCTTTTCACAAATGCTAAGACACCTTTAGCTCTATTGACAGTGACACTTATATGAGTGTTGAAGCTAAGTTTGCAGTTCATTGTAACTCCCAAGTCTACAAAAACATTAACACTTTCAAGGTTTCGGCTGTTAATTGTGTAAGAAGCTGGTTGTAAAGTCTTACGCGAAAAACACATAAATTTACATTTCTGAAAATTAAGCGGCATGTGGTTCACATTGCACCAAGCAGCTAAGCAATTTAAATCCGTCTGAAGTAAAGAACAATCTTCTATCGACGCATAAGTCTTAAAAAGTTTTACATCATCAGCATACATCAAGATTTTAGAATAATTTATAGTTGTAGAAATATCGTTTATAAATAGCAAAAACAGAATCGGGCCAAGACGGCTGGCCTGAGGAACACCAGAGGTGACACTATTGATACTCGAAAACATATTTTTAAAGATTACTCTTTGTGTTCTGCCGCAGAAATAGGAGGAAATCCAACGAGTGGGACTAAGTTGAAACCCAAGCATGTCGAGTTTATATACAAGTAAAGAGTGACATGCTTTATCGAATGCTTTACTAAAATAAGTGTATATAACGTCGGTGTGAAGATTTTCTCTGAACCCGTTGGAAATGTGAGTTGTGAATTCAAGTAAATTAGTTATGGTTGATTTGCCCTTACAAAACCCATGCTATGAACTTGCGATTAATGTTGAAATCGAAAATCTTAGGTGATTTGTAACGATTGCTTCGAACAACTTTGGAATAAGGGGCAGTCTAGCTATGCCACGATAGTTTTCAATGCACGACTTAATGGCACTTTTATGGAGAGGGATGAGAAAGGATTCCTTCCATGCCGTCGGGAAAACTCCATACTCCAAAGATAGGTTAAACAGATCAGTAAGAGGTTTGTAGATGAATTCTGCACATTTTTTAAGAAAGCATGTAGGAATTAAGTCAGGGCCGTATGTAAAAGATTATTTTAGGGTCTTTAGGTACAATAAAACATCTTCAGGTAATAGGTGTGGAGCAGGGATTGAATTACTTGAATGAAGTTCATAAGGATATTTCCCAGGTGGCAAAGTAATCTCGTCGGAATAATTAGATTTGAAAAATAGCGAAGAAATTCGCAATCTCTTGATTGTCGCTGGAAATGTTACCATAACTTCATAGCTGAAGGAAAACCCTTTACCCCACGTTTAGAATTTACGAAACCATAAAACGACGGCAGGTTGCTATTAACTTTCTTCTTAATTTTACAAACGTAAGCTTTATAGCACTTTTTATTAAGTTCAAAATACTTATGACGCGGAATAACATAACGAACGTAATCGGAATGTAAGCCAGTCTTCTTATATAATTTGAAATAACGTGACTCTTTGTTTTTCAAACATTTTAGTTCCTTAGTGATCCAGGCTTGCATTGGTTCATTATATGAAAAATACCTTTGGGCACATACTTTTCAAGCAAGTTATAAATGATACTATTAAAATAAAAAACGATATGATCCACGTCCGCATTATGTTGAGGCCAAGTTATTTTAGAAAGTTCTAAATTTAATTTTTTGAAATTGGCTCTCGAAAAATCAAAACGACTGGTATAAACACCTGGTTTATTTATGCAACCATAAACGTTGCCCATGGTTTCGTAAATTATTTCGGGGAAAGGATGGTAAACATCTTCAGATAAAACTAGAGGCTCACATCGGTTCACAGAGAATTTAGATATGTCATCCACAAAGGCTAAATCTAAAAATGTTCCGTACTTATTTGGAAAAATGTTGATCTGATAAAGACAAAGGTCGGATATTTCACACAAAAAGTCGCTGTTACACGTCTTAGATGATACTGGTAAAATACTATGATCATAGGTGCTCCATGATATATGCGGCAGGTTAAAATCGCCCAAGGCAAGCATTGAGTCGCATGGCTTCATCATCGAACAAGCAGTTTTTATCAGTGAAACATGCTGCATATACACTGATTGATCAGATGAGGGAGGAATGTAGCAAACGACTAAGTAAATCCGTCCTCTGTCTAGCAGGATTTGAACGCATTTAAATTTGATGTCATCAGTAGCTGGTAAATTAACCTCCTCGGATGGTATTGAAGAATGTACAGCCAGCAAAACACCACCCCCAGTTCTGTTTAAGCGATCATTTCTATAAGACTGATACTCGTCACAAAGAATCTCGGAATCAAAAACATGTGGTTTCAACCAAGTTTCAGTAAAAGCAATAATTTTGTAATTACAGTGAAATGATTTTAAATGCAGTTTTGTTAACTTTGAGTTTATACTTCTTACGTTCTGGTAATATATACTGAAGGCAGAAATTAAATTCAGTTTTTTGGAACAGAGCTTTGACGAGGAAATTGGACGATATTCTCATTTGTCTTATAAAGGAACATAAGCCCCGGGCGGCTAAACCGAGCTATTTAAAAGGGTTTCGAAATCTTTTAAATAAACATCATTTCTAAACGAGGAAATATTTCTGTCATAATTAAACTTGAATTTTCTTATCGTCATGCCGTCAGCCTTTATTTTTGAGGCAACATGGGACTTAATGTCATCAACAGAGGTGTCTTTGTCAGATCTAGACACAAAAAAAAATTTTTTTGCGAGACTAAAACCAGCTTCTTAACGGATGTTTCTACTATATGAGGTGCAGTTTGAGACTCAGGGATCGTTGTATTCGTGACCTGCGAAGTGGAAGGCACTACAGCTTGCGGATTTGGGGAAGCTAGGTTTATCAACTCTTGAACTTGGGGTGAAGGATGGTTTTGAGATGGGGTCAGACTCAAAGCGTTGGGTGGGTTTTTGTTGCACTTAGGTTTTATGTTTCGGTTATCTTTTTCTTTAGAGTGTGATAGCTCATCTAAACACTTAAAAGAATTGAACAAGTTATCATAACGCCTAAACTTTTAACTTATTACGGAAAACTCTTTTCATATTTCAGAAAACACATTGCGCGTTTGCTTAAAAATATCTACCTCAGTTGATCTGCATTTAGGACATGACCAACGTACTCCTTTGGTGGGATCATTGATGTTGTCCACAACTCTACCTGTCAATCCCCCGCACTTTGAATGGGCGAGCCCAACACAAAGCCCGCAAGACACAAAGCGTTCTAACTCGCTTTTTACCTGGCAGCTGTTCTAAATGCAGATCATTTTCAGAAACTAAAAAAGAAAAATTTAATATATAATGAAAAAGTATACAAACCTAGGTTAGGTTAGGTTAGGGTGGCTGCCCGAGGACACACTTAGGCCAGTAGTACTAGGCACGTTGTAATACCACGAAAAACACCGTTACCTTTCCTCTTCGAACCATTTTGAGGACCTGATGAAAGCTACCAGGTCCTTGACGTCATGCTCAACAACCTGACACAGATTATCAAGAAATGGAGCTCTCAGAAAGCGCTGCCGTGCTCCGCTTAGTGCTGGGCAGTTGCAAATGAGGTGAACCACCGTTTCCTCCTCCTCATCCTCTTTACAACTCCTACAGCAACGACGATAAGGCGCTCCTAACCTTTCTGCATGCCTACCTATGAGGCAATGACCCGTTAGTGCCCCCACAAGTGTGAAAATTGTATCCCTTCTTAGGTTGTACACGTGACGGGATCTTTTAGGATCCCATTTAAGCCAGGTTTCTTTCGATGTTCTACACCCCGGTGTTTGTAGCCATCTTTCGTCGGCTTGACGGTAGATGTGCTCTTTTAGCATTAGCTTGCATGTGAACAGGGGCATACCTAAGCGTTCTTGTCCAGGAAGAACCTGCTTGGTTGTACCCTGCCTAGCGAGTTCATCTGCAATGCAGTTTCCCTCGATATCCCTATGTCCATGTGAGGTGTACACGGTTCTGTTGAGCCATCTCTTGAAGAGATCGGCGACAGTATAGTGCTAGTTCAGAATTGAACGAGTGGGAGCCCAGAGATTTTATGGCAGCTTAGCTGTCGCTGAAGATAAAAATTTCTTTGCCGGCATTTTATGTCCCTATCCTAGCTGCGGCTTCCATTATGGCTGCAACTTCTGCCCTGAATACACTGCAGTGGTCGGGTAGTCTGAATGAGAGCTGGAGGTCAAGGTCCATTGAGTATACTCCACCTCCAACCCTACCGTTTAGCTTGGAGCCGTCCGTGTATATGGAAATGCTGTTGCTCATAGCAAGGCACTTATCCGACTCAGTTCAGTCATCCCTGCTGGGTATGTTTATCTTTAAGTTGGTTTCCGCAACTGTTGTGGTCGCACAGCTATCCGTGCTAGGAGGAAGAAAACTGTATTTGTTTAGTATACTGGAGTGTCCTGTGGTCTTGTTGTTCCAACACGACAACTCCGTTAGACGCAGGGCTGACGTTGCCGCTGCTCGATGACCAGCCAGATCCAATGGAAGGATGTCAAGAATGGCCTGAAGAGCTTCGCTAGGCGTTGTTCGTGGAGCCCCGCTTATGCTTATCATGCTGGATCTGTGGACTTTACCCAAGAAGTTTAGGTTTGACGCCTTGCTCAAGGCTGGCCACCATACGACTACCACATACAGCAGTATGGGTCTGATAATCGCGGTATAAATCCATCTGAATATGTTGGGGGTGAGTCCCCATTTTTTGCCAATGGCTCTTTTACACGTACATATATAATGCAATGTACGCTTTCTTTTGTCGCTGAATAACGTTGTCCTTCCAGTTCAGCTTTTTGTCTAAAACTACGCCTAGAAATTTGGCTTTATCTGCCAGGCTTAGGCGCACCCCATTTAGTTCTGGTAGGTATAACGATGGTATTTTGTATCGTTTGGTATATAAGACAAGCTCTACTTTATCGGAGTTGACGCTGAGTCCACATCGGGAAGCCACAGGGAAATCTCTCGCAATGCTACCTGCATCAAATCGTATAAAGTTTGAGGGAACTTGCCTCTGTAGACAATTGCTAGGTCATCAGCATATGCCACGACCTTCCCGCTCCCCCAACTAGTATCTCTTAATAGCGAGTTTACCGTTAGGTTCCATAGTAAAGGGGAAAGGACACCACCCTGGGGCGTGCCCCTCGCGACAAATCGTGTTATATCAACCTTCACCAGTGAGGAAAGCACTTTCCTTCCCCTGAGCAGTTGATCAATCAGTCCCACAAGGGGTCTATTTACGTCCAGATCAGTTAAAGCATTGTTAACGGCGTCTGGACTTATATTGTTGAATGCTCCTTCAATGTCTAGGAAGGCCAC
This sequence comes from Eurosta solidaginis, assembly GCF_040869045.1. Classification (NCBI taxonomy): domain Eukaryota; kingdom Metazoa; phylum Arthropoda; class Insecta; order Diptera; family Tephritidae; genus Eurosta; species Eurosta solidaginis. The sequence goes on from NC_090324.1 coordinate 197,896,515, forward strand.
AAGACAATAATCCTTTTCGAACAAGGATGTTTCTATAGTAGAGACTAGGCTGTGTAACGCAGTTTCCGCAGATTAACTTTTGGTGTACACGTGTTGATAGCCCGAAATGAGATTCCTATCAATGCTTGTAGTGAGAAAATCGCTAACTATTCTCTCTAGGGTCTTGAGTACGAAGGATGAAAGACTGATTGGTCTGTAGTCCTTCGGCTCGTAGTGAGAGGCTTTGCCTGCCTTAGGAATGAATATGACCGTGGCGCTCGTCCATGCACACGGAATATAGTTCATAGCCCAACAAGCGGTATATATGTGCCGCAGCCAGTTGGCTGATAACTCCAAAGAGTAGATAAGTTGAGCGGGGACAATCCCGTCTGGTCCAGCAGCCTTAAAAGGTTTAAAACCTTTATCTGCCCACCTCACCCTCTCCTCAGTGATGGGTATATTCACAGCTTGGTTTGCTGCAGGTACTTCCGGTGCGTTGGTCATATTTTCCGGGAAATAAGTGTCCAGGAGCAGCTCTAGGGTTTCCCCTTCTGTGGTGGTCCAGGTACCCTTCGGTCTCCGCAGAAAGGTAATAGCTGTTTGCGTCTTAGAAAGCACGCACCGTAGCCTGGATGTGTCAACGACACTTTCGACTTCAGTGCAGGAATTTCCCATGAAGTTCTCTTCGCTTGTCTCAGGACTTTTTTGTAGGTCCTTAGTTTGTCCTTGTATTGTAGCCATTGTGACCCGTTATCAAAGAATTTGGCTTTGTTAAACTGTTCTCTACAGGATTTACGAAGTAGGTCCAGATCATGGGACCACCAGTGAGGTTTACGCTTACCGCGTGGTTTTGGCAATTGGCAAGCCTGTTCTAAGGCATTTGAGAATGCCGATGTGAAGGTTTCTACCAGACCCTCTAGCTCCTCCGTTGATGAGGGGCTTTGTGGGGGCAGTTCTGGTAGTTCTCTTGCTAACAGCTCATTATGTAGTTCCCAGTTTGTATTACGTGGGTTACGTCTCGCAATGGGCTGATCGACGAAGAACTCTAACATTACTTCAATATACCGGTGGTCTGAAAAGGAATGTTCCTCAAGAACACGCCATTTTTAACCCACCTAAAAACGCTTTCGCTACAAATAGTGAGGTCAATTACCTCTCTACGGTTTTTAGTCATAAAAGTTGGTTCTTTACCTACATTGCAAAATACAAGGTTAGTTGTTAAAAGGTACTCAAAAAGTGACTCACCACGGGTGTTTATGTCGGAACTACCCCACTGCTCGTGGTGGGCGTTTGCGTCTGTCCCGATTAGCAGATGGCCTTTGCTCGAGTCGGCCACCAGATCCTCTACCGTCTTTTGCCGAGGAAAAGAATTGACAAGCACCATCTGATTTCAAAACAGTTTGCGATACTCTGAAAATGAGTCACTTGTATGCTGCTATGTCTAAATTTATGTATAATGCAAAGCTTGGAATGGGTAAAAGTTCAAACTAATGAGGTCTAGCCAACAATGCCTCTGAATTCTTCGCTACGTACTCGTTAAGTTCCAAAAATGTTGTTCAGATGGTGCTACTCCTGTCAAAGACGGTTTAAACTAAAGAACGGCATATGTGTCGTAACAACATTACAGTAGGAAACTTTTACCACAACAAAAAGTTCAACAGAAATTTCAGTTATGCAGTTTTAAATATTGAGCTTAATATGGATTCTGCATTTCTAGATTTAGGTGTGGTCTTTGACTGTGGTAATATTTTTGTTAATCAAGGCAACTACATTATACCCAAAGCTTATTTAACCTGGCTTTTGTAAAGCGATATGCTAAAGATTTCAATGATCCCTTTACTCGTAAGGTGTTCTATGATTCCTTCGTGAGATCTAAATTGATGTGCGCTTTAGTAGTATGGAATCCAATTTATTTCTCACATTCTTTAAGAATGGAAATAGTACAGAAGTGTTTCATTCGGTTTTCACTACAACCAAAACCACTTTATTTAAGCGCACCTGCCTCGTCACACGCTGACATATGTATGCTTACAAATTTACAAAATTCCCTCGTTGGCAGAAGGACTCTTCATTCACTTGCATATGTTAATTTTTGATATTTTTAATTTTTCCATTAATTCTCTAGATATTCTTCGGTTTATACCCAATAGGATGTTAAGGTTTAATTTACAACTTTACCTAAAAATTATTAAATGTAATTATTATAATTTTAACTTAGATTAACAAAATCTTTAATAGACTTAATCTCGAGTCAGCAGTGCCCAGACCCGAATTTTTTCTAGGATCTCATCCTACTATCCTAAGTTGTTAATTTTAAGAACATTTTGTAATCTAGTCTTTAATATAATATATAAATAATAAATACAAACAGTGCTATGTGGTGAGCTATTTTCGTGAGAAATGAAAGTGGGCAGCTTTGATTCCAATATTTTTCCGCATGCAATATCTTTAGTTTAAACTTTAAACCATCTTTGCTTTCACTGGCTATCGGCTGTAGATCTCCGCACTTTTCAACAGACGGCTTTTACTATTTTTCTTATGGGATGTCTCGTCCTTTCCCGCATAGTTTGCGATGCTCTAGTCTTGTTGCTTCCATCTTATTGGCTTGTGCTTTCAGGGAAAAGTTTTGATAGCCGAGTCCCAAATTCACTTGCAGAGTGTTGTGATTGCAGCAATCGGACTGCTGATCTTCCTTGCACTGTCTCTTTCACGTTTCTAGGCGTATCGAGTTTTTTCTATCTAATGAGTTGTAACCAGGGACGGATCAAGGAACATTTTTCGGCGGGGTCCAGATTTGAAATCTCCAATAGAACATTCACAACAAAAATGGAAAGATAATAATCGGAGGTATGAATAACAAAAACTCACTCATATATGTATAATAGAGCGGGTCAAATTGTATGGATGGATTTTTTTTCATCAGGAGTATAGCCAAAACGTAATTTGCATATGATTCTAAGAAAAATTGTTGAAGACACTATAGCTGTAAGTCCGATTTCGAGTCCCCGACTTTTGAAAAATAGATGTTTGCCATTTGAATTTAGGGTTTGGCCAAAAAATCTTCATAGCTTCTGAAAGAATTATAGGAAAAATATCACATTGGGCTTACTTTAAAGCTATTTTACGTACATATTCATACAGTGCAGAATGTGTATTAATATCAATAGTGTTTTGAATTTTAGTAGAGATATCAGGCTTAAATTATGAGAAATTAGCCTAAAATGAACTTTTAACTACTATATTATCATTTTTAACAAATTTCTTAGGGACATTTATTTTCTTTACAGCTAAGATAAGTTCAGAACATTTCCAACAACTTACACTCAGTTTTTCTTTTTTTCGAATTCGTTTTAGTAGAAAAAAATTTTCAAAAAAAAAACCTAAATGTTTAAGTAATAAGCAAAAAACACAATTTTTATAATTTTAATGTAATTTATTTAAAAAATAATTTGTGTACTTAGAATTGACCATTTTAACTCATTTTTCAAAATAAAAGTAATGTTATGTTATTATTTTTTAAAATCTTTTTTGCTCTCCCTTCGCGGTTGTTTTTCACGACTTTCTGCTGTAACAGCAATAACAACTTCACGTTTTTTTTTATAACACGTTTGGAAACAGATGTTAACAACTGTACATATCTTTATGTTCCTTGTATATGCATTGGAATATTGGGATCATCTAGTGTTGGCTCAACATAATCTAAGAATTGTACCAAGTGATCGTATGGAATATTTCTTGTGAATACCGGTTCAAATATTAAATTATCGTCATTCAGATCAATAATATCAGTATAATCTGAAGCATTAAAATTGATATTATATTTTTTGTAAACTCTGAGTTTAGTTGGATATAGTATTTTTTCTCGATAGTAGGGGAGACCGGGGTAGCTCCGGCACTTTTTTTTGAAGCTCCATATCTCACTAGATATCTAACGAATCGAAACGTATGTATGCTTTGACAAATCCCATGTTATTTAAATATAAAATGTTGGGGAGAAATTTTTTGAAATGGTAGTGGAGACAAAGATTTTTAGAGTTAATTGAAAAAACTCAAATTTGCTGAATGTACCCCATGGCGGGGTAGCTCCGGCATTTGATGGGGCACCTTCGGCGTTCATGTAGCAATGTATTGTTATTAAATAAAAAGTTCTTTTATACATTTTTTTTAGATTATATTTTAATAAATATAGTATATCAGCAAGAACAAAAAACATATTTCATGTAAGTGTAGTGAAAAATAGTGCCCCTTGGGCTTAAAATAAGAAAACATTATTTGATGTTGAAACTACTTAGATCTGTCTCAAAAATATATTTGGTCCGACAACGTGATGTTGAAGCAGGATTCACAGGGCTTGGAAGTTTAAATAAAATTTCACTTTTCAAAACCAATGTAATGTCCTCGTTCTCGGGCTTGACAAATATAAGCTGCGGAATGTCAATCTTCCAAAGAAAACCAACAGTGAATGTACATTCACTAAGGCTCTCAATGATTTCAGCAACATAATACACCTTTTTTTTGCATGTATGAGCAGGTACGGTAAGAACGAAATCTCCTACATTCAGTTCGAAGTCGTTCGTTAACTTATGGTTGGAAAAATTTTCCGCCTCCGGCGTTTCCTCACCGCCAACAAAAGATCCAAGTGATTGATCAGTATCTGCGTATTCAACACTTGTGTTGCTTTCCTCGGAGGAACAAATTTCCTTTCGAACAATAACTTTAGTTTTTTTAGCCTTAGGGCGAGAGTTCTTTTTAACAATTTTAGTTTTTTTGTCGTCCTTAGCATTTCCTTTAGCTGAAAACCTTATATTTCTTTTTGCTGCTTGAGAATTTATTCCAGAAATTTTTTCTTCTATCCTTTTTTTCTCACAAGAATTAGTCAAAATTCGAGAGCGTCCCGATTTTAGAGTCTTTTTAGAAGCGTTCAATCGTGAAATAGGACAAATTTGTTTTGGGGTTTTGGTTCCACTAACACTATCATCTAGTTGAAGTGGGTCTGTCATAGCTACACTATTATTAGAAGATTCGGTCAAACCATTTTCATCCGTTTGAACTTCCGGAGCGAACTCATTTTCGCTAAAATTTTGGGAGTTGAAATGGTGTATTCCAGTTGGCTGGAAACCGCTGAATATATTTTCTGATTTGAATGCTCTTTGGAAAGGTAAATTAGACAGGCGTGTAACTTCGTAGATCGTTATTCTCTTTCCTGGATTGTTTGTCATAAAATCAGTAAAAGATGTTTGAAGACATTTTTTAAACGGTCCGTAAACTGATACGTCAAGTGGCTGCAGACGGTGTGAAGTATGTGGGGGAAACGACAAAAGATGTATTCCATTCTCCCTAGAATAATTAATGCTGTCAATGCTGCAGTGAGATGAGTGGTTGTCGAGAAGTAGAAGAATCGGTCGCTCTTTAGAGCACTTTGTGTTGTTTTGAATATGTTTAAGAACGTGTATGAACAATTTCGATATCATCCACCCACTTTTACTGGCTAATCCCAGGGATCCCGGAACACACCCATTTAAAAATTGAGGATTGTAGCGCACGCGTGGAAAAACGTAAGCTGGTGGAAGTCGATTTCCATTGGCGTTGATTATTCCTACAAGGGTGACCAAACTGCCTCTCTCAGCTGAAACAGCTTGCCCTACTTGTCGTTGCCCCTTTGCTGCAATTATCTAGAACATACTTCAAATTGGTTAACACCTTAAAAATTAAGATTGTTAACTAATTTACAAACCTTTGGCGAATCAATGACAGTTGTAATACCAGTTTCATCCAGATTGTATATATCGTTTGATTGAAATGCATATACTTCATAAAGTTTCTTTAAATTTAAATAAAATTCATCGAGAGCTTCTTTCGAGGAAGCTTTTAATCTTGCTAAACTAGTTCGCTCGGGCTTTCGAAGAGACAGGCTCGGATTCCGTTTCATAAACGCGTATAGCCAGTCTTCCCCAGCTTCTTTCGCAACATTCCATTTTTCAGGAAAATTTTTACCGTTAGCGGTAGCGTATTCGTATGCCAACTTCTGAAAACTTTTATATGATAACCCAAATTGATAATAGCTACACTTTTTAATGTACTCCACTAGCTCGATTTCTTCCTCCATTGTAAAAACCTGTCTCCAAGTAAACTTTGATTGGTAATTAGTCTTGTGCCCGGCTAACAAATTTCGTTGTTTTACTAGAGATTCAATTGTTTGTCCTTTTAAATTGTATTTTTTACCGGCAGACGTTGCCGTTTCTACACCGCTTAAAACATCTGCAACTGCTTTTTTAATCGCGCTTTCATCAATATCCGATTAGGTTTTACGTTTATAATTTCGAACCATTTTTATATTCCTAGATAAATCTATAACTAAAGGAAAAGTTTACTTAACATTATAGGGGGCACATTCGGCAGAAATTAAGGTTCGCCCAATGTGCCCCAAGACTAAACGCTGAATCTACCCCGGACATTTCCTTTCCCCTTTTTTCCATTTTTTTACATTTTGACTATTTGTATATCTCTTAATCACACATTTTCACAAAATATACATTCTTACCTTTGAGTAAATAACAAAGTTTTTTTAATAAATTATAATAACCGAAAAACACATTAAGCACTCGCGAAATGCAAAAACACTTGTAAATTTATCAGTTGTCCAAAGAGATATGTGAAACTTTGAATCGATATTTATTATTAGTGAAGAGTAAATTTTCACCTCTACGGGATGATGCCAGACTGCTCTCTCATACCGAAAACGCTATTGCCGAATGTACCCCAAAGCCAAAGCTACCCCGGTCTCCCCTATAAATTTTTTTTTGATAGCTCTATCACGTATGGCTTTTCTATCATCAAATAACATTGTTAATAAAATGTTTTCTAGATGAGCGTAATATGAATTATTTTGGATTAAACCATCTACTATATTAAGTAAATTACGTGGTAGGTAGCTTGTCCAATGAATAAACTTTGCTAAAAGTACACTGCCGTATACAACAGAATTATAGTATTTTACATTGAAACACATTGGCACATAAATTATAATAATATAAACTGCTAAAGTTTTCAAATTTTCCAATGGTGTATTAGTTGTTGTATATAGACGTAATACCCTGCTTGCTTTGGTTAGCCATCGAGAATGTACAACTGGTTCTGGTTTTATGTTAGCTAAATCAACTGAAACAGCACCATTTGAAATTGCTTTGACCATTTGCTATAAATATTTAACATCTGTAGATAATTCTCGGTCTTTTTATATGATAATATAGTAGTTAAAAGTTCATTTTAGGCTAATTTCTCATAATTTAAGCCTGATATCTCTAATAAAATTCAAAAACACTATAGATATTAATACAGATTCTGAAATATACGTAAAATACCTTTAAAGTAAGCCCAATATGATATTTTTCCTATAATTCTATCAGAAGCTATGAAGATTTTTTGGCCAAATCCTACATTCATATGGCAAAATATTTATTTTGCAAAAGTCTGGGACTTGAAATCGGACTTACAGCTATGGTGTCTTCAACAATTTTTCATAGAATCATCTGTAGATTACGTTTTTGCTATACTCCTGATGGAAAAAATTTGACCCGCTCTAATGTATACATACACAACAGACAGTACAATTATTATATAATTATTTTTTAATTAAACTTACAATTAATTAAAACTTGAACATATAATTCAGCAAATCTATAAGGCTATCTATCAGCTCTATGTATTTATAACAGTAATTGTCTACTTAATATAAAATTGGTTGTGTTGCAGGTTTATATAGCGTACAAACCTACCCACATATGTATGAGAGAATAAAAATAAGAAAGAATTTTATTTATATACCTACGTGTGTAGGATTTTACATATGTACAATGACTTTTGCTGCCCTAAACGGTGATTTTTAAAGTATTGATGAATTCGAAGATTTTTGCAATGTTTTCTGAAGGTGTTTTCAATATTTGTATCATAGGTTCGTTTCCAAAATATTTTCTTTTAATACCTGCTATTGATGGATATATGGTATATACTATGTGATCATATGAAAGTGTTTTTTGGCATCTGGTACATGTTGGTGGGCTTTCGTGACTTAGTATGTGTTTGTGTGTAGCAGTGTGTATGTCCAAGACGAAGCCTAACAAAAGTTTTTATTTTATTTTTGCTTACATTGGAGGGGAAAGCAGACGGGTAAAGTTATCCATGATATTTCTATAGTGTCTATGCTGGTATTGCGACCAGTTGCTCATTTTTGTGTTCCTGTTCAAATGTTTGCTGAAGTTACGAAAGTCAATTTGTTCAACGGTGGGGTCCGTAACTATTGGGGCTTGGCAAGCGAATTTCGCGGCTACATCGGTGTTGTGGCTACTATGTTAAAAAATGAAGACGATAATTTTCGGTGATATAAACTTTAATACGATACGAAACTTCTAGTACATTTATGTCCTAACGTTAAATATTTGCTTGTTTTATAATTGTGTTGCTTGGCACGTCTGCAAATCTAATACAATGTTATCCCTATATTGTGCCTTTTATATCTTCAAATCGTATGATCAAATTCCGTTAGTTAAATACATATATTTGTATGTCAAGTTATACAGAGTAAAGTATATGGTCAAATACAGAGTAAAGTATATGGACAAATACAGAGTAAAGTAAATGGACGAATACAATGCAAACAAAGAATATAAAAATTATGGAATACATGAAATGTCACAGGGTGACCTAACACCCCACACGCCATGGATCGCTCGAAGATTCACCATCAACCATAAGTCTGGCTAGGCGAGAGGCTGGTCTGCGAAGACTTCCGTTAATTGTATTCACTTCCACCACTCGTACCTGGCCGTCTTTGGCTGGGAAAACTTGGATAATGCGGCCTCGTTGCCACAATCTGCGAGGCAACGCCGAGTCGATCAAAATAACCAACTCTCCGACTTGAAGTGGAGGCACTGCTTCCTGCCACTTTATTCGGCAAATCAACTGAGGTAAATACTCTCTGGTGCAACGTTTCCAAAGGCGATCTTTTAAGCTCTGCGCAATTCTCCATTGTTTCTTAAGGGATATCTTCTCATCAACGCGATGAGGCGTTTGAGTCGAATTGACACAACCTATCGTAAAATGATTCGGGGTAAGTAGTTTATCCTCTTCGTGTGATATACGGGGGTCTGTCAGCGGCCGTGAATTGACAATATTTTCTGCTTCTATTAGAACACTTTGCAATGTATGTTCCTTTGGGGCTACTTGCCGGAGGGTTTTATTAAGCAGCGATTTGACAACTCGTATTAAGCGTTCCCAATAGCCACCGGAACTAGGATTTGCAGGGCAGTTAAATATCCACTCGATTTGGTGCTTTGTGGCTTCGTCTCGGATGTGGTCTGTGTCTAATAGCTGTTCAGCGGATGCCAGCTCTCGTTGTGCCCCTATGAAATTGGTGCCGTTGTCGCTTCTCAGCCTTACTGGGGTACCACGTCGATTCACAAAATTACGTAGGCACAAAATGAAAGCGTCGGTGGATAGATTTTCCCCCAGCTCAATGCGGACGGCTCGTATCGTTAGGCATGTAAATATGACGCCCCATCTCTTTTCTCTGCCTCTATCTATTGAGACATCAAACGGCCCAAATAACTCAACGCTAGAGTAAGTAAACGGACGTACAAACGGCGTTACCCGGTCGGGAGGCAGCTGACCCATTAGAGGAGCTTTCGATTTCGCTTTATCGATACAGCATACAAGACAGCTACTTTGAATTCTCTTGTGAAGCGACTTCAGTTTTGGTATCCACAATTTTTGTCTAATAGCATTGATAGCTACTGCCACATTTTGATGATGATTCTTCTCATGATAATGTTGGACGATAAGCTTTGAAACAATATGTTAGTGTGGCAATAAAATAGGACGACGTGCTTGAATTGGTAAACAAGCTGCCTCATCAATGCGACCACTCAGGCGCAAGATGCCACTATGATCCAAGTGCGGTGATATTTTTTGTACAGTGAACTTTGTTTTTTAGGCTTACGTGACGCGGACAGCTCGGCAATTTCATTTCCAAAATGTTCATGTTGTACCGCCTTACATATTGTATATTCGGCCTTTTCGGTTTCTGCTGTTGTAAGCTGTGGTGGTAAACGCACTCTTTCCATACTTGCTCGGAACAGCTTCGTTGCTCTAAGAACCCAAGCTACAGTGCGTTGCAACTTCCAATAAGAGCTAAATCTTTCAAACTGTATAATTTTTCTGGCCGGTTGTATGTGAAATATGCGATTCAGGACCTCTTCCTCAAGTAGTGACGGTGACGGCTTTGTTGTCATGACAGGCCAGTATTGTTCGTCCAGCTTTAGAAAATCAGAACCCTTAGCCCATCTACTATCAAAATTAAATTTCAGTGGACTAGACGGGCGTGTTGCAGCGTCTGCGGGGTTTTGGCATGTTGGCACCCATCGCCATTGATCTTGCGAAGTTGAGCCGAGTATTTCAGCGATTCGATGACCTACAAATTGCTTGTACTTTCGTTCGGCCGAATTCAACCAACGCAACACTGTCTGTGAATCGCTCCAAAAAACTACCCGTTACTACCAACTTGCACAATCTAGTACCTAATACTGCCGCTTGTAACTCTAGTCTCGGGATAGACAAGAGTTTAATAGGCGCCGTACGCGTTTTTCCCATGACAAAACTGATATCAACTACGTCTTTGTGAGCTACTCTTATGTACCCAACTGCGGCAAACGCTACTTGACTCGCATCGACAAATATGTGTAGTTCAATTTTACTGTTATTCGAGATATGTGTAGAGTAGCATCGTAGCAACTTGAACAGGCTTACTTTATTGAACCCTTTCCACCAATGTAACCACTTTTCCACCAATGTAACCACCGCTCGCATCGCTTCATCCCACCCGATATCAAATCTCCACATATCTTGAATGAGGCGTTTAGAAAATATCAAAAAATCAAGCACTTTATTTAAGCGCACCTGCCTCGTCTTACGCTGACAGATGTATGCTTACAAATTTACAAAATTCCCTCGTTGGCAGAAGGACTCTTCATTCACTTGCATATGTTAATTTTTGATATTTTTAATTTTTCCATTAATTCTTTAGATATTCTCGGGTTTATACCCAATAGGATGTTAAGGTTTAATTTACAACTTTATCTAAAAAATATTAAATGCAATTATTATAATTTTAACTTAGATTAACAAAATCTTTAATAGACTTAATCTCGAGTCAGCAATGCCTAGACCCGAATTTTTTCTAGGATCTCATCCTACTATCCTAAGTTATTAGTTTTAAGAACATTTTGTAATCTAGTATTTAATATAATATATAAGTAATAAATACAAACAGTGCTATGTGGTCAGCTATTTTCGTGCTGTATACAACAGAATTATAGTATTTTACATTGAAACACATTGGCACATAAATTATAATAATATAAACTGCTAAAGTTTTAAAATTTTCCAATGGTGTATTAGTTGTTGTATATAGACGTAATACCCTGCTTGCTTTGGTTAGCCATCGAGAATGTACAACTGGTTCTGGTTTTATGTTAGCTAAATCAACTGAAACAGCACCATTTGAAATTGCTTTGACCATTTGCTATAAATATTTAACATCTGTAGATAATTCTCGGTCTTTTTATACTCAGTTGAGCAGAGCTCACAAAGTATATTAAGTTTGATTGGATAACGGTTGGTTGTACATATATAAAGGAATCGATATAGATATAGACTTCCATATATCAAAATAATCAGGATCGAAAAAAAATTTGATTGAGCCATGTCCGTCCGTCCGTCCGTTAACACGATAACTTGAGTAAATTTTGAGGTATCTTGATGAAATTTGCTATGTAGGTTCCTGAGCACTCATCTCAGATCGCTATTTAAAATGAACGATATCGGACTATAACCACGCCCACTTTTTCGATATCGAAAAACCGAAAAAGTGCGATGATTCATTACCAAATACAGATAAAGCGACGAAACTTGGTAAATGATTTGAATTTATGACGCAGAATAGAAAATTAGTAAAATTTTGGACAATGGGCGTGGCACCGCCCACTTTTAAAAGAAGGTAATTTAAAATTTTTGCAAGCTGTAATTTGTCAGTCGTTGACGATATCATGATGAAATTTGGCAGGGACGTTACTCCTATTACTATATGTACGCCTAATAAAAATTAGCAAAATCGGAGAAGGACCACGCCCACTTAAAAAAAAATTTTTTTAAAGTAAAATTTTAACAAAAAAGTTAATATCTTTACAGTATATAAGTAAATTATGTCAACATTCAACACCAGTAATGATATGGTGCAACGAAATACAAAAATAAAATAAAATTTCAAAATGGGCGTTGCTCCGCTTTTTTCCATTTAATTTGTCTAGGATACTTTTAACGCCATAAGTCGAACAAAAATTAACCAATCCTTTTGAAATTTGGTAGAGGCATAGATTTTATGATGTTAACTGTTTTCTGTGAAAACGGGCGAAATCGGTTAATGCCACGCCCAGTTTTTATATACAGTCGTTCGTCTGTCCTTCCGAATGGCCGTTAACAGGATAACTTGAGCAAAAATGGACATATCTTTAATGAACTTAGTTCACGTACTTACTTGAACTCACTTTATATTGGTATGAAAAATGAACGAAATCCGACAATGACCACGCCCACTTTTTCGATATCGAAAATTACGAAAAATGAAAAAAATGCCATAACTCTATACCAAATACGAAAAAAGGGATGAAACATGGTGAGGTAATTGGATTGGTTTATAGACGCGAAATATAACTTTAGAAAAAACTTTATAAAATGGTTGTGACACCTACCATATTAAGTAGAAGAAAATGAAAAAGTTCTGCAGGGCGAAATAAAAAACCCTTAAAATCTTGACAGGTATTACATATACAAATAAATTAGCGTTATGCAACAGATGATGTTCTGGGTCACCCTGGTCCACATTTTGGTCGATATCTGGAAAACGCCTTCACATATACAACTACCACCACTCCCTTTTAAAACTCTCATTAATACCTTTAGTTTGATACCCATATCGTACAAACACATTCTAGAGTCACCCCTGGTCCACCTTTATGGCGATATCTCGAAAAGGCGTCCACCAATAGAACTAAGCCCCACGCCCTTTTAAAATACTCATTAACACCTTTCATTTGATACCCATATCGTACAAACATGTTCTAAAATCACTCCTGGTCCACCTTTATGGCGATATCTCGAAAAGGCGAACACCTATAGAACGAAGGCCCACTCCCTTTTAAAAATACTCATTAACACCTTTCATTTGATACCCATATTGTACAAACAAAGTCTAGAGTCACCCCTGGTCCACCTTTATTGCGATACCTCGAAAAGGCGTCCACCTATAGAACTAAGGCCCACTTCCGTTTAAAATACTCATTAACACCTGTCGTTTGATACCCATATTCCACAAACGAATTCTAGAGTCACCCCTGCTCCACCTTTATGGCGATATCTCGAAACGGCGTCCACCTATGGAACTAAGGATTACTCCCTTTTAAAATACTCATTAACACCTTTCTTTTGATACTCATATTGTACAAACAAATTCTAGGGTCACCCCTGAGCCACCTTTATGGCGATATCTCGAAAATGCGACCACCTATACAACAACCAATACTCCCTTTTAAAACCCTCATTAATACCTTTAATTTGATACCCATATCATACAAACACATTCTAGAGTCACCCCTGGTCCACCTTTATGGCGATATTTCAAAACGGTGTCCACCTATAGAACTAAGGCCCACTCTATTTTAAAATACTCATTAACACCTTTCGTTTGATGCCCATATTGTACAAACAAACTCTAGGGTCACCCCTGGTCCACCTTTATGGCGATGTCTCGAAACGGCGTCCACCTATGAAACTAAGGATTACTCCCTTTTAAAATACTCATTAACACCTTTCTTTTGATTCCCATATTGTACAAACAAATTCTAGGGTCACCCCTGGTCCACCTTTATGCCGATATCTCGAAACGGCGTCCACCTATGGAACTAAGGATTACTCGCTTTTAAAATACTCATTAACACCTTTCATTTGATACCCATATCGTACAAACGCATTCTAGAGTCACCCCTGGTCCACCTTTATGGCGATATCTCGAAAAGGCGACCACCTATACAACAACCAACACTCCCTTTTAAAACCCTCATTAATACCTTTAATTTGATACCCGTATCGTACAAACACATTCTAGAGTCACCCCTGGTCCACCTTTATGGCGATATTTCGAAACGGCGTCCACCTATAGAACTACGGCCCACTCCATTTTAAAATACTCATTAACACCTTTCGTTTGATGCCCATATTGTACAAACAAACTCTAGGGTCACCCCTGGTCCACCTTTATGGCGATGTCTCGAAACGGCGTCCACCTATGAAACTAAGGATTACTCCCTTTTAAAATACTCATTAACACCTTTCTTTTGATTCCCATATTGTACAAACAAATTCTAGGGTCACCCCTGGTCCACCTTTATGGCGATATCTCGAAACGGCGTCCACCTATGGAACTAAGGATTACTCCCGTTTAAAATACTCATTAACACCTTTCATTTGATACCCATATCGTACAAACGCCTTCTAGAGTCAACCCTGATCCACCTTTATGGCTATATCCCTAAATGGCGTCCACCTATAGAACTATGGCCCACTCCCTCATAAAATACTCTTTAATGACTTTCATTTGATACACATGTCATACAAACACATTCCAGGGTTTCCCTCGGTTAATTTTCCTACATGGTTATTTTCCCTTATGTTGTCACCATAGCTCTCAACTGAGTATGTAATGTTCGGTTACACCCGAACTTAACCTTCTTTACTTGTTATATGATAATATAGTAGTTAAAAGTTCATTTTAGGCTAATTTCTCATAATTTAAGCCTGATATCTCTACTAAAATTCAAAAACACTAAAGATATTAATACAGATTCTGAAATATACGTAAAATACCTTTAAAGTAAGCCCAATATGATATTTTTCCTATAAGTCTATCAGAAGCTATGAAGATTTTTTGGCCAAATCCTACATTCATATAGCAAATTATTTATTTTCAAAAGTCTGGGACTCGAAATCGGACTTACAGCTATGGTGTCTTCAACAATTTTTCATAGAATCATCTGTAGATTACGTTTTTGCTATACTCCTGATGGAAAAAATTTGACCCGCTCTAATGTATACATACACAATAGACAGTACAATTATTATATAATTATTTTTTAATTAAACTTACAATTAATTAAAAGTTTAACGTATAATTCAGCAAATCTATTAGGCTATCTAACAGCTCTATGTATTTATAACAGTAATTGTCTACTTAAGATAAAATTGGTTGTGCTGCAGGTTTATATAGCGTACAAACCTACATACATATGTATGAGAGAATAAAAATAAGAAAGAATTTTATTTATATAACTGCGTGTGTAGGATTTTACATATGTACAATGACTTTTGCTGCCCTAAACGGTGATTTTTAAAGTATTGATGAATTAGAAGATTTTTGCAATGTTGTCTTCTGAAGGTGTTTTCAATATTTGTATCATAGGTTCGTTTCCAAAATATTTTCTTTTAATACCTGCTATTGGTGGATATCTGGTATATACTATGTCATATCATATGAAAGTGTCAAAATTGTAGCAAAATTCGCATTAATGGCTGTGCCTGTTCGGGACCCTTCAGTAACAATGAGTTTAGAGATGTACTATTTGCAGTAGCTGCTGCGTCGAAAACGATACGAAGTTTGCTTGGCTTATGTGGGTTGCAAACAGCAAAATGGGGCAAGTACCAATTTTGAGCATACGACTCGGTGACTTCTTCTTGCGTTATTTTTCTTGCATACACCTTTTCCACGAACTTAGCCATTTCCTCTTTGTAGCGTTCGGCGAACTCCTCGTCTTTATGCATACGCTTCTCAAGTGATAACAAACGTCGTTCTGCTATTTCTCTGCTGCTTGGAAGTTGCGGCGGAAACTTTTTCGAAAGCATTCCGATTTCATAATGTTAATGGGGTCGGAGTATTGTTGTTGTTTCTAGTATATGACGTGCTTGTTTATCTTCGTCCGACTCCAATTTGTCCGACGTTGGATTTACGCCGAAGCTATCAGCCTAAATAATCTGAAACCATTTTATGTAAATTTTGTTCTTTTATGACCGTAACGCGAGGACTTGACCTTGTTGACAAATGATGTTTTGGCGACAATAGGGCTGTCGTTATCGGCTTCTATCCAAGTTGTAGTGATAACTAGATACGCTTGATTTAAACCAATTAGCAGACTAGGTTTCGTGCTATTTTTATTTTGTAAGGGTATATGCCCGAAGTGTTCGAACTTTTCTTTCGTGAATGAATGTTCTGGCAGATTCAGGTGATTCACGCTGCACACATCCTTAAGCGTGAACTTCTTTTCGTCAAAACGGCTTCCACTTTCTACGTTAACTTTAAACGATTGTGCTGTCACCACCCGGTCATCATCCTCCTCCAAAATAGTAATGCAGAGCCTTCAAAAACATTGCTAGGATTTCGTATTTACCATTTGGCCCGTAAATGTCGATAGGTAGCATCTTAAACAGTTGCATAGGCGATTCATTGGCGAGGCGGCAGTTTAACATCGGTTGCACACTTCTATCACGCTGACCAGTTTGGTATGGCATTGTCGATAAAATCTTGTCGTTGTGTAAAAGCGAATTGTGGTAACGCTGACACCCGTCTATGTCACACATCTTCTTTGATCGGAATTTACCTGTAATGTGACCTTTTTTCAGGCAAGAAAAATATAACTTATTATTTTTTACATAGTCGCACCTGGTTTGTAAATCATCGGATTGGAATGAATCGCACTTGGTGACCATATGATCACCGCTGCAACGAAGGCACGTTGGAGTTTCTATCGATATTTTTCTTGTATGTGCATTATACATCGGGGATTGGAAGATGTGGCATTACTTCTGACGCTCTGTGAGCTTGTCGGCATCAAACACACAATTCTGGCCAACTCGCTCAGCCATTTACTGAAATCTTCTATTGTGGCGAACAGTGAGATGGTTACTGAATGTTTTGCCCACTCAAACTCCTTGTTTTGTGGTAGTTTGCTTACTGCTTGTTCTACCAAAGACACGTTTGCTAGCTGTTGGTGGCAATTTGCAGATTTCAGAAATGCGACTACGTTGCGCACTCTGGAAGAAAACGGCACCACTTGCTCAAGTTTTTGATGTGGAATTGGCGCGAGCTGCTGTAGTTTTTGAAGCTGATGTTTGACCAGAATATCTGACCGACCAAATTTAAACTCTAACTCTCTTAGAACATTGGGCATATCGGTTGGGTATATCAGCATAGCAGCCACTGCTTCCTTTGCGGGCCCTACAAGACACTTTTGCTGCCGCATTAAGTTTTGGCGATGGCTGTATCCAAATGCCTCCGTGGTATCGTTAAGATTGGCAAAAAGCAGCGGCCATTCTTCCGCATTACCGGAAAAGGTTGGCAAGTGGTAGAGTTTTATTGTAGAATCGGTCGACGGCGTTGTGACTAAGCTTGATTCACGTTGTATTGGCTGTGTTGCTACGCTTTGCTCACCCATATTCTGCGTACGAATATTCTCGCGCAATCTTACAATGTCCCTTTGACTTTCGACAGTGCTGTTCCTCAATTGCTCAACTGATGCTCTCAAGGCGTTTAACGTAGCGATTATAGATTGAATTTAACCATCTCTGGCAGCACCCACTTGACTTGACTCTTCCATTTCCGTACTTTCAAAAGATGATTCGTTTTCAGTATTGTTCAATATTTCAGGCGCACGGCTTCGCAAAAAATATTTGTCGGACTGCGACATGCCCTTAATAATTTTAAATCATGCACATACGATCAGACAATCGTGTTCGCATTGGTTGTACATATATAAAGGAATCGAGATAGATATAGACTTCCATATATCAAAATAATCAGGATCGAATAAAAATTTGATTGAGCCATGTCCGTCCGTCCGTCCGTTAAAACGATAACTTGAGTAAATTTTGAGGTATCTTGATGAAATTTGGTATGTAGGTTCCTGAGCACTCATCTCAGATCGCTATTTAAAATGAACGATATCGGACTATAACCAAGCCCACTTTTTCGATATCGAAAATTTCGAAAAACCGAAAAAGTGCGATAATTCATTATCAAAGACAGATAAAGCGACATAACTTGGTAGATGAGTTGAATTTATGACGCAGAATAGAAAATTAGTAAAATTTTGGACAATGGGCGTAGCACCGCCCACTTTTAAAAGAAGGTAATTTAAAATTTTGCAAGCTGTAATTTGTCAGTCGTTGAAGATATCATGATGAAATTTGGCAGGGACGTTACTCCTATTACTATATGTACGCCTAATAAAAATTAGCAAAATCGGAGAAGGACCACGCCCACTTTTAAAAAAATTTTTTTTTTAAGTAAAATTTTAACAAAAAATTTAATATCTTTACAGTATATAAGTAAATTATGTCAACATTCAACTCCAGTAATGATATGGTGCAACAAAATACAAAAATAAAAGAAAATTTCAAAATGGGCGTGGCTCCGCCCTTTTTCATTTAATTCGTCTAGGATACTTTTAATGCCACAAGTCGAACAAAAATTTACCAATCCTTTTGAAATTTGGTATGTGGATAGATTCTACGACGATAACTGTTTTCTGTGAAAACCGGCTAAATCGGTTGATGCCACGCCCAGTTTTTATACACAGTCGTTCGTATGTCCTTCCGCATGGCCGTTAACACGATAACTTGAGCAAAAATCGACATATCTTTAATGAACTTAGTTCACGTACTTACTTGAACTCACTTTATCTTGGTATGAAAAATGAATGAAATCCGACAATGACCACGCCCACTTTTTCGATATCGAAAATTACGAAAAATGAAAAAATGCCATAATTCTATACCAAATACGAAAAAAGGGATGAAACATGGTGAGGTAATTGGATTGGTTTATTGACGCGAAATATAACTTTAGAAAAAACTTTATAAAATTGTTGCGACACCTACCATATTAAGTAGAAGAAAATGAAAAAGTTCTGCAGGGCGAAATAAAAAACCCTTAAAATCTTGGCAGGTATTACATATATAAATAAATTAGCGGTATCCAACAGATGATGTTCCGGGTCACCCTGGTCCACATTTTGGTCGATATCAGGAAAACGCCTTCACATATACAACTACCATCACTCCCTTATAAAACTCTCATTAATACCTTTGATTTGATACCCATATCGTACAAACACATTCTAGAGTCACCCCTGGTCCACCTTTATGGCGATATTTCGAAACGGCATCCACCTATAGAACTAAGGCCCACTCCCTTTTAAAATACTCATTAACACCTTTCGTTTGATGCCCATATTGTACAAACAAATTCTAGGGTCACCCCTGGTCCACCTTTATGGCGATATCTCGAAACGGCGTCCTCCTATAGAACTAAGGCCCACTCCCTTTTAAAATACTCATTAACACCTTTCGTTTGATGCCCATATTGTACAAACAAATTCTAGGGTCACCCCTGGTCCACCTTTATGGCGATATCTCGAAACGGCGTCCACCTATGGAACTAAGGATTACTCCCTTTTAAAATACTCATTAATACCTTTCTTTTGATACCCATATTGTACAAACAAATTCTAGGGTCACCCCTGGTCCACCTTTATGGCGATATCTCGAAACTGCGTCCACCTATGGAACTAAGGATTACTCCCTTTTAAAATACTCATTAGCACCTTTCATTTGATACCCATATCGTACAAACGCATTCTAGAGTCACCCCTGGTCCACCTTTATGGCGATATCTCGAAAAGGCGACCACCTATACAACTACCACCACTCCCTTTTAAAACCCTCATTAATACCTTTAATTTGATACCCATATCGTACAAACAAATTCTAGGGTCACACCTGGTCCACCTTTATGGCTATATCTCGAAACGGCGTCCACCTGTGGAACTAAGCATCACTCCCTTTGAAAATACTCATTAGTACCTTTCTTTTGATACCCATATTGTACAAACAAATTCTAGGGTCACCCCTAGTCCACCTTTATGGCGATATCTCGAAACGGTGTCCACCTATGGAACTAAGGATTACTCCCTTTTAAAATACTCATTAGCACCTTTCCTTTGATACCCATATCGTACAAACGCATTCTAGAGTCACTCCTGGTCCACCTTTATGGCGATATCTCGAAAAGGCGACCACCTATACAACTACCACCACTCCCTTTTAAAATCCTCATTAATACCTTTAATTTGATACCCATATCGTACAAACAAATTCTAGGGTCACACCTGGTCCACCTTTATGGCGATATCTCGAAACGGCGTCCACCTGTGGAACTAAGCATCACTACCTTTTAAAATACTCATTAACACCTTTCTTTTGATACCCATATTGTACAAACAAATTCTAGGGTCAACCCTGGTCCACCTTTATGGCGATATCTCGAAACGGCGTCCAGCTATAGAACTAAGGATTACTCCCTTTTAAAATACTCATTAACATCTTTCGTTTGATAGCCATATTGTACAAACGCATTCTAGCGTCACACCTGGTCCACCTTTATGGCGATATCTCGAAACGGTGTCCACCTGTGGAACTAAGCATCACTCCCTTTTAAAATACTCATTAGCACCTTTCTTTTGATACCCATATTGTACAAACAAATTCTAGGGTCACCCCTGGTCCACCTTTGTGGCGATATCTCGAAACGGCGTCCACCTATGGAACTAAGTATTACTTCCTTTTAAAATACTCATTCACACCTTTCTGTTGATACCCATATTGTACAAACAAATTCTAGGGTCACCCCTGGTCCACCTTTATGGCGATATCTCGAAACGGCGTCCACCTATGGAACTAAGGATTACTCCCTTTTAAAATAATCATTAACACCTTTCATTTGATACCCATATCGTACAAACGCATTCTAGAGTCAACCCTGATCCACCTTTATGGCTATATCCCTAAATGGCGTCCACCTATAGAACTATGGCCCACTCCCTCATAAAATACTTTAACACCTTTCCTTTGATACCCATATCGTACAAACGCATTCTAGAGTCACCCCTGGTCCACCTTTATGGCGATATCTCGAAAAGGCGACCACCTATACAACTACCACCACTCCCTTTTAAAACCCTCATTAATACCTTTAATTTGATACCCATATCGTACAAACAAATTCTAGGGTCACACCTGGTCCACCTTTATGGCGATATCTCGAAACGGCGTCCACCTGTGGAACTAAGCATCACTCCCTTTTAAAATACTCATTAGCACCTTTCTTTTGATACCCATATTGTACAAACAAATTCTAGGGTCACCCCTAGTCCACCTTTATGGCGATATCTCGAAACGGCGTCCACCTATGGAGCTAAGGATTACTCCCTTTTAAAATACTCATTAACACCTTTCCTTTGATACCCATATCGTACAAACGCATTCTAGAGTCACCCCTGGTCCACCTTTATGGCGATATCTCGAAAAGGCGACCACCTATAGAACTACCACCACTCCCTTTTAAAATCCTCATTAATACCTTTAATTTGATACCCATATCGTACAAACAAATTCTAGGATCACACCTGGTCCACCTTTATGGCGATATCTCGAAACGGTGTCCACCTGTGGAACTAAGCATCACTCCCTTTTAAAATACTCATTAGCACCTTTCTTTTGATACCCATATTGTACAAACAAATTCTAGGGTCACCCTTGGTCCACCTTTGTGGCGATATCTCGAAACTGCGTCCACCTATGGAACTAAGGATTACTCCCTTTTAAAATACTCATTAGCACCTTTCATTTGATACCCATATCGTACAAACGCATTCTAGAGTCACCCCTGGTCCACCTTTATGGCGATATCTCGAAAAGGCGACCACCTATACAACTACCACCACTCCCTTTTAAAACCCTCATTAATACCTTTAATTTGATACCCATATCGTACAAACAAATTCTAGGGTCACACCTGGTCCACCTTAATGGCGATATCTCGAAACGGCGTCCACCTGTGGAACTAAGCATCACTCCCTTTTAAAATACTCATTATCACCTTTCTTTTGATACCCATATTGTACAAACAAATTCTAGGGTCACCCCTAGTCCACCTTTATGGCGATATCTCGAAACGGCGTCCACCTATGGAACTAAGGATTACTCCCTTTTAAAATACTCATTAACACCTTTCCTTTGATACCCATATTGTACAAACAAATTCTAGGGTCACCCCTGGTCCACCTTTATGGCGATATCTCCAAACGGCGTCCACCTATGGAACTAAGGATTACTCCCTTTTAAAATAATCATTAACACCTTTCATTTGATACCCATATCGTACAAACGCATTCTAGAGTCAACCCTGGTCCACCTTTATGGCGATATCCCTAAATGGCGTCCACCTATAGAACTATGGCCCACTCCTTCATAAAATACTCTTTAATGCCTTTCATTTGATACACATGTCATACAAACACATTCCAGGGTTTCCCTCGGTTCATTTTCCTACATGGTTATTTTCCCTTATGTTGTCACCATAGCTCTCAACTGAGTATGTAATGTTCGGTTACACCCGAACTTAACCTTCCTTACTTGTTTTTGTTTATTGTTTGCCACGCGGATGTTGAGGGATTTGCCACCGCTTTTGCAAACGACAGGCTATCTGTACATATTAATATTTTATTTTTTGTTTTCAAGGCAATGAAAGCGGCACTGTAAATGGCTAAAACTTCGGCAGTAAATATTGTAGAATAACCTACCAGACGTTTATTGAGTAAGGTATTTTCTTGTTCGCTCACCACGGCATATGCTATGTTATAATTTCCCATCTTGGAACCATCTGTGTACATCAACTGCCAATTATTTTGTTTCGCAGTGAACAATTTTTCGAGAAATTGTTGTTTGTATATAATATCTGATGTAGTGTCTTTTTTGTAACGAGAGAGTTCCGTATCCATGATCTCGGGTTGATTTTCCATGGAGGGTATCGTGTGATGTAATTTCTTGCTTCCTTAATATTAAGTTGTTTAGCATATTGTAGGGATCGGTGGATGGCTGATGGTATCCTGGGTGTTTTGTAACTTTTCATAGTAGTTTAATGTGCCCATGGATAACTGAGTTGTTGAGAAACAGTAACTTTGTGCATAGTTTACGTTCCGATTCGGGTGCTCTATCTTTAATACTGGGAAACACACCTTCAGCAAGGATGTTTGATACTGGAGTGGCACTTATGGCATAAGTACTTGCTCTTGCGGCAGCGTGATATTGTGCGAATTATGTTTAATACCGATTTCGCACTATGGCCATAGAGCCATAAGCCGTAATCAGTTTTACTTAAAATTATGGTTTTATTTAAGTATATAAGTGTGTTGATATGAACATGACTTTTTCGTGCAATGTATTGTATGAAATTTAGCTTTTTACTTAATGATTTTTTCAACAAATTAATATGTTCAACCCAATAATATCTGTTTGAGAATGTTATACCTAGATTCTCTTTCATTTCATCATTTTTTACATTTTCAATACAATGGCTACTAACAGTAATTATAGATTCCGATGCTTTGCATTTTTGTTTACGACATATAAGTAATTTCTACGTTTTTTGAAGCGATAATCTTGCACCAGAGCTGTCGGTTGATGCCACGCCCAGTTTTTATACACAGTCGTTCGTATGTCCTTCCGCATGGCCGTTAACACGATAACTTGAGCACAAATCGACATATCTTTAATGAACTTAGTTCACGTACTTACTTGAACTCACTTTATCTTGGTATGAAAAATGAATGAAATCCGACAATGACCACGCCCATTTTTTCGATATCGAAAATTACGAAAAATGAAAAAATGCCATAATTCTATACCAAATACGAAAAAAGGGATGAAACATGGTGAGGTAATTGGATTGGTTTATTGACGCGAAATATAACTTTAGAAAAAACTTTATAAAATTGTTGCGACACCTACCATATTAAGTAGAAGAAAATGAAAAAGTTCTGCAGGGCGAAATAAAAAACCTTTAAAATCTTGGCAGGTATTACATATATAAATAAATTAGCGGTATCCAACAGATGATGTTCCGGGTCACCCTGGTCCACATTTTGGTCGATATCAGGAAAACGCCTTCACATATACAACTACCACCACTCCCTTTTAAAACTCTCATTAATACCTTTGATTCTGATACCCATATCGTACAAACACATTCTAATAGAGTCACCCCTGGTCCACCTTTATGGCGATATTTCGAAACGGCGTCCACCTATAGAACTAAGGCCCACTCCCTTTTAAAATACTCATTAACACCTTTTGTTTGATGCCCATATTGTACAAACAAATTCTAGGGTCACCCCTGGTCCACCTTTATGGCGATATCTCGAAACGGCGTCCTCCTATAGAACTAAGGCCCACTCCCTTTTAAAATACTCATTAACACCTTTCGTTTGATGCCCATATTGTACAAACAAATTCTAGGGTCACCCCTGGTCCACCTTAATGGCGATATCTCGAAACGGCGTCCACCTATGGAACTAAGGATTACTCCCTTTTAAAATACTCATTAATACCTTTCTTTTGATACCCATATTGTACAAACAAATTCTAGGGTCACCCCTGGTCCACCTTTATGGCGATATCTCGAAACTGCGTCCACCTATGGAACTAAGGATTACTCCCTTTTAAAATACTCATTAGCACCTTTCCTTTGATACCCATATCGTACAAACGCATTCTAGAGTCACCCCTGGTCCACCTTTATGGCGATATCTCGAAAAGGCGACCACCTATACAACTACCACCACTCCCTTTTAAAACCCTCATTAATACCTTTAATTTGATACCCATATCGTACAAACAAATTCTAGGGTCACACCTGGTCCACCTTTATGGCTATATCTCGAAACGGCGTCCACCTGTGGAACTAAGCATCACTCCCTTTTAAAATACTCATTAGCACCTTTCTTTTGATACCCATATTGTACAAACAAATTCTAGGGTCACCCCTAGTCCACCTTTATGGCGATATCTCGAAACGGCGTCCACCTATGGAACTAAGGATTACTCCCTTTTAAAATACTCATTAGCACCTTTCCTTTGATACCCATATCGTACAAACGCATTCTAGAGTCACCCCTGGTCCACCTTTATGGCGATATCTCGAAAAGGCGACCACCTATACAACTACCACCACTCCCTTTTAAAATCCTCATTAATACCTTTAATTTGATACCCATATCGTACAAACAAATTCTAGGGTCACACCTGGTCCACCTTTATGGCGATATCTCGAAACGGCGTCCACCTGTGGAACTAAGCATCACTACCTTTTAAAATACCCATTAACACCTTTCTTTTGATACCCATATTGTACAAACAAATTCTAGGGTCAACCCTGGTCCACCTTTATGGCGATATCTCGAAACGGCGTCCAGCTATAGAACTAAGGATTACTCCCTTTTAAAATACTCATTAACATCTTTCGTTTGATAGCCATATTGTACAAACGCATTCTAGCTGCACACCTGGTCCACCTTTATGGCGATATCTCGAAACGGTGTCCACCTGTGGAACTAAGCATCACTCACTTTTAAAATACTCATTAGCACCTTTCTTTTGATACCCATATTGTACAAACAAATTCTAGGGTCACCCCTGGTCCACCTTTGTGGCGATATCTCGAAACGGCGTCCACCTATGGAACTAAGGATTACTTCCTTTTAAAATACTCATTCACACCTTTCTGTTGATACCCATATTGTACAAACAAATTCCCGGGTCACCCCTGGTCCACCTTTATGGCGATATCTCGAAACGGCGTCCACCTATGGAACTAAGGATTACTCCCTTTTAAAATAATCATTAACACCTTTCATTTGATACCCATATCGTACAAACGCATTCTAGAGTCAACCCTGATCCACCTTTATGGCTATATCCCTAAATGGCGTCCACCTATAGAACTATGGCCCACTCCCTCATAAAATACTTTAACACCTTTCCTTTGATACCCATATCGTACAAACGCATTCTAGAGTCACCCCTGGTCCACCTTTATGGCGATATCTCGAAAAGGCGACCACCTATACAACTACCACCACTCCCTTTTAAAACCCTCATTAATACCTTTAATTTGATACCCATATCGTACAAACAAATTCTAGGGTCACACCTGGTCCACCTTTATGGCAATATCTCGAAACGGCGTCCACCTGTGGAACTAAGCATCACTCCCTTTTAAAATACTCATTAGCACCTTTCTTTTGATACCCATATTGTACAAACAAATTCTAGGGTCACCCCTAGTCCACCTTTATGGCGATATCTCGAAACGGCGTCCACCTATGGAACTAAGGATTACTCCCTTTTAAAATACTCATTAACAACTTTCCTTTGATACCCATATCGTACAAACGCATTCTAGGGTCACCCCTGGTCCACCTTTATGGCGATATCTCGAAAAGGCGACCACCTATACAACTACCACCACTCCCTTTTAAAATCCTCATTAATACCTTTAATTTGATACCCATATCGTACAAACAAATTCTAGGGTCACACCTGGTCCACCTTTATGGCGATATCTCGAAACTGCGTCCACCTATGGAACTAAGGATTACTCCCTTTTAAAATACTCATTAGCACCTTTCATTTGATACCCATATCGTACAAACGCATTCTAGAGTCACCCCTGGTCCACCTTTATGGCGATATCTCGAAAAGGCGACCACCTATACAACTACCACCACTACCTTTTAAAACCCTCATTAATACCTTTAATTTGATACCCATATCGTACAAACAAATTCTAGGGTCACACCTGGTCCACCTTTATGGCGATATCTCGAAACGGGGTCCACCTGTGGAACTAAGCATCACTCCCTTTTAAAATACTCATTAGCACCTTTCTTTTGATACCCATATTGTACAAACAAATTCTAGGGTCACCCCTAGTCCACCTTTATGGCGATATCTCGAAACGGCGTCCACCTATGGAACTAAGGATTACTCCCTTTTAAAATACTCATTAAGACCTTTCCTTTGATACCCATATCGTACAAACGCATTCTAGAGTCACCCCTGGTCCACCTTTATGGCGATATCTCGAAAAGGCGACCACCTATACAACTACCACCACTCCCTTTTAAAATCCTCATTAATACCTTTAATTTGATACCCATATTGTACAAACAAATTCTAGGGTCACCCCTGGTCCACCTTTGTGGCGATATCTCGAAACGGCGTCCACCTATGGAACTAAGGATTACTTCCTTTTAAAATACTCATTCACACCTTTCTTTTGATACCCATATTGTACAAACAAATTCTAGGGTCACCCCTGGTCCACCTTTATGGCGATATCTCCAAACGGCGTCCACCTGTGGAACTAAGCATCACTCCCTTTTAAAATACTCATTAGCACCTTTCTTTTGATACCCATATTGTACAAACAAATTCTAGGGTCACCCCTAGTCCACCTTTATGGCGATATCTCGAAACGGCGTCCACCTATGGAACTAAGGATTACTCCCTTTTAAAATACTCATTAACAACTTTCCTTTGATACCCATATCGTACAAACGCATTCTAGGGTCACCCCTGGTCCACCTTTATGGCGATATCTCGAAAAGGCGACCACCTATACAACTACCACCACTCCCTTTTAAAATCCTCATTAATACCTTTAATTTGATACCCATATCGTACAAACAAATTCTAGGGTCACACCTGGTCCACCTTTATGGCGATATCTCGAAACGGTGTCCACCTGTGGAACTAAGCATCACTCCCTTTTAAAATACTCATTAGCACCTTTCTTTTGATACCCATATTGTACAAACAAATTCTAGGGTCACCCCTAGTCCACCTTTATGGCGATATCTCGAAACGGCGTCCACCTATGGAACTAAGGATTACTCCCTTTTAAAATACTCATTAACAACTTTCCTTTGATACCCATATCGTACAAACGCATTCTAGGGTCACCCCTGGTCCACCTTTATGGCGATATCTCGAAAAGGCGACCACCTATACAACTACCACCACTCCCTTTTAAAATCCTCATTAATACCTTTAATTTGATACCCATATCGTACAAACAAATTCTAGGGTCACACCTGGTCCACCTTTATGGCGATATCTCGAAACTGCGTCCACCTATGGAACTAAGGATTACTCCCTTTTAAAATACTCATTAGCACCTTTCATTTGATACCCATATCGTACAAACGCATTCTAGAGTCACCCCTGGTCCACCTTTATGGCGATATCTCGAAAAGGCGACCACCTATACAACTACCACCACTACCTTTTAAAACCCTCATTAATACCTTTAATTTGATACCCATATCGTACAAACAAATTCTAGGGTCACACCTGGTCCACCTTTATGGCGATATCTCGAAACGGCGTCCACCTGTGGAACTAAGCATCACTCCCTTTTAAAATACTCATTAGCACCTTTCTTTTGATACCCATATTGTACAAACAAATTCTAGGGTCACCCCTAGTCCACCTTTATGGCGATATCTCGAAACGGCGTCCACCTATGGAACTAAGGATTACTCCCTTTTAAAATACTCATTAACACCTTTCCTTTGATACCCATATCGTACAAACGCATTCTAGAGTCACCCCTGGTCCACCTTTATGGCGATATCTCGAAAAGGCGACCACCTATACAACTACCACCACTCCCTTTTAAAATCCTCATTAATACCTTTAATTTGATACCCATATTGTACAAACAAATTCTAGGGTCACCCCTGGTCCACCTTTGTGGCGATATCTCGAAACGGCGTCCACCTATGGAACTAAGGATTACTTCCTTTTAAAATACTCATTCACACCTTTCTTTTGATACCCATATTGTACAAACAAATTCTAGGGTCACCCCTGGTCCACCTTTATGGCGATATCTCCAAACGGCGTCCACCTATGGAACTAAGGATTACTCCCTTTTAAAATAATCATTAACACCTTTCATTTGATACCCATATCGTACAAACGCATTCTAGAGTCAACCCTGGTCCACCTTTATGGCGATATCCCTAAATGGCGTCCACCTATAGAACTATGGCCCACTCCTTCATAAAATACTCTTTAATGCCTTTCATTTGATACACATGTCATACAAACACATTCCAGGGTTTCCCTCGGTTCATTTTCCTACATGGTTATTTTCCCTTATGTTGTCACCATAGCTCTCAACTGAGTATGTAATGTTCGGTTACACCCGAACTTAACCTTCCTTACTTGTTTTTGTTTATTGTTTGCCACGCGGATGTTGAGGGATTTGCCACCGCTTTTGCAAACGACAGGCTATCTGTACATATTAATATTTTATTTTTTGTTTTCAAGGCAATGAAAGCGGCACTGTAAATGGCTAAAACTTCGGCAGTAAATATTGTAGAATAACCTACCAGACGTTTATTGAGTAAGGTATTTTCTTGTTCGCTCACCACGGCATATGCTATGTTATAATTTCCCATCTTGGAACCATCTGTGTACATCAACTGCCAATTATTTTGTTTCGCAGTGAACAATTTTTCGAGAAATTGTTGTTTGTATATAATATCTGATGTAGTGTCTTTTTTGTAACGAGAGAGTTCCGTATCCATGATCTCGGGTTGATTTTCCATGGAGGGTATCGTGTGATGTAATTTCTTGCTTCCTTAATATTAAGTTGTTTAGCATATTGTAGGGATCGGTGGATGGCTGATGGTATCCTGGGTGTTTTGTAACTTTTCATAGTAGTTTAATGTGCCCATGGATAACTGAGTTGTTGAGAAACAGTAACTTTGTGCATAGTTTACGTTCCGATTCGGGTGCTCTATCTTTAATACTGGGAAACACACCTTCAGCAAGGATGTTTGATACTGGAGTGGCACTTATGGCATAAGTACTTGCTCTTGCGGCAGCGTGATATTGTGCGAATTATGTTTAATACCGATTTCGCACTATGGCCATAGAGCCATAAGCCGTAATCAGTTTTACTTAAAATTATGGTTTTATTTAAGTATATAAGTGTGTTGATATGAACATGACTTTTTCGTGCAATGTATTGTATGAAATTTAGCTTTTTACTTAATGATTTTTTCAACAAATTAATATGTTCAACCCAATAATATCTGTTTGAGAATGTTATACCTAGATTCTCTTTCATTTCATCATTTTTTACATTTTCAATACAATGGCTACTACCAGTAATTATAGATTCCGATGCTTTGCATTTTTGTTTACGACATATAAGTAATTTCTACGTTTTTTGAAGCGATAATCTTGCACCAGAGCTGTCGGTCCGTGCAAGTTTATCGTTTAACGCATTTTTTAAAGCGGTGTCGTTTTCCAAATTGGAATGTCTTTTACTAATAATATAAACGTCATCTGCGTACAGGCAATGTTCTATGTGCTTATGTTTTAATATTATCTTACTTATTTCATTAAAAGCGATTTGTAAGAGGACTACCGAAAGTGGTGACTCTTGGGGGATGCCATTGTGCAGGGAATAAACGTTTGAGTAAATATTATCGATTTTTACTCTAAACTTTCTATTTGATAGAAATGATTTTATATATTTAAAGATTTTAGGGCCTACGCCCCATTCCTTTAGGCAGTTCAGAATAATATGTGGACCTATACGGTCAAAGGCCTTCTCAAAATCTATGGAGAGAATCGAGATGTGGTTTCGTGAAGGGATAGCTTTAGAAGCAATAAAATCTATGTGTAGGAGTGCGTCTGTGCATCTCCTACCGCGTTTGAGTCCTACTTGGTTTGGTAGAATGAGGTGTTCTGATTCGCAGAACCAAGCTAAGCGTGTGGCAATAATTTTCTCCATAAATTTGGATAGGCATGATATTAGAGAAATTGGGCGATACGATTTTATGTCTTGGATATTACAGTTATTTTTTGGAGTAGGGATGACCGTGGCAGTTTTTCAAGATTGAGGAATTATTCCCGATTCAAACACAGTATTGTATAATGAAAGTATGCGGAGTCTTCCGGTGGGGGATAGAGCTTTTAACATTTTGTATGATATTCTATCTGAACCTGGAGTTTTTCCTTTGACTTTATTTAAGCTTGAGATTAACTATAATTGCAAAATGTTATCTTCTATTAATATGGCTTAAAGGTTGGAGGCTTTCGCCACTTCGATTGATTGAATCTTAGATTTTTCTTGTGCGTACGTATCAGAGAAATTTGAATTGTCGGAATAATGGGCCAAGGTGTCTGCGAAGTGATATGAGATTCTATAAGGATCTGACAAGACTTCGTCATTTGCTCTAATATAAGAAATTTCCATTGTTTTACGTTTGCACGATAGAGCGTTTATTTTTTTCCAAATATAAGAAATCGCTGATTTTTTTTATAGTTTTAGTGAATTCTTCGAAGCTGTTGCATTTGCTACCCTTTAAGTCTCTCCGGAAATCAGACTTCGCTTTTTTGTATGCAATCAGATTATCTTGTGAAGGGTATTTCTTACACTTTTGCCAGAGTGTCATTTTTAAACTTCTCAAAGTTGTTAGCTTATCGTTCCACCATGGAACACTCTTTCTTTTTGTTGAAAAGCTTTGGAGGATATGTAAATTAGTCGCAGCACGAAAAGCTTTTGTGAATGTGGTCGCATCTGCATTGCTGTTGCCTGAAAAAGACGGTTGCTGATTTCTTGATCGACCTATTTCGAGAAGCTAGTCCAATTGGCTCGGCCTAGAAGAAATATTTTAGGAGGTTTTCGCTGCTTTTGGTCGCAAAAGATTGAAAAGCTGGCTAAAATCGGATAGTGGTCGCTATTATGTAAGTCAACGATTATCTCCCAAGAGGCGTATGGAAGTAAAGATACAGAACAACATTTAATATCTATGCTAGTGAATGTGGAATGTGTTGAAAAGTGAGTTGGTTTTTGTTGGTTTAAGATGCAGAGGTCAGATAAATGTAGTGTGTTTTCTTTTATTTTTCCTCGTTTGTTAGTTCCTAAAGACCCCATTGCGTGATCCAACTATTGACGTCAGCTAATAGAATCGTATTGCTTCCCATGGAAAGTAGCAAATCAGTGACATTTTTTTCATCAGTAGTGTCTTGAGGAAGTAAATATAAGGAGATAATTTTTATTATACCTTTCATGAAAATGAAATGGTATATTAATTTCGTCATGAATCCCAAAATTGTAAGTCCTTAAAGGAAAATAGATAGACCCATCATTAAGTATACCGAAATAATCAGGATGAAGGGCTGAGTTGATTTAGCCATGTCGGTCTGTCTGTTTGTATGCAAATTAGTCCCTCAATTTTTTAGATATCTTGATAAAATTTGGTGAGCGGTTGTATTTGTGTGTCCGATTAGACATTTGTCGGAACCGGCCGGATCGGACCACTATAGCATATATCCTCCATACAACAGATTTTTCAGAAAAAGAGGATTTTTGTCATATATTTCTCAATTTATCAGATTGAAGCTTCAAACTTCACCATATAATTTCGTATATTGCACATATTGTTGTCTGAAAAAATTGATGAGATCGGTCATATATATCCCCACAACCGATTGTTCAGATAAGAAACTTTTCGTAATTACTGTCCTATTTTAAGAGCTAGAGGCTTCAAATTTCAACGAATGCTTACGTATATAGCATATATTGTTGTCTGAAAAAATCATAAAGATCGGTGGTATATATAGTATATATATGGTGGTATATATAGTATATATATATATATAGTATATATATATATACATATTTTCGCAATTTTAACCCCATTTTAACAGCTAGAAGCTTCAAATTTTACCGAATGCTTACGTATATAGCATATATTGTTGTTTCAAAAAATCATAGAGGTCGGTGATATATATAATATATATATGATGGTATATAGAGTAGCCTTTACCCGCGGTCCCGTCCGCAAGGAGAAAATTAAATATATGGGATATTCACGTTAGCCTGCTTATCAAGTTATCTGTTTAAAAAGATGTTTCTGTCTAATACATTTTATTTTTGTAATTGAGTAAAAAAAGAACTAAATGAGCTGATGACCTGATAGGATCCCCAAATTATCCCGAAATTATCCACAAAAATCCACGAAATGACCCCGACGGGATCCCTGATGGATCCCGAAAACCATCTAGAAATGATGCCGGAAGGTACCTCAAAGGAACCCGCATTAGTCGAGAAAAAGTCCCAAAATGACCCTGAAGGGATCCCGAACGGATCCCGAAAACCATACAGAAATGATGCCGAAAAGGTCCCCAAATGATCCCGTATTAGTCGAGAAAAAGTCCCGAAATGACCCCGACGGGATCCCGGACGGATCCCGAAAACCATTGGGAAGTGATGCCAAAAGGGTCCCCAAATGATCCCGTATTAGTCGAGAAAGGGCCCGAAATGACCCTGAAGGGATCCGGACGGAACCCGAAAACCATCCAGAAATGATGCCGAAAGGGTCCTCAAATGATCCCGTATCAGTCGAGAAAAAGTCCAGAAATTACCCCGACGGGATCCCGGACGGATCCCGAAAACCGTCCAGAAATGATGCCGGAAGGGTCCCCAAATGATCGCGAAATAGTCCCGAAATGATCCCGGAATAGTCCCGAAAATGTCCCAAAATAATCCCGACGGAATCCCGGACGGATCCCGAAAACTATACACAAATGATCCCGGAAGGGTCCCAAAATAATCCCGGAATAGTCCCGAAAAAGTCCAGAAATGACCCCGGCGGGATCGCGGACGGATCCCGAAAACCATCCAGAAATGATCCCGGAAGGGTCTCGATATGACCCAAACGGGATTACAAATAGAGTGAAGATAATTATAAAACCATGTTAATAAGGCAACAGGCGCGT
The DNA here is from genome assembly GCF_040869045.1 of Eurosta solidaginis. Classification (NCBI taxonomy): domain Eukaryota; kingdom Metazoa; phylum Arthropoda; class Insecta; order Diptera; family Tephritidae; genus Eurosta; species Eurosta solidaginis. The sequence goes on from NC_090324.1 coordinate 197,930,352, forward strand.
TGGAGCGAATGAAGAGTTACAAAGAAACATACAGGTAAAGCTAATAAAAGCGGGCTAATAAAAACAATTGAAGGAGGGCGGATGGCGGGAGGAGGAGAGTACCACTGATCGTTTTTCCAAAAATGTTTAGATCTCGATCTGTATGAGCCAGATACCAAAAATTATTGATTTTAGGACAAAATTTACATTGAGTTATAACAATTTATAGATTTTGAACGAGAGGGGAAAGGAGGGGGGGGGGGGGGTATCACTGCTCACTTTGTAAGCCCTCGACTTATTTCACCCATTGAGTTTGTAATATTGGTGAAGTCAGTATACGTAAAGTTATAATGTGTAAAAATTGTTAAAAAGTAATTATTCGAAGGGGTCGTGGGACCCCCTTCCCCCTTTCCATGTTCGAAAAAAATTTCGCCAGTAGCCTATTATCTCTGTCCCAAATTTCATCAAAATCCGTGAAGCCGTTCTGGCGCGATTCAGTCGCAAAGACAAAAAAATATAATAATTAAATTATAACTGTTCCTAGGGGTGGAGACCACGCCCCTTTTGAAAAATATATAGCTAGTAGATCCTTCTAGACTATTGGCTATATGCATGCCAAATTTCATACAAATCCGTCCAGCCGTTCTTGCGTGATTGAGTCACACAAAGACAAACGTCTGGACAAACATCCAAACATCCAAACATCCAAACATCTAAACATCCAAACTTTGCCATTTATAATATACTAGCCTTTACCCGCGGCCCCGTACGCAAGGAGAAAATAAAATATATGTGCTATTCGCGTTAGCCTGTTTATCAAGTTGTCTGTTTAAAAATTTTTTCTGTCAATGTATTTTATTTTTTAATACAGTAAAAAAAAAAAACTAACTGAGCTGATGGGCACGCTTACATGAATAGTACAATACACTTTTTTCGAATTAAAAAAAATACATTTTGTTTCTAAGTTAAATTAATTGATATGACAGGGGTGAAATAATTACTACTCATAGAACAAAGGAGTGAAACTACAATTAGCTAAAACCAAAAAGAAGTTTTTAAATAAAAGCAGTGTTGCTTTTTCGGGTATTTAGTTGGTTAAAATATTACAAAAATTTTAATTATAGTTGTAATAGTTCGTTACAGGATTCATTTAAAAATAGAACGAAAAAGCTGTGATATATTAAAGATAAAACATACCGAATTTTAATTACGAATAATTTGCCGTAAATCCACGGCCATGTGTGCTGAATTACCGGTTTCGAAGAGACATAAAATGATCCCGGAAGTGTCCCTAAATGACACCAAATAGTCCCGAAATGATGCCGACGGGATCCTGGACAAATCTCGAAAACTATCCAGAAATGATGCCGGAAGGGTCCCAAAATAATCCCGAAGTAGTCACGAAAAGTCCCGAAATGACCCTGACGGGATCCCGGACGGATCCCGAAAACCATCCAGATTTGATTCCTGAACGGTCCACAAATGATTCCGAAAATCGCCCAGAAATTATCCCGGAGGAGTCCCAAAATGATTCCGAAATAGTAGTCACGAAAAAGGCCCGAAATGACCCTGACGGGATCCCGAAAACCATCCAGAAATGACTCTGAAGGGATCCCCAAATGATCCCGGAAAAGTCCACAAACCATCCAGAATTGATCTCTGAAGGTTCCGCAAATGATCCCGAAATAGTCCCGAAAGTCACGAAAAACTCAGACCCATCCCGAAAATCATGAAGAAATTATCCTGGAAGGGTCCCAAAATTACCCCGAAATAACTCCGACGGGATCCCGGACAGATCCCGAAAATCATCCAGAACTGAGCTCTGAAACGTCCGCAAATAATCCAGAAATAGTCCGGAAAAAGTCCCGAAAAAACTCCGTCGGGATCCCGGACAGATCCCGAAAATCCCCAGAAATTTTGCCGGAGGGGTCCCAAAATGATTCCGAAATAGTCCCGAAAAAGTCCCGAAATGACCTTGAGGGGATCCCAGACCGATACCGAAAACCATCCAGAATTGATCTCTAAAGGGTCCGCAATTTATCCCAGATAAAGTCGCGAAAAAACTACGAATGGATCCCGAACAGATCCCGAAAATCATAGAGAAATTATCCCGGAAGGGTCCCAAAATGATCCCGAAATAGTCCCGAAAAGGCGCGAAATAACCCTGACGGGATCCCGGACGGATCCCGACAACCACCCAGAAATGATCTTTAAGGGCAACTGACCCCGAAATAGTCGTGAAAGTCCCGAAATTACCCCGACGGGATCCCGAAAACCATCCAGAAATTAGCCCTGAAGGATCCCCAAATGATCCAAGAACAGTCTCGAAATTCGCTGACATTTTCCCGAAAAAGTAAAAAAATAAACCCGACGGGATCTCGGACGGATCCCGAAAACGATCCAGAAATGATGCCGGAAGGGACCCCAAATGATCCCAAAAAATTCCCGAAATTCCCCCGATGGGATCCCGGACGGATCCCGGATCATCCAGAAATGATGCCGGTTGGTACCCCAAAATGATCCCGAAATAGGCCAGAAATGACCCCGTCGGGATCCCGGACGGATCCCCAAAAGTATACTGAAATGATGCTGGAAGGTGAAATGATCCCCTTAAAGAAAGATGAAAAATAAAATGATCCCCTTATAGTTCCGAAATGATCCTGACGGGATTCCCGACGGATCCCGGAAACTATCCAGAAATGATGCCGGAAAGGTTCCCAAGTTATCCCCAAATAGTCCCGAAATTACCCTGACGGTATCCCGGACGGATCACGAAAACCATCCGGAAATGATGGCGAAAGGGTCCCCAAATGATCCCGCATTAGTCGCGGGTTCCGAAATGACCCCCTGACGGGATCCCCGAAGGATCCCGGAAACTATCCAGAAATGATGCCGGTAAGGTTCCCAAGTTATCCCCAAATAGTCCCGAAATTACCCTGACGGTATCCCGGACGGATACCAAAAACCATCTAGAAAAGTGGCCGGAGGATACCCCAAATGATCCCAAAAAAGTCCTGAAATGATCCAGACGGGATCCCGGACGAATCCCGAAAACTATCCATCTAGGTACCCCAAATGATCCCGAAATAGTCCCGAAATTACCCCGCCGGGATCACGGGCGAATCCCGAAAAAGTCCTGAAATGACCCCGACGGGATCCCGCACGGATCCCGAAAATCATCCAGAAATGAAGAAGGTAGGTACCCAAATGATCCCGAAATAGTCCCGAAATGATCCCGGACGGATCCCGAAAACCAACCAGAAATGATGCCGGTAGGTACCCCAAATGGTCCCGATATGACCCCGTCGGGATCCCGAACGGATCCCTAAAACTATCCAGAAATGATGCCGGAAAGGTCCCCAAATAACCTCCTAATAGTCCCGAAATTACGCCGACGGAATCCCGGACGGATCCGGAAACTATCCAGAAATGATGCCGGAGGAGACCCCAAATGATCCCGCTAAAGTCCCAAAAAGACCCCGACAGGATCCCGGACGGATCCCGTAAACCATCCAGAAATGATGCCGGTAGGTACCCCAAATGGTCCCGATATGACCCCGTCGGGATCCCGAACGGATCCCTAAAACTATCCAGAAATGATGCCGAAAGGGTCCCCAAATTATCCTGTATTAGTCGAGAAAAAGTTCCGAAATGACTCCAACGTGATCCCGGACGGATCCCGAAAACCATCTAGAAATGATGCCGGAAGAGACCCCAAATGATCCCGCAAAAGTCCGAAAATGACCCCAACAGGATCCCGGACGGATCCCGAAAACCATACAGAAATGATGCCGGAAGAGACCCCAAATGATCCCGCAAAAGTCTCAAAATGACCCCGACAGGATCCCGGACGGATCCTGTAAACCATCCAGAAATGATGCCCGAAGAGACCCCAAATGATCCCGCAAAAGTCCCAAAATGACCCCGACAGGATCCCGGACGGATCCCGAAAACCATCCAGAAATGATGCCGGGAGAGACCCCAAATGATCCCGCAAAAGTCCCAAAATGACCCCGACAGGATGCCGGACGGATCCCGTAAGCCATCCAGAAATGATGCCGGAGGAGACCCCAAATGGTCCCGCTAAAGTCGCAAAATGACCCCGACAGGGTCACGGACGGATCCCGAAAACCATACAGAAATGATGCCGGAAGAGACCTCAAATGATCTCGCAAAAGTCCCAAAATGACCCCGACAGGATCCCGGACGGATCTCGTAAACCATCCAGAAATGATGCCGGAAGAGACCCCAAATGATCCCGCAAAAGTCCCAAAATGACCCCGACAGGATCCCGGAGGGATCCCGAAAGCCATCCAGAAATGATGCCGGGAGAGACCCCAAATGATCCCGCAAAAGTCCCAAAATGAGCCCGACAGGATCCCGGACGGATCCCGAAAACCATCCAGAAATGATGCCGGAATGGACCTCAAATGGTCCCAAAATGACACCGACGGGATCCCGGACAGATACCGAAAACCATCCAGAAATGATGCCGGCAGGTACCCCAAATTATCCCAAAATAGTCCCGAAATGACCCTGACGGGATCGCGGACGGATTCCGAAAACCATCCAGAAATGATGCCGATAGGGTCCCCAAATGATCCTGTATTACTGTATTAGTCGAGAAAAAATTCCGAAATGACTCCGACGGGATCCCGGACGGATCCCGAAAACCATCTAGAATTGATACCGGAAGGTACCCCAAATGATGCCGAAATAGTCCCGAAATGACATCGACGGGATCCCGGACGGATCCCGAAAACTATCCAGAAATGATGCCGGAGGAGACCCCAAATGATCCCGCTAAAGTCCCAAAATGACCCCGACAGGGTCCCGGACGGATCCCGTAAACCATCCAGAAATGATGCCGGAAGAGACCCCAAATGATCCCGCAAAAGTCCCAAAATGACCCCGACAGGATCCCGGACGGATCCCGTAAATCATCCAGAAATGATGCCGGAAGAGACCCCAAATGATCCCGCAAAAGTCCCAAAATGACCCCGATAGGATCCCGGACGGATCCCGTAAACCATCCAGAAATGATGCCGGAAGAGACCCCAAATGATCCCGCAAAAGTCCCAAAATGACCCCGACAGGATCCCGGACGGATCCCGTATACCATCCAGAAATGATGCCGGAGGAGACCCCAAATGATCCCGCAAAAGTCTCAAAATGACCCCGACAGGATCCCGGACGGATCCCGAACACCATCCAGAAATAATGCTGGAAGAGGCCCCAAATGATCCCGCAAAAGTCCCAAAATGACCCCGACAGGATCCCGGACGGATCCCGTAAACCATCCAGAAATGATGCCGGAAGAGACCCCAAATGATCCCGCAAAAGTCCCAAAATGACGCCGACGGGATCCCGGACGGATCCCGTAAACCATCCAGAAATGATGCCGAAAGGTTCCCCAAATGATCCTGTATTAGTCGAGAAAAAGTTCCGAAATGACCCCGACGGGATCCCGGATGGATCCCGAAAACCATCTAGAAATGATGCCGGAAGGTACCCCAAATGATGCCGTAGTAGTCCCGAAATGACATCGACGGGATCCCGGACGGATCCCGAAAACCATCCAGAAATGATGCCGGAAGAGACCCCAAATGATCCCGCAAAAGTCCCAAAATAACCCCGACAGGATCCCGGACGGATCCCGAAAACCATCCAGAAATGATGCCGGAATGGACCCCAAATGGTCTCGAAATGACACCGACGGGATCCCGGACGGATCCCGAAAACCATCCAGAAATGATGCCGGAAGAGACCCCAAATGATCCCGCAAAAGTCCCAAAATGACCCCGACAGGATCCCGGACGGATCCCGAAAACCATCCAGAAATGATGCCGGAATGGACCCCAAATGGTTCCGAAATGACACCGACGGGATCCCGGACGGATCCCGTAAACCATCCAGAAATGATGCCGGAAGATACCCCTAATGATCCCGAAATAACCCCGAAATGGTCCCGACGGGATCCCGGACGGATCCCTAAAACCATCCAGGAATGATTACGGAAAGGACCCAAACTGACCCCGAAAAAGTCCCGTAATGATCCCGGAAACCATCAAGAATTTATCTCTCGAAGGTACGCAAATGATCCCGAAAGTACCCCGACGGGATCCCGGACGGATCCCGAAAACTATCCAGAAATGATGCCGGAAGGGTCCCCAAATGATCGCGAAATAGTCCTGAAATGATTCCGGAATAGTCCCGAAAATGTCCCAAAATAACCCCGACGGGATCCCGGACGGATCCCGAAAACTATACAGAAATGATCCCGGAGGGGTCCCAAAATGATCCCGAAATAGTCCCGAAAAAGTCCCGAAATTACCCCGGCGTAATCCCGGACCGATCCCGAAAACCATCCAGAAATGATCCCGGAGGGTCTCGATATGACCCTTACGAGATTACAAATAAGGTGAAGCTAATTATAAAACCATGTTAATAAGGCAGCAGGCGCATTGGAGCGAATAAAAAGTTACATAGAAACATACAGGTAAAGCTAATAAAAGCGTGCTAATAAAAACAATTGATGGAGGACGGATGGCGGGAGTAGAGGAGAGGACCACTGATCGTTCCTCCAAAATTGTCTAGATCTCGTTCTGTATGTACCAGATACCAAAAACTATTGATTTAGGAGAAAATTTATATTGAGTTATAACAATTTATAGATTTTACACCAGAGGGGAGATAAAAGAGGGGGCGGGCGGGCGGAGGGTGGCACTGCTTACTTTGTAAGCCCTCGACTTATTTGACCCCTTGAGTCTGTGATATTGGTGAAGGCCAGTATACGTAAAGTTATAATGTGTAAAAATTATGAAAAATAATTTCTCGAAGGGGTGGTGGGACCCCCACCCCTCTTTCCATGTTCGAAAAAAATTTCGCTAGTAGACTACTGTCTGTGTCCCAAATTTCATCAAAATCCGTGTAGCCATTCTGGCGTGATTCAGTCGCAAAGACGAAAAAATATAATAATTTAATTATAACTGTTCCTAGGGGGCGGGGACCACGCCCCGTTTGAAAAATATATAGCTAGTAGATCCTTCTAGACTATTGGCTATATGTGTGCAAAATTTCATCCAAATCGGTCCAGCCGTTCTTGCGTTATTGAGTCACAAAGACAAACGTCTGGACAAACATCCAAACATCCAAACATCTTAACATCCAAACATCCAAACATCTTAACATCCAAACTTTCCCATTTATAATATATATTAGATTAGATACTAGCCTTTACCCGCGGCCCCGTCCGCAAGGAGAAAATAAAATATATGTGCTATTCGCGTTAGCCTGTTTATCAAGTTGTCTGTTTAAAAATTTTTTCTGTCAATGTATTTTATTTTTTAATACAGTAAAAAAAAAAAAACTAACTGAGCTGATGGGCACGCTTACATGAATAGTACAATACACTTTTTTCGAATTAAAAAAAATACATTTTGTTTCTAAGTTAAATTAATTGATATGACAGGGGTGAAATAATTACTACTCATAGAACAAAGGAGTGAAACTACAATTAGCTAAAACCAAAAAGAAGTTTTTAAATAAAAGCAGTGTTGCTTTTTCGGGTATTTAGTTGGTTAAAATATTACAAAAATTTTAATTATAGTTGTAATAGTTCGTTACAGGATTCATTTAAAAATAGAACGAAAAAGCTGTGATATATTAAAGATAAAACATACCGAATTTTAATTACGAATAATTTGCCGTAAATCCACGGCCATGTGTGCTGAATTACCGGTTTCGAAGAGACATAAAATGATCCCGGAAGTGTCCCTAAATGACACCAAATAGTCACGAAATGATGCCGACGGGATCCTGGACAAATCTCGAAAACTATCCAGAAATGATGCCGGAAGGGTCCCAAAATAATCCCGAAGTAGTCACGAAAAGTCCCGAAATGACCCTGACGGGATCCCGGACGGATCCCGAAAACCATCCAGATTTGATTCCTGAACGGTCCACAAATGATTCCAAAAATCGCCCAGAAATTATCCCGGAGGAGTCCCAAAATGATTCCGAAATAGTAGTCACGAAAAAGGCCCGAAATGACCCTGACGGGATCCCGAAAACCATCCAGAAATGACTCTGAAGGGATCCCCAAATGATCCCGGAAAAGTCCACAAACCATCCAGAATTGATCTCTGAAGGTTCCGCAAATGATCCCGAAATAGTCCCGAAAGTCACGAAAAACTCAGACCCATCCCGAAAATCATGAAGAAATTATCCTGGAAGGGTCCCAAAATTACCCCGAAATAACTCCGACGGGATCCCGGACAGATCCCGAAAATCATCCAGAACTGAGCTCTGAAACGTCCGCAAATAATCCAGAAATAGTCCGGAAAAAGTCCCGAAAAAACTCCGTCGGGATCCCGGACAGATCCCGAAAATCCCCCAGAAATTTTGCCGGAGGGGTCCCAAAATGATTCCGAAATAGTCCCGAAAAAGTCCCGAAATGACCTTGAGGGGATCCCAGACCGATACCGAAAACCATCCAGAATTGATCTCTAAAAGGGTCCGCAATTTATCCCAGATAAAGTCGCGAAAAAACTACGAATGGATCCCGAACAGATCCCGAAAATCATAGAGAAATTATCCCGGAAGGGTCCCAAAATGATCCCGAAATAGTCCCGAAAAGGTGCGAAATAACCCTGACGGGATCCCGGACGGATCCCGACAACCACCCAGAAATGATCTTTAAGGGCAACTGACCCCGAAATAGTCGTGAAAGTCCCGAAATTACCCCGACGGGATCCCGAAAACCATCCAGAAATTAGCCCTGAAGGATCCCCAAATGATCCAAGAACAGTCTCGAAATTCGCTGACATTTTCCCGAAAAAGTAAAAAAATAAACCCGACGGGATCTCGGACGGATCCCGAAAACGATCCAGAAATGATGCCGGAAGGGACCCCAAATGATCCCGAAAAATTCCCGAAATTCCCCCGATGGGATCCCGGACGGATCCCGGATCATCCAGAAATGATGCCGGTTGGTACCCCAAAATGATCCCGAAATAGGCCAGAAATGACCCCGTCGGGATCCCGGACGGATCCCCAAAAGTATACAGAAATGATGCTGGAAGGTGAAATGATCCCCTTAAAGAAAGATGAAAAATAAAATGATCCCCTTATAGTTCCGAAATGATCCTGACGGGATTCCCGACGGATCCCGGAAACTATCCAGAAATGATGCCGGAAAGGTTCCCAAGTTATCCCCAAATAGTCCCGAAATTACCCTGACGGTATCCCGGACGGATCACGAAAACCATCCGGAAATGATGGCGAAAGGGTCCCCAAATGATCCCGCATTAGTCGCGGGTTCCGAAATGACCCCCTGACGGGATCCCCGAAGGATCCCGGAAACTATCCAGAAATGATGCCGGAAAGGTTCCCAAGTTATCCCCAAATAGTCCCGAAATTACCCTGACGGTATCCCGGACGGATACCAAAAACCATCTAGAAAAGTGGCCGGAGGATACCCCAAATGATCCCGAAAAAGTCCTGAAATGATCCAGACGGGATCCCGGACGAATCCCGAAAACTATCCATCTAGGTACCCCAAATGATCCCGAAATAGTCCCGAAATTACCCCGCCGGGATCACGGGCGAATCCCGAAAAAGTCCTGAAATGACCCCGACGGGATCCCGTACGGATCCCGAAAATCATCCAGAAATGATGAAGGTAGGTACCCAAATGATCCCGAAATAGTCCCGAAATGATCCCGGACGGATCCCGAAAACCAACCAGAAATGATGCCGGTAGGTACCCCAAATGGTCCCGATATGACCCCGTCGGGATCCCGAACGGATCCCTAAAACTATCCAGAAATGATGCCGGAAAGGTCCCCAAATAACCTCCTAATAGTCCCGAAATTACGCCGACGGAATCCCGGACGGATCCGGAAACTATCCAGAAATGATGCCGGAGGAGACCCCAAATGATCCCGCTAAAGTCCCAAAAAGACCCCGACAGGATCCCGGACGGATCCCGTAAACCATCCAGAAATGATGCCGGTAGGTACCCCAAATGGTCCCGATATGACCCCGTCGGGATCCCGAACGGATCCCTAAAACTATCCAGAAATGATGCCGAAAGGGTCCCCAAATTATCCTGTATTAGTCGAGAAAAAGTTCCGAAATGACTCCAACGTGATCCCGGACGGATCCCGAAAACCATCTAGAAATGATGCCGGAAGATACCCCAAATGATCCCGCAAAAGTCCGAAAATGACCCCAACAGGATCCCGGACGGATCCCGAAAACCATACAGAAATGATGCCGGAAGAGACCCCAAATGATCCCGCAAAAGTCTCAAAATGACCCCGACAGGATCCCGGACGGATCCTGTAAACCATCCAGAAATGATGCCCGAAGAGACCCCAAATGATCCCGCAAAAGTCCCAAAATGACCCCGACAGGATCCCGGACGGATCCCGAAAACCATCCAGAAATGATGCCGGGAGAGACCCCAAATGATCCCGCAAAAGTCCCAAAATGACCCCGACAGGATCCCGGACGGATCCCGTAAGCCATCCAGAAATGATGCCGGAGGAGACCCCAAATGATCCCGCTAAAGTCGCAAAATGACCCCGACAGGGTCCCGGACGGATCCCGAAAACCATACAGAAATGATGCCGGAAGAGACCTCAAATGATCTCGCAAAAGTCCCAAAATGACCCCGACAGGATCCCGGACGGATCTCGTAAACCATCCAGAAATGATGCCGGAAGAGACCCCAAATGATCCCGCAAAAGTCCCAAAATGACCCCGACAGGATCCCGGAGGGATCCCGAAAGCCATCCAGAAATGATGCCGGGAGAGACCCCAAATGATCCCGCAAAAGTCCCAAAATGAGCCCGACAGGATCCCGGACGGATCCCGAAAACCATCCAGAAATGATGCCGGAATGGACCCAAATGGTCCCAAAATGACACCGACGGGATCCCGGACAGATACCGAAAACCATCCAGAAATGATGCCGGCAGGTACCCCAAATTATCCCAAAATAGTCCCGAAATGACCCTGACGGGATCGCGGACGGATTCCGAAAACCATCCAGAAATGATGCCGATAGGGTCCCCAAATGATCCTGTATTAGTCGAGAAAAAATTCCGAAATGACTCCGACGGGATCCCGGACGGATCCCGAAAACCATCTAGAATTGATACCGGAAGGTACCCCAAATGATGCCGAAATAGTCCCGAAATGACATCGACGGGATCCCGGACGGATTCCGAAAACCATCCAGAAATGATGCCGGAGGAGACCCCAAATGATCCCGCTAAAGTCCCAAAATGACCTCGACAGGGTCCCGGACGGATCCCGTAAACCATCCAGAAATGATGCCGGAAGAGACCCCAAATGATCCCGCAAAAGTCCCAAAATGACCCCGACAGGATCCCGGACGGATCCCGTAAACCATCCAGAAATGATGCCGGAAGAGACCCCAAATGATCCCGCAAAAGTCCCAAAATGACCCCGACAGGATCCCGGACGGATCCCGTAAACCATCCAGAAATGATGCCGGAAGAGACCCCAAATGATCCCGCAAAAGTCCCAAAATGACCCCGACAGGATCCCGGACGGATCCCGTATACCATCCAGAAATGATGCCGGAGGAGACCCCAAATGATCCCGCAAAAGTCTCAAAATGACCCCGACAGGATCCCGGACGGATCCCGAACACCATCCAGAAATAATGCTGGAAGAGACCCCAAATGATCCCGCAAAAGTCCCAAAATGACCCCGACAGGATCCCGGACGGATCCCGTAAACCATCCAGAAATGATGCCGGAAGAGACCCCAAATGATCCCGCAAAAGTCCCAAAATGACGCCGACGGGATCCCGTACGGATCCCGTAAACCATCCAGAAATGATGCCAAAAGGTTCCCCAAATGATCCTGTATTAGTCGAGAAAAAGTTCCGAAATGACCCCGACGGGATCCCGGATGGATCCCGAAAACCATCTAGAAATGATGCCGGAAGGTACCCCAAATGATGCCGTAATAGTCCCGAAATGACATCGACGGGATCCCGGACGGATCCCGAAAACCATCCAGAAATGATGCCGGAAGAGACCCCAAATGATCCCGCAAAAGTCCCAAAATAACCCCCACAGGATCCCGGACGGATCCCGAAAACCATCCAGAAATGATGCCGGAATGGACCCCAAATGGTCCCGAAATGACACCGACGGGATCCCGGACGGATCCCGAAAACCATCCAGAAATGATGCCGGAAGAGACCCCAAATGATCCCGCAAAAGTCCCAAAATGACCCCGACAGGATCCCGGACGGATCCCGAAAACCATCCAGAAATGATGCCGGAATGGACCCTAAATGGTTCCGAAATGACACCGACGGGATCCCGGACGGATCCCGTAAACCATCCAGAAATGATGCCGGAAGATACCCCTAATGATCCCGAAATAACCCCGAAATGGTCCCGACGGGATCCCGGACGGATCCCTAAAACCATCCAGGAATGATTACGGAAAGGACCCAAACTGACCCCGAAAAAGTCCCGTAATGATCCCGGAAACCATCAAGAATTTATCTCTCGAAGGTACGCAAATGATCCCGAAAGTACCCCGACGGGATCCCGGACGGATCCCGAAAACTATCCAGAAATGATGCCGGAAGGGTCCCCAAATGATCGCGAAATAGTCCTGAAATGATTCCGGAATAGTCCCGAAAATGTCCCAAAATAACCCCGACGGGATCCCGGACGGATCCCGAAAACTATACAGAAATGATCCCGGAAGGGTCCCAAAATGATCCCGAAATAGTCCCGAAAAAGTCCCGAAATTACCCCGGCGTAATCCCGGACCGATCCCGAAAACCATCCAGAAATGATCCCGGAGGGTCTCGATATGACCCTTACGAGATTACAAATAAGGTGAAGCTAATTATAAAACCATGTTAATAAGGCAGCAGGCGCATTGGAGCGAATAAAAAGTTACATAGAAACATACAGGTAAAGCTAATAAAAGCGTGCTAATAAAAACAATTGATGGAGGGCGGATGGCGGGAGTAGAGGAGAGGACCACTGATCGTTCCTCCAAAATTGTCTAGATCTCGTTCTGTATGTACCAGATACCAAAAACTATTGATTTAGGAGAAAATTTATATTGAGTTATAACAATTTATAGATTTTACACCAGAGGGGAGATTAAAGAGGGGGCGGGCGGGCGGAGGGTGTCACTGCTTACTTTGTAAGCCCTCGACTTATTTGACCCCTTGAGTCTGTGATATTGGTGAAGGCCAGTATACGTAAAGTTATAATGTGTAAAAATTATGAAAAATAATTTCTCGAAGGGGTGGTGGGACCCCCACCCCTCTTTCCATGTTCGAAAAAAATTTCGCTAGTAGACTACTGTCTGTGTCCCAAATTTCATCAAAATCCGTGTAGCCATTCTGGCGTGATTCAGTCGCAAAGACGAAAAAATATAATAATTAAATTATAACTGTTCCTAGGGGGCGGGGACCACGCCCCGTTTGAAAAATATATAGCTAGTAGATCCTTCTAGACTATTGGCTATATGTGTGCAAAATTTCATCCAAATCGGTCCAGCCGTTCTTGCGTTATTGAGTCACAAAGACAAACGTCTGGACAAACATCCAAACATCCAAACATCCAAACATCCAAACATCTTAACATCCAAACATCCAAACATCTTAACATCCAAACTTTCCCATTTATAATATATATTAGATTAGATTAGATATATTAGATATATTACATATTAAATATATATATATATATATATTAGATATTAGATTGGGTACATTTTGGATTGAATTTGTGTGTTTGTTTCCCATATTTTCTAAAATATTATTATACTCAGCTGAGCAGAGCTCACAGAGTATATTAATTTTGTTCAGGTAACGGCATAAACTAATCGAGATAGATATAGACTTCTATATACCAAAATGATCTGGGCGAAAAAAGAAATTCATTAAGCCATGTCCGTGTATTTTGAGATATCTTGATGAAATTTGGTATGTAGGTTCATATCGCTATTTAAAATGAGTGAAATCGAACCATAACCATGCCCACTTTTCGATATCGAAAGTTTCGAAAAACTGAAAAAGTGCGATAATTCATTACCAGAGACGGCGATGAAACTTGGTAGGTGAGTTGACCTTATGACGCAGAATAGAAAATTAGTAAAATTTTGGACAATGGGCGTGGCACCGCCCACTTTTAATAGAAGGTAATTTCAAAGTTTTGCAAGCTGTAATTTGGCAGTCGTTGAAGATATCATGATGAAATTTGGCAGGAACGTTACTCCTATTACTATATATGTGCTAAATAAAAATTAGCAAAATCAGAATACGAACAGGCCCACTTTTTGAAACAAAATTTTTTTAAAGTGAAATTTTAACAAAAAATGTAACATCTTTACAGTATATAAGGAAATTATGTCAACATTCAACTCCAGTAATGATACGGCGCAACGAAATACAAAAATAAAGGAAATTTTCAAAATGGGCATGGCTCCGCCTTTTTCATTTAATTTATCTAGAATACTTTTAATGCCATAAGTCTAACAAAAATTCACCAATCCTTGTGAAATTTGGTAGGGGCATAGACTCTATGACGATAACTGTTTTCCGTGAAAATGGGCGAAATCGGTTGAAGCCACGCCCAGTTTAATTTAACCGAAATTTCTGTAAATATTTATCCATCGCAACAAGATATTGAATCAAGTGCGCATAATTCGTTGATTCGTAATTGACCGTTTTAGTAGTCAAATGAACAAAAAAAGTTGTTGCAACAGCTTTGTATGAAAGTACCTATGTTGCAATATAAATAAATAAATGTGAGGCGCGATAACCTCCGAAGAGATTTTAGGCCGTACTTCTCTTCAAATTTGCGTCGTGCTCCTTTTTAATTTTTCTTACAAATTGGCGGGACGCGACCTACTTGTTTTATGCCGACTCCGAACGGCATCTGCAAAGCATATGAGTTTTCACTGAGAGTACTTCATGGCAGAAATACACTCGGAGTGCTTGCCGAACACTGCCGAACACTACATGTAATTCGGCAAGTTTAATTTTCGTAACTCTTTAAGTTGAAACGATTCCAAAACAACTCAAAGTTTTATTTTGTCGGAAACATCAACATTTAAAAAGGATGTTTTTTAATTATCTTATTAGATTCGTTCGCGTGAGTGAAAATTCATCAAAACTTGAACAAAATTTTACTAACTTTGCAACAATCCGGTTCGTTCAAGCAAAACTTTTGCAACAAGATAAATAGGTGTCCCGGTATCTCATAATTTTTTTCACAGTAAATTCAAAAAAGGATTTTTTCGTTTTGTATTGATAACTGAAAAATAAGTTTTTTATTGTTTTCCCATTTTTGGTGTTTTCTCCATTTAATGGTTTTCTTATTTTGGTTTCTTTTTTTAACAAGAGGCACCGTCGTCATAACTACAAAGTAGAGAGCGCAGTGAGCGTAAAATTCTCTTTGAAATTTGCCCTTGTATTGACAATTGTACGCCGTTGAAATGACCTGTAAGATCAGTTGTCTTAATAGGAAAATAGTTAGATTGATTAGGAATCTGTCAATTTTACAAAATTTTGTTAACTTAAGAGCGACAATATCTCTTCTGTTGAAATGACTAAACTAATTTGTTCGCTTGACAAGGAACTCGGTCGAATTAACCATAATTCGATCAATTTCACCGAATCTCCGTTAAGTCGAGAACAAAAGGGCCGATTTGTTGATTTTACTAGCACCATTTCTTTCAGTGTAATATATATTTTGAAAGCCGTTTTTTTTCTGTACCGCAAAGCTCGAGAACGGATGAACCCATTGAGATGAAATTTTCATATTCATATTCATATTCATATTCATATTTATTGAGTCAATGGCAGAAACCTTACTGACTAGATTTACAAGTTTGCAAATTAACTTAAAACTAAGCAACTAAAATTAATCAATTCAAGGATGAGATAAATTTTCTCGATAGTAAGACTCAATCCGTAACTTAAACAAAGGCCTGGGCATTGCAAAGTCCAGATTTAGCATTCTGGAAATTTTATTAAACTCTTCGAGACCTCTTGTGAGAGGGGCAAAGCTAAGGTAATTGGTTCTCAGAACTTCACCGTAGAATATATTATGAGAGCGTAGAGATCTACTAGGAACTAGAAAATTTAACTGCTCCAACAGAGCTGAGCAATCAATAGTACCAGAGATAATATCGTAAACAAACATTAAATGTTGTACTAAGCGTCTGACATGCAGTGGCATAACATTTATAAGCATGCACCTGTTTATATAAGGTGGTAGGGGATTAACAAAATGAAGGGGTAGGAGGGCGAATCGAATGAATTTACGTTGAACCCTTTCAATTCTAGCAGAGTATGTGCTGTAAATGGGATTCCATATGATAGAGGCGTACTCTAATTTAGATCGCACTAATGAATTATACAATATACTCGTAGTGTATGGGTCCTTAAAATCCTTCGCATAACGCCGTAAAAAAGCTAAATTAGCATACGCTTTTGGTATAAGATAGTTAACATGGTTAACGAAAGTGAACGAAGAGTCGAAAATGACACCAAGATCACGAAATTCTTTGACCGAGGCAAGATATATATTACCGATATAGTATGTTGACGTAAGCGCACTTGTAGATCTAGAAAACGTTATATGCCAACATTTGCTACTGTTAAGTCTCAGATGATTATTAAAAGCCCACACATTAAGAGCATCCAAATCTTTCTGTAGGAGCAATGCATCAGATACAGTGGTGATACGCCTAAACAGTTTTAAATCATCAGCATAAAGTAAATAATTTGAATGCTTTAAATATAAGCCGACGTCATTAATGAAGATAACAAATAAGATTGGACCGAGAATACTACCTTGTGGC